>NC_056733.1:704771945-705091945 GCF_019279795.1 Protopterus annectens | reverse complement strand
GTGGCTATATCTGCCTGAAGGCATTTATATAAAGCCAAGCGCCAGTGTGTTCTGGCTTTTCACTTCCCCTTCAGATTAGTCCCTCTGTGCCAGCAGAGCCATTGAAGTGATCCCCCCGTAAATATTGTTTCCCATCCACTCGGCAAGTTTTCTTTTGAAGAGTGTTAGTGAGGAGCTCTGCCTAATGTAGATTGGGCTCTTGTTCCAAAGCCTGGGAAGTCTCTGGGACAAGAATCTATCCCTCCAGCATGTCCTATTTATTGTTGTGGTGAGGTTTATATCCCTAGAGCATGTGGCTCGAGGGGATAAGGTTTTCTTTAGGTGGAGCATGTCCATCAGTTCTGGGTTGGACATGGGCTTGTATGTCAGGGAGCAATCACCTCTGAGTAAGCAGTATGCAACCGAATACAACTGGAGTTTCTTCAGTCGAGCTGCATAGGGCATCTGTTTGAGCCAGTGATCCTCTTGGTGAGGTACTTCTGTGGTCTTTCCAGCTGCTGCAGGTGTCTTGTAAGGTACATCCCAAATGGGGTGTTGTACTCTATGATGGGTCTGATGAGTGATGAGTAGAGGGGCACAATAACCTCTTTTGTTCTAGATGTGAACCCTTTTTTGATTAGGTGGGCCACCTAGAAGGATTTTCTAACCACCTTGGCAATGTGATTATCAAAGGTGAGATTACTATCTACTTGGGTCCCCAGATCCCTTATTACGTCTTCCGTATTTTGGGGACTACCACCTATGTGGTAGTTTGTGTGGGTACTTTTGTTTTTTCCAAAGGGGATGACTATGCACTTTTTGGCATTTAGCTTGAGGCCATGATTTTGACACCAGGTATCCGTGTCAGTGAGACCCTTTTGGAGGATGTCTATATCAGCCGGAGAGTCAGTTATAGCCCCTAGTTTGCAGCCGTCTGCGAACTTGGTCAGCCATAGTCCTTCTGTGCTTGCCTGTACCTCTGAGAAGTATATGCCGAACAGGAGGGGTCCTAGGACTGAGCCCTGGGGAACGCCACTTGTAACCGGTTTAGAGTCGGATCTCCCTCCCGCAACTCTCACCATGTGGGTTCTGTCCGTGAGCCAGTTGGCAACCCATCTTGTGATGTAGGGGTTTATGTTCAGGCTGGTGAGCTTGTCTATAATACCAGAATGGGGAATTGTGTCGAAGGCCTTAGCGAGGTCCAGGTAGGCTGTGTGTACCACCTTTCCCTCGTCTATAGCCTTGGTAACTGTCTCAAAGAAGTACACCAGGTTTAGGAGGCATGATCTGCCTTTAACAAAGCTGAATTGGGTAGGGTCCAGTGTTTGGAGATTCCCAATGTCTCTGTTAATGAGTTTCATGATGATGCGCTCCATAGCCTTGCAGACCAAGCTAGTCAGGCTTCTAGGGTGATAGTTCCTGGGGTCTGTTGTGGCTCCACCTTTGTCTAGCAGAATGACTGTTGCTGTGCGCCACTCTATGGGTACGTAGCCTGTGGAGAGGCTGAGTTTGAACAGTGTGTTTAGGTGAGGGGTTAGTTCATCTTTGAGCTTGTGTAGGATGCAGCCTGGGACACTGTCCAGTCCCATTGATGCCTTGTTTTTGGCTTTGGAGAGGGCTGTTTTAACCTGAGTGTCTGTGATTTCAAGGACCCTACATTCTTCTGGTATGGTTATGGGCCCTTTTGGGGGAGAGAGGGAGGGGGTTGAAGTTTGCGCTGAACCTGTCTGCCAGGATGTTGGCGATATCGGTTGGTTCAGTGTATTTTGTGCCATTCTGCACTAACTCCGAGCAGATCTGAGCATTGCCACTTAGATTCTTGACATAGCTAAAGAATGCCTTGTGGTTATCTTTGGAGTCCTTGGCAATTTTTCTTTCAAAGCTCGCCTTAGATGATTTTATGAGAGATTGTAGTTTCTTGCTGATACTGATCAGGGATATCTTCCCTTCTTGGGATTTTACTCTTTTCTGTACTAGTTTCCTCCTTCTGTTGTATAGCTTGTTTATGGCAGGAGTCCACCAGACTGGTTTCCTTTTCTTGGAGGAGTGAGTCTTGGTTTTGCTTGGGATGGCATGATCCATGCATTCTTGTAGGTGCCCGTAGAATGCATTGGTAAAGGATTTTGCAGCTTGGACAGCATTATCCTTCAGCATGGGGGCTTTGAAACTTTCCACCTTGGTTTTAAGTAACGTGAAGTTTGCTTTTGAAAAGTTTTTCACGGTGGTTTTCTTGTCCGGGGATGGGGGCAGAATGTGGATATCCAAAGTGATTTGTTTATGGTCTGATCTAACCAGCGAGGGGTTGACCTCCGGTGTGGAACATCTGTCGCCCATGTTGATGATGACCAGGTCCAATATGTTGTCACCTCTGGTGGGAGTGTTGACCAGTTGAACCAAGGCGTTTGAGTTTATAAATTCTAGGAAATGTTGGGCAAGGGAGTTAGTACTTGAGTAGTTCTCCCAGTTAATGTTTGGGTAATTGAAATCACCCAATATTAGGGTGTTTGGTAGGACCTTTATGTTTCTCAGTGTTTCCAGAAATGCAGAATGGGAGTCCTGGGACATGGTGGGTGATCTGTAGCAAGCTGCAATTTGAATTGCAGTTTTGCCCGTTGTTAGTTGCACGTGGATGATCTCTGAAGCATTGTGCTGTGCCACTAACCTGGAGGTGTGGGTATCCTTGATGAATATGGATATGCCCCCACCTTTTGTATTGGGATCTGTTTTTTCCATACTGAGGCATTTTGAGGTTTAGACTTCTGGCATTGTGCTATTTACGGTGGTGGGTTTGTCTTTGAGCCTTGCCTGCATGTCATCCCAGGTGGACAGACACTGGATAATTGTTGAAATAGAGAATTTTTTCTTTATACATGGACAATGACAGAGTCATATTTGCACTTGTTCTAGAGTGACTTGAGTGCTTGTGTTATGTGGCGGATCCTGGCACCCGACAGGCAGCTAACAGTAACCTTCTCCTTATTCAGCCTAGTGGTGCCTGACTATAGAGTCACCTATTACAAGTATGTTGGGTATGTTATTTGTGAAGTATGTGTTTCATGGTTTGTGTTGGGGGTGGAGGTTGCTTGGATGTTTGCTTTGGAGGCCTTTGTTGGTTTTGCAGACTTTTATGTAGAGCCTCTGAGTATGTTTTCATGTATTTATGTGGGTGCTGGTTTAATGGGTCTATGTGAGCCTGGTGGTGTGATGCAAGTATTTCCCTTCTCCTCTTGACTGTCTGATCCAGTCTTGGGTTGAGAGAGCTTAGCCATCAGTTTGGCTGTATAATTGCATCCCAGGAGGAGGTTGTCTGTGTACATGAGGCAGTTGTAACATTGCCTCAAAATGCCCAGATTCACCAGTTGGACTGGAGAGTACACCTGAAACTGCCCTTTGGACATTCCTGGATAGGTACAGTGAACTGTTTTACTGGATGGCTGGGAGAGCCTTGTTCTTCTGTACAGTACAGGAGGGTCTAGTGCTAGGGTTTATAAGTGCTTGCTATACGTTTTGAGCAATTGCCGGGCTGAGAAATGTTTCATATTAATATGCAGACTTCATGATGTTTCCTAACTGAAAGCTGTAGAAGGCGGGTTCTGATATTTGACCGTTCGTATAATTGACATTTGGATAATTGTCTCACTACTATATGGAAAATAATTCGTATTTATTAGAGGAGTTGCTAAAGGTTAAACTATTACAGAAGAAAAAACAGTCAAAAGTGCCTTGTATGGAGAATAAACCACCTAGGTAGTTTCCAAGCTGTTTATTGCAAACACAAACAAACTCCACAAATAGTGAACACACGAATCAATAATCAGACTTCCTCAGATGATCAGTGTTACGTTAAATTAAATAATTTATACATTAATTAATAAATAATCAACAAATTGAGCATGAAACTTTAAAAAACCCAATGACATTTCCACAAACAAAATTAAAATTTTCCTTTAAAAACATTCTAACCATAAAAAGGGAATCATGATACAATTAATTAAAATATTTAAAATGTATAAAAAAAGTTAATTTGTATTTAATGTGTAAAAATTAAATATGTTATCATAGGCACATTGAATTAATCATATACATTATAATAAAAGGAAATATTGCCATCTACTGGCCAGAATTTTAATTGCAACCTACTATTTTAAGGAAACGAGAGTGGATGCATAGAAAATATTCTTTTAAATTAAATTAATTTAACACTAAACAGCCAACTATCTCTGATTCCTATAGTACTAAACTTGACGACATTGAGAATGATTATTTAAATGAATGCATTGGTACAACAATGTACAGGTTGGTTCTGTATTTTGCAATGAATTGAAATTTAAAAGTTGGAATGTGATGTTCATGAATACAAAGTGATATCAGTTATCCTAACACGTTTTTTGGGTTAATAATGATATTCAACATGAAGGGATGATTTTGTTAATGATCAAGATCCCCTGCATAGTCGAAAAAGAAATGAACAAGCCAGGTGCCAACCCAGCAATTTTACTTTAGGGGAGGGGGAGAATTACACCCCACCACCCACCTATAGGATTCCCAATGACATTTTAGTGTTAAATTAACATAACATTAGAGAAGGAACATTTTGATTTATTGTCCAAAGGTAAATTTATTCCATACAGAAGGAGATCTTACCAAGTCATTGTTAGACATTAAATTATTCTTTAAAAAGTTAATTTTTGTTTTTAATGCTACTAAACTACGGATCAGGATCTGGGATCAAGATTTAAGAATTTAGATATTTCCACCATTTACCAACCACAATTAAAAAAAAAAATGAATTAAAAATGAAGAAGAATAAGGTTTAAATAGGAAAAATAATTATAAAAGAATATAAGTAATAAAGAATAAGATATGTTTAATTATTCTAATGCATCTGAAATGAAGTAAATATATAGCCTAAAATAAAATTGACATAGGCTTAATATATATGTATATATGGACTTGGACACCGTATACATCTACTACTTGAAAAAGTTGTGACAAACCTAGGGTACCCACAATTTTCCGATTGGGAAAATCAAAATGAGACCCAGAGAGACCCACCACCCACCCTGCCTATAGTCTCACCCAATTGTCAAAACAAAATTAAAGCATGTGTGGGTAAAAAGAAGAATCATTCTGGGTAAAAAAGTAGTCATTCTAATCATTCTTCATGGGATCTCTTGATCCAAATGATCTATACCATGAAGGCGATCTATTTGTAATGACCTATTTTCTTGTATCCTTACTCTCAGGCATGGAATGTTTGAGGGAGATTATTTGTTTGAGGGAATTAACCCATAAAGATAAAACTATTGTGTGTGTGTGTTGGATGTAGTATTAAATTAAGTTTAATTTTGTTTTTTTTTTATTTAAAATTCTACCAGCAAAAACAAATTCAGGTGGCAAAGGGGGGCAGCGTTTATACCCACTACAATTTTTAGTAGTAAAAATGGTTTAAAAAAAAAAAATATTTTTGTTGGATATACCTTGAGGATTCATTTGAACATAGTTATTTTTTCCTTGATGACATAGTTATTTTTTGGATAAGGAGTGGATTATATGAAAGGTATATATGAATTATACTACTAATTTCCTGAATTTTTCTATTTTGCCACTTTTGAAACCAAGATCTGCAAAACTTTAGAAACTTTAGGTTGCAATTAAAAATGTGGCCAGTAGATGGCAATATTTCCTTTTATTATAATGTATATGATTAATTCAATGTGCCAATGATAACATTTAATTTTTTACACATTAAATACAAATGAACTTTTTTTATACATTTTAAATATTTTAATTAATTGTATCATGATTCCCTTTTTATGGTTAGAATGTTTTTAAAGGAAAAGTGCAATATTTATGAGGTCGTATTTTAATTTTGTTTGTGGAAATGTCATTGGGTTTTTTAAAGTTTCATGCTCAATTTGTATTGGTTGATTATTTATTAATTAATGTATAAATGACTTAATTTAACTTAACACTGGTCATCTGATGAAGTCTGATTATTGAGACGAAAACGAGTGGAATGCAAAGGCGTTTATGTGTGTTCACTATTTGTGGAGTTTGTTTGTGTTTGCAATAAACAGCTTGGAAACTACCTCTGTGGTTTATTCTCCGTACAAGGCATTTTGACTGTTTTTTCTTGGTTGTTTTACAGTGTTGTTTTAGAGTGCCTTTCCATTGCATTTTTTATTGCAGAAGAAAGGAAATCTCACAAAACAAGAAGAGAAGCAACTGCAGAGTGCTAAAAAATAAGGGAGTTTTTGGATAATATGCACAAGTTTAAAAATGCTGCTATTAAGCAACTATTTTTGTAACACCTGTAGATAGCAAAAACCTTTAGCATGTTTATTTAAGCAACAGAAAGTAGAAAGGGTTGTAGTGATATTTAGGGAGTCTATGACAACAAAAATGACCAGAGATGACATACAGGTGTTGAGACATATTATGAAACTTTGTGCAAAGCAGAGGGATACAAAAGGAAATATTTATTTATGGAAGACTTAACTATGCCAAGGTTAAAAGAAAATGAGGCTCAACAGCTGATAGCTAAGATAGGAAGAGATAAAAAAACAGTTCATGTATAATCAATCAACAGTTAAGTCACCATGAACAGATGGTATTTCTGTGGACATTTGGAAGAGAAAAGAAAGTGATAAAGACCTGGCAAGTTTTAACAATATTTTAAAAGGAGGGATTTGCCAGCATCTTGGAAAAAAAGCTGTATGGGCAGTATCAGTAAAAATGGGCAAAGGCCCTTCAGATCTGGCTTCATAGAGACCCATTTCAGTTTTAAAACATGATTATAAAGTGTTTATGTCTGTATTAGCTAAGAGAATGGCAAAAGTTGATAGATGTGGATCAATGTGGTTTTATAGAGGCGAGGCAAATAGAATGGTGATGATCCAAAAGGAAGCAGAGTGTAAGAAAATGCAGCTATTGTTGGCAGATCTCGATGTAGAGAAAGCATTTGATAGTGTCAGTTGGCATTTTATGAATAGGGCAATGGTAGCATTTGTATTCCTGATAGAATAATAGAGTTAATAAGGAGGATAAATAAAGGGTTGACAACAAGAATAAAGGTGGGAGGGTTCATCTTTGACAAGCTGTGTTTGAACGGAGGAACTAGGCAGGGATGGCCTTTTTCCCTTATTTTCTTTGTATCTAGAGTGGTTGGCAAAGAAAATAAGGGATTCACAAATTCAAGGCTACAGGTGGTGTGGTACTTAAGAAAAGTTAGCTTTATTTGCAGATGATATTATTTTGCACTTAATAAATCCAGGAAAGGACATTTTGTGTTGTAGAACACTTTGAGACAATTTCATGTCTTTACAGGATATAAAATAAATGAAAATAAAACAAAGACTTTAGCAGTAAACTACATACCCATTCCTAAACTGGTGATCAATGCCCGTATGTATGGGCGCATAATAAGGTAAAGTATTTAGGTGTATGTTTTAAGTAGGATTCTTTTATGATAATTAAGGATATGTAGGAATAACCTAAACAGCAGATAATACAAAAACGGAGAAACTGGAATCTCATGATTATGGATAAGGATAGTAAGACACAAGCACTGAACATGTTTTCAGTCCCTTTAATTTTATGTACAGGTCAGGCATTTTTTATCAACAAGAAAAAAAGTTGTGGATGATACTTAATAAACAGTTGAAGGAATTTATATGGGAAGGGAAGATGGAAGGAGTTAAGTGAGACAATCTAATACCCCCCATAAAAAAGATGTTTTGAGATTGCCTATTTGAAGGCTTGCTTCAGATTTACGCATTTAATGCTCATATGTAGAACTCAAACAGAATGTTATAAAGTAAGTGGAAAAGAATGCTGATGAAATGGGAGGGTTGAGAGATAAAGAGAGACGAGGATTTTAAATTCAAGTCCTTAAGTAAAATAATCATACAGAATATTATACCCATAAAGTGGAAGAACATATTCTAAGATATAATGGAATCTGGGATAATGGAGAAAGGAGGTTTGACCAACAGGTATGTCTGCAAGTAGTGACAGAGAATAACGGGATGGAACTACAGAAGGAAATTAGCAAAGGAACCAACATGTTGGGAGCAAGTAACTTGGGGGGGAAAGGTAACAGAGTTGGATGAGGCTAAACAGAAGTTTGGGCTGCCTTCCCTAGCAAGATTGTTACCAGAGTTTAAACAAAGAGAAAGTGAAACGGGAGTCCTAAATGAAAGGCCAACTGTAGTGGAGTGTTTAGTTGAATCTAGAACAGAACCTACTGTTTAAAAAGGATAATTAGTAGGGCATATAAAATATTATATGCTAGCTGTGGCATTCAGTCAGAAGGATTTAGAAGAGAGTGGAGAATGGAAATGCAAAAAACAAAATAACAATCGGAGAAAATCAGTATGTTTTCCAAGTGTGCAGCAAAGTCCAAAAGACTCAGGATTTTTTGCATTGATAGGTATTTTTATACTGCGACTAGATTCCAGAGGATTTTTCCTCGGGTACATAGGAAATGTTGAAGGTTTAGTGGAGAATAGAGAGGTGATTGAGAACATATTTTCTAAGAATGTAATGAGTATACAGATTTTTTAAAAATTCCCTACGGAGAACGTTGACAGAAATGTTGGGGGAATCAATGGCTGTTCCTAAGGAATTATTCTTTTGAGCTGGGATATCTGATCTGAATTACCTAGACATACTAAGGCCTTACTTACTAAGTTTAACATTACTGGTTGGCAAGAAGAAGGCAAATACTGGAAAATGGAAATAATGGCATCTTTAGAAAATAGAACAAGCAAATGTCATAGAAATAAATGGAATTTATGGGAACAGTACATGCAGAAGTTTAAACAAAGGCAGGAACTGAGTAATTTATGTAATACTGGAGGGAATGAAAACTGTTGAAATGAAAAAACCTGCACTGCATGACACTAGCAATAGAAACTGTTCTCTTGGGTTGTTTTCTTTTCTGTTAATGTATGCAAGCCGGTGTTACAGTTTAAATGTGATGATTTAATAATGATGTTAAAAAACAGCACCTATTCTTTATTTTCCAATGTTTTTGACACCTTGTCAGTGGGATGTGAATTCAAGTCCATGTGACTTGCTTCTGGATCAGTGTTAGTGTGAGATTTTTCCTCCAGCCTTCTGGATGCTTTGGCGGGCTCTAAAGTCTATTATATTTCTAAAAATACTTTGCATTGACTCTTCAGAATTTTGATTTTCACTTTCTCCCAGCTGTTGATTTTTATGCTTTCCCTTGAAGAGGGTTTTAGATGGCCGTCGTGACACAGATCTGTGTAGTGCTGTAGAACCAGGCTTGTTATTACATACTCCTGACAGTACAGACGCCCATGTAATCCTGTTGTCTGACTTGTGCCTATAACAACCCATATCTCTCAACCTTTTACTACTACAGTTGCTGCATATCTGTAAGACAAACTCCACTCTCGCAACCCGCATGCAAGGCCTTAATCTGGTCTGTGACATTAATAGAACTTGTTGGCAGGATAGATTTGTGTCCCAAAGACTCCCCGATCTGTGGAGTAGACTCCCTCTCCATGTCAAGCAGAGTACCTCTCTAGCCCTGTTTAAGAGGAACATGGACGACTGGATGGGAAACAGAAAATATACCCCTGGGATCCCACCTGTGTCCCTGCTAGACAGGGGAAACAGGTGCTGACTTTGAGGGAACATGGGCGAAATTCTTGGCTAGGCTTATAAGGGCCTCCGGGCCAATAGCCTAGTATCATCCTATGAACCTATGCAGACACAAAGACCCCAAGCAGCTGTTTCTCCAGATGGTAACATGACAGAATTCATTCCAGGGTGTAACATGATAGAATTAATTTTAGGGTCAATCCTGCTGAATGCAGAAGCCCTTACTATGATTTCAGTTTCATTTAGTGCTGTAACTTTTTGCGGTTCATGTTACTTCTGCCTCCTGCTACTATGTTGTTGCAGGGTAGATTTGCATCTTCCATCAGGTCAGTAGCTAAACCTGTGCGTTATCTAAGTATGCTTGAAGATGAAAGTCGAATGCACACATTATGGGGAATTATGTCCCCTCTGGTCAGCAATTTTATGCTACACATTAATTAAACTCTTTGGTAGTTTCAAATGTGAAGCTAACATTTCCTGATGTTCCTCAATTCTATTATTTGCTGCCTAGAAATTGTTTGTATTAGCTAAGTAGACCGACTTCAGTCTTATTCTTGTGTTTAATCTGCGGATTTTAACTCCTGATAGTTCAGGAAGGGTAGCGTTCTGAGCTTGCACTCTGTGTGGCATTTCCTTTTCTTAGAAGCATGACAGCAGCCTTTCTTATTTCTCACTTCAAGAACAGCCGTACCATAATCTTGTACTCTGCCGAGCAGTTTGTTTTTCTCTTTCTGGAGCATATTAAGACTGTTTTAGTCCTCTTTTTAAGAACAGGAGCATTGCTTTCTTGTACCTTTTGTGACAAGCCCTTTTCATCTTTCTTTAGCAATTCAGTATTTTCATTTCTTTTACATGTTTGTCCCCCCTCCCAAAACAAAAGTAGACCCATGCCATGTACTTCACAGTGACTGGGGAGCTGACTGTTGCCACTCTCAATTTCAGTGTTCTTTTGCTGGGAAAAAAATAGTGTTCTTCAGGTGATTTCTTGAGTTTTCCATCAGGTACAATAAGTTTTTGACTTTTAGTTGGAATCTTGCTTGCTTTTTTCACTCATTTTTGTTCATGTAGTTAGAACATTGGTTTTTACCTTCAGGCTAGACTTTTCACGAAAACAATGAACTTTCTAGATGCTCATCATTTAGATCCCTGTTGGAGTCATCATCATCATCAGCCCCTTTTTTCCCCATTTTTCTACATGGGGTTGGGGTATCGTGTTAACTGTCGCCATCTCACTCGATTCAATGCCACACTCCTGCCTTCTTCAACACTCATGCCTGACTGTCGCAGATCTTCTTTCACATAATCCATCCACCTCTTTGCTGGACGTCCTCGCTTCCTCTTACCTTCTTCCTGTCTGTCCCAAGTCTTCCTCACCAGATTGTCTTCTGCTTTTCTACACATGTGCTCAAAACACCGTAATCTGTTCTCTTTGATCTTTTCTGTAATTGGAGTTACTTTGGCTTCTGCTCTTATGTCCTCATTTCTTCATCTCTCCCACAGTGTGCATCCTATCACCTTTCTTAGGCACTTCATTTCCATCACCTCTAACTTCTTCAACTGTTCTGCCTTTACTGCACAGGTTTCTGTACCATACAGTAGTACTGGTTGCACCACTGTCTTGTACACCTTATTTTTCAGCTTCTTTGGCATTCTTCTGTCATAGACTACACCTGACACTCTATTCCAGTTGGCTGCAGCCCCCCTGATTCTAGCTTTGACCTCTTCATTCAGACTACCCTTCTCCTCAACTACTCCTCTCAGATACTTCAAGCTGTTTACCTATTCCACTATCTTCCCTTCTATCTCTATTCTCATCTTCTTCTGATTTCCCCAATTTGCTGCCATTACCACCATCTTATCTGTGCTTAGTTTCATCCCATGTGCCTTCAGATTTGCATTCCATTCTCCTATCCTTTGCTGAAGTTCTAGCTCAGAGTCTGCCTGTACTGCCACACCGTCTGCATACAGTAGCTTTGTTGATCCGTCCCCTCCAACCTGTTTGCTAATGTAGTCCATCACCAGAAGGAACAGCATCCGTACATGAGTCATTGGGTCCTTGTACATAGCCTGCACTAATTCTACCAATGTTTCTGGGACTACAAACCACCGCAGTACTGCCCAGATCAGCTTTCTTGGGACCTTGTCATATGCTTTCTCCAAATCTAGGAAAGCCCAGTTGAACTCTCTCCTCATATCTAGCTTTTTCTCAAGTATCTGTCTCAGTGCAAACATCGGGTCAGTTGTGCTGCATCCTGATCTGAATCCAAACTGCTCATCTCCCATCTTACATTCTACTACTCTGCGTATCCATTTACAATCACCATTTCCAGAACTTTCATGCAGTGTGATAGGAATTTGATGCCTCTGCACTGCCCACAGTTGTGGATGTCCCCTTTGTTTTTGTACACAGGCACAAGTATCCTTATTCTCCAGTCATCTGGGATACGCCTTTCTCTCCACACTGCTATTAGTACCCTCAGGAGACATTTCTCCCCTATCTCACCCAGCATCTTTATCATATCTGCTGTGACCTCATCCGAGCCTGCTGCTTTCCCTGATTTCATCTTCCTTAATGCTGTTCTTACTTCTTCTAGGGTGGGCTCCTCCTCTTCTCTCATTGTAGGCTATTTCTGGGGCAGTACAGCTTCTGTGGGGTTTTCTTCATTCAGAAGCTGCTGGAAATACTCCTTCCATCTGCCTTTGATGTCCTCTGGGTTGGTGAGCAGGTTGTTGCTGGCATCCCTTATGAAGAGTGTATAACTATCTTCTTTATCTTTCTGTCTTTGCCTTGCAACCTGATATAGTTTCTTTGTGCCACTTACTGAGTCACTTTCCAGAAGTTGGTACAGTGCCTCCAATGCCCTATTCTTTGCTATTGCAACTTCTTTCTTAGCTTCTGTGTTAGCCAACCAGTAGTCCTTCCTAGCCTCAGTCTTTTCTGTTTCCCACTTCTTCCTGCACTCCTTTTTTCTTTTGATGACTTCCTGGACTTCTGCATTCCACCACCAGCTTTCCTTATGTACCTTATTTCCATACCTGGCTCAGCCACATATCTTTTCTGTAGTCCTAACACATGCTGTTATTAGGCGCTGCCATTTTTCTTCAACTCCACCTATTTCCTCCTCTTCTTGGGGTGCTAGAGCCCTGAGTAATTCCTTGAACTGTTGGACTTTCTCTCCAGTCAACTTCCAGGTCTTCAGCCTGGTCTCTGTTGACCTTAGAGCCTCCTGTTGGAGTAGCCTAGGCTATATATGACATTCTGCCAATGATTGGACCAGATAGCCAGTTTCCAAAGCTTTAGGGCACCTTCAACATGCCCCAGCCACTGTACAGCTCAAAGAGAGCAGTATAAAATCTATAGTTAGGGTGAAAAACTTAAGAATTTTATTGCTGTTTTATTTTTTGGTCAAAGCATGTGGCAAGGGGCTAGAACATATGGTTTTTGGAGCTGTCATTAAATATGTTTACCTCAAACTTTATTTTTCCTAACAGGTTGTTTTACTGATTAGCCTAAGCTCTGATACCTGCTTTTCAGACATTCTCTGTAGACAGATGGCCCTAAGTCCCTGTGGTGAGTCCCTAACTATTTATCACATTTTGTGAGAAAACTTGTTGCTGTTTATTCAAAAAAATGTTGTTAGGTACTTGGCATACTGTGTTTAATGGTTGTCATTAAAAACTTTTACCTCAGAAGTTAACTTTTCTATCAGAAGGTAAGACCATCTTTTAAAAGCTCTGCTAATCACTTGTCAGACACCTTCTGCAGCAAGAACATGGACCTGGACTCCAGTAAGTTGATCCTTCCCCTCCCTGAGCACCATGAAGAGAAAAGTTATCTGGGAGCGTTTCAGTCCTTACTCCGACTTCCCCTTTCACCTCAGCTGCTGTGGCTATCTGTTGCTCCTCAGACCACTCATCACTTTCTCTTGGTCCTTCTGGTGCTGCTCTTTGGGAAGTCACTAAGGACAAGAAGGCCGGCACTTCCTCTGCAGCTCTTCAAATGCCCTTGCTGGGTAAGGGAGGAGCACCCTTGCCAGCAGTGTGGAAGGGACCAGGTGATGCTTCTTCTCCAAGGTGTTCTAAAGAGCTTCATTCCCAGGGAAGGGACCGTCCTTCAATCTGCTCCTTTTCTGGGGGGCGGGGGTCTCCCACAAAAAAAGAAACATCAAATTAGAATTTATCTTCTCCTCAAGCAGGTAAGGAGAATTGTCATGGCTTTAGTAAAGCTTTATTTAAAACCTTTCAGTCTTTGCAGACCAAGTCTTCTTTTCATTTAAAAAGGAAAATATTTTACTACCTGTCAGATTCTCATTCCCCTTCTCAGGGACAGGATTTAGACCTGGACTGTGTGTCTCAAATTCCCACTCCACAGACTCAGGAATCTGACTCTGAGGAAAGTTATTCTTCAGATTCCCATCTTAAAGAGTTGTTGTTTTCTGATACTGTTGCTGGAATGAAAGACTTGTTTCACTGGGAACAAAAACAACAAAATTAATAAATAATTACCAGACCAACAAAGATATTAGTTGTTACAGGTGGATTTTCCTCAGCCTGCAGCTGTTCCCATGTGTTGTCAAACTTACAGAATGCTTTTTTGCAGCCAGCATTTGCCTCATTGTCAGCCACTTGCTGCCAGAAATTCTGATAAATTATACTACGTGCTCCAGTCCCACAAATTCCACCTCAGGTCAGATGCTACAATAATTTCTCTTGTCAAAGTCAGCTTCTTCCAAACTCCTTACGGCAGCTAGCCTTACTCCTATAATCCAAATAGATTAGCACTAAGCATGTACACCCAGAGTCATTTTCTGAGGAATATTTAGCTCGTGTGTGTGTGTGTGTGTGTGTGTGTGTGTGTGTGTGTGTGTGTGTGTGTGTGTGTGTGTGTGTGTGATATTGTTTTTCCTCTCCATGCTGTGTCTTGTTCTCAACAATATTTTCATTCTTTGCTAAAGCTGCATGAGTTTAACTACCCAGTGAGAAAGATATTCTAACACTCCCTCCTCCAATCTCTGTGAATATAATTGTTTTTGAACCAAACTGACCACTCAGGTCTCACCTAGAAGGTCATTCACATAGGAAAGAAGAGTGAGACCTATAAAATAATGCACAGTGATGACCTCAACCACAGCTACATGTCTTCTGAATGCCCATGAATTTTTACTTTCACTTTAAGTCTTTACTGGTACATGTATAGGTTCAGAGGTAAGTAGTAAGTCTGCAGAATACTACAAGCCTAGCCAATAACCGGAGGTCAGAATCAAACTCTGTACTTTCTATTTGTGAGGTTAAGACTTTCACCACTATGCTAACCCTCCCTCCTCAGGCAAATGAATCCAAACATCATTAGTTGTAGACATGACATGTTTTGCCCTGTTCTGAGCTCATCAGCATAGCATAAGTAGATTGTTTGGCCATATTTTAGAGACACAGAGCTTAAAAATGAGCCTCAAGTCCATAGCATTAGTGGGACTGCAAAATATCCCAAGTGACATCCAAACAATAGAGTAGAAAGGTCACACATTCACTTAGTAAAAACTACAAGAAAGACTAGTCTTTACTGTATAATCTTCAAATGTTCATTGAGCTTACTTAATTCATACTCAGATGTAACACTCTGGCCTTCAAAAAATGAAAATTAACTATAAATGGCTTCCACTTCCTTGCCCATAGCATAAAATGAAATCTTTAGCTGTATTTCTTCCCTTTCCTCTTTAAGGTTTGATGCTTTGCAAAAGTGTGCCCATCTTTACCTCCATGACAGCCAGGTAAATGGCTAAGCTAAACCACTCTAGAAGATTGAATTGTGATGTTTTTGGTCAGCTTTTGGTAATTTTGGGCTTTTCGACTAATAATTGGTAAAATTAATTTAATTTGAGAGCAAATGGCAATTGTCCAGTAAAAACATTTTACTCTTAAGCTGTGCTGCATCTCTTCAGCTATTTAGCGCAGTTTGTGGCTCGGAATGGCATTTTGTTTTAAAATGTGATTGCTGTAAGCAAAAAGTATCCCATCTGTAGCACCATGTAATGCTGTCAATCTGAGATAATCAATTATGGCACAAGACTTTAGATTGCAAAGTTATGATGCAAATTTGATTCTCGACAAAATGGAAATATGAAGTCAGAGCGTGGTTACCATCACAGCTGCTTCTGAATTGACTGAAAGGCTGTATGCAGTGAGTATTCATTAGTTTTAAAGGTGTAAACACATTTACACACATACACAAACACACACATTCACGTCAGAAAGCCATATGTAAAACTTCTATCGTCACAGTACATGTGAACAGTGTTGCCTGAGTCCCTTCATATGGTTAGTTAACTACTGTGGGGAAAGCGGAACTTACAGTAGTGTATAACTAGGTCCAAGTAAAACAGCAGAAGGTAAGGAAATGATAGAAAGATTCTGTGGTGACGATACACTTGCATAGTGCATAAGAACATGATTCAAACATTTATAAAATATTTGAAGAGAAAACTGATGGTTAAACTAACTCAGGCAAACAAATACCTTCAGAAACTCCAGCTGTGCCTTTACTTTTGGTACGTATTTGATATTATCTTAATAACATTTACAGTTTACTGATTTGTCAGTAAAATACTAAGAAATACAGTGGGTATGTTGCAAGAATACATTCACTCTTGTTATATGAGTAGTTCACACCTTACACCACTAGATGGCAATGCAGATTAAGATACAATTCTGGCATCTCTTGGAAAAATTATTTTTACCAAAATTTTGCAGTACCTGTGTTTAAAGTAATTTGCCAACACTTCTATATACAAGACTGCATTTGATGAGTCAGGTGCTGCAATGTATTTTAAATATTTAAATATTGCCTTTCCTTCCCTATTTGTGATTTTTAATAAATAGATTTGTAAACTTTTTATTAAACCATAACAAAAAAATGTAGCTTTTCCTCTTAAGACATTGCTGTAGGGTAATGTCAGGTACATCCATAAACTTGAGTTGTGGCACCTTTGCACATGTACCATGGTGTGCTCATTAAAGTCTGTGGATGCAACAGAAGCTTTGCCTATTCGTGGGTCACTGAGATTAAACCTTCCATGTTTTTCCTCAGTGATATCAGTGCAAGGAAAATGCAAAGTTTGCAATTCATTTTAATTATGAAGATGATGACCAAAATCTTTCCTGATAGGAAAAAGTGCTTTTTTGGGAGTTTATGCACAGTGTAAAGGTAAGTTTCAAGACAACAGCAATTACTGGGAACGTATGATCCTGAAATGTCAAATGGTTGCTCCATTCTGAGAAGAATTCAGAAACTTTGCCAAAGCTTTGTGGTCAGACAAATGTAATATAACAGACTCTCTAATCTTATTCATTGTACCAATTCCAGGCTGTATCCCTAAATCCCACCTGCCTCGCTTATGGTCCATATTGGCTATTGGCAGAAAGATTATTACAATAAATTGGAAGAGAAAATGTTTCCTGTCTTTCAGAATTTATTTGTCTAGAAACATCAGTATGTAACAAAGAATTACAAATTTTAATCGAAATATGAATGTCACTCATAAGAAATTATCTTGGCAAAAACGCAAAGATTTATTAGAAAAGTATTAGTGTTGCTTTATATTAATATTTGTTATGGACATTGTATATATATTTTTTAGATTGCGTCTTGTTTTTTTCTTTGTTTTGATTGAACTTTAAATTGTCATATTCTATTTCAGTTTATTTAAAATGAAGTAAAGTGTTTAAAAAAACAACAGCAAATCACTTTAAACTTCAAAAGCATTATTAACTAATTCAGTTTGACTCCTAACTTACATTCCAAAACACTGTTAGAAATAAAGCTCAGTTTTAGTCAAGAGTGTTCATGTTTTCTTGATGTCCATAAGTATTTTAACTACCAAAACTCTCTATTGCTGTTTTTATTGAAATGCACATGTATTGCTATTTTATTGCATTGTATATCTTTGGAGCTTTTCTCCCCGGGCCTCTGCTGAAAAAGGGCAAGGCTGGACACTCCTGGTCAACAAATGTAAAATAAATAAATGTAGTCTTGCCAGAGGTTTTAAGGCATAGATAGCTGTCAGCCTCTTTGTGCAAGAAATCTAGACAAACCTTAAAATATATAGGGGATTCAAAGGCCCAAAAATAAGGATAGAATTTAAATATTGCTCTTGCAAACTCAAAATAGCATGATTTGTATTAGCATGCATTTTTCCAAAGATATGAATTCTGAAGCTCAAATGTATGTCATTATTTAGTGACTTCAACCTCAGTGATTTATTACAAAAAGCACAATTTTTATGAGGAACAGACCAAAATATGAGTCAAAAGTCTGGACATTCTGCAAAAATCTGGGCAGTTGAGAGGTATTTCTTAAGGACAGCCATATATTGCAGGAAACTTAAAATAAGATGTGGCTTTAAGTAAGATTGCGTGCATTTTGGTGACATCCATGTGATTTGGGCAAGAGCTTTCATGACAATCACATCTCAGCAGTGTTGCCCTGATCCATTCATGCAGTTTTAAGTGTATAAAATACATTCCTTGGCTTTCACTGTTACTAAAACTTGACTTAGAACACTTAAGAGTCCGCAGAAGATACTGATCATCAAATACTTTGACCACATAACAATGTCTTTTCTCTCTGAGCAACTTTCAACTACAGTGCCAAAGGATTTTTGTTAACTCCTTCTATAACCTTGGAAGCATGTCCCAAATTAGCACCAGTAGTGTAAACACCCAGAACAGGGCTTATTTTTTTCCTTTGTTAATCTGGTTAGTCCCACTAGGATAGCAGCCTCTTTTCAGGGGAGACCCAAGGTGGTATTTATACTACTAGGGGAAATTTGTCTAGGACATGGGGAAACTTCCCCTGTGATCAATTCTGATTCATATTTATGGAAGCGCTAGCTACAGATACGTGTGCATGTCCTGTTCCTAGCACAGTGGTGACTGCGAGGACGATGTGCAAGATGCAGGATGAGCAGAGGCAAATGCCACCTCTAAGAAAGAGATTGCAGATATTGTAGAAGATTTGGAAGTTTTATTTTAGTAGCATCTTTTTGGCAAGATAGTTGAGTCGAGCAGAGAGGAATGCATAGTTACTACCTTCCAATCAGAAGGGCTGTGGGATGATTTATTGAAGGACTTAATCAAGCAAAATGAGACTGGGAATGAAGTCTTGTGGGGTGAAATCTTGGATAAAATGTAGGAGGAAGATATTTATTTATTTTATTTGTTTAATATTTGTTTACTGGGGAAGTCCGACTGGGCGAGTTGCCCATTTTCAGCGGAGGCCCAAGGAGAAAAGTTCCACATGCATATAAGTAAACAGTATAATAGCCGAAAATATTATAGATCAGAAAAAAAAACCATACAATATAATGGGATGCTGTACAATAATGTTTTTCAATAACATGCAATCATTTTTGTTAAAAACGTTATATAAATCAGAGTAGGAGGTGGGAGAAAGAGTTAGAGGGTGGGCCGAGGTGGGGGAAATGATGAGTAAGTTCAGCCTGGTGAGGAGCAAGTGCATAACCAGTGGTCATTTAGATGGATTTTTAGCAGGTAGTTGAACTGTGCTGGGTTGTTGTTTAGAATATTCTGAGGGATAGAGTTCCATGGTTTAGAGATGTGATTTGAGTAAAGAGATATTGAAGTAAGACCAGAAGAAGTTAATGTACAGATGAAGAGAACATAAATAGAGCGGCAGCTACACAAGGAGGGTAGAAAAACGAACACTTAAAAATAAAATTTGTGGTAAGGATCAAAAGTAAAAAAAAGCCACAAACTGAAGAGATATGAAGTATTTCAGAGTGAAAACACAAGAGGTAAGAGCTTTCATTTTGATTAGCAGAGACATTTTGTGACATTTGTTTTGAATCTGCACAAAGTAAGGAAAAATTTCCATGTGAGTATGAAAAAAGAAGAATGACAATTCATGGAATAATTATGTAATTGAATCTTTTTGAGATACTAAAAAGAAAATACATGTGCAATTCCGGACAAAAGTTAAAAGAGAGACTTCTGAAAGAACACTTAAAAGATGTTTGTAAAGAAGTAATAAGCATTTCAGAAGTGCATGATGATAGGGGTTTATGGACTGGGGATGGGATTGTAATGTTATTTTAAAAATGGAAAAAGGAAAAATCATAGACATTCCAAGTATTATAAATGTTGAAGGTAACTACTCATAAAAAAATAGCATGGCAAAAATTGGAAAACATTTTGAACAAATACTGATAACTTCTCATGGATAAAATGATTGTTAATCATGGATGAATGTAAATATTGTAAATAGTTTTGTTATTGTTTTATTGTATTTGTTACATATAGATTTGTGTATGTTTATAATGAAAACAAAATAAAAATGTTTTTGGAAAAAATGTTGAAGGTAACAAAGGTGTTGTAAAATACTGGGGTCAAAGAAAAACATTTTTTGTGTGGAAAAGAATGACGTTTAATTAGCATTGATACAAAGAAGTGTTATATATGTAATGAAATAGGTCGTAAAGCAAAGAAATGTGAACTTGTATGTTATAAATGTAATAAAAACAGGACATTTATGGATGGACTGTAAAGAAAAGGAGAATGAAGAACGTAAGAAGAATAAGAATTCTAGAATGGAGTAACAAGTGTGATGTTGATATTACTATATTAGAAAACAGAAGATTTCTTACTCATGAAGAAAGAGTGCAAACACAAAATCTATGGGATGGGGAAATAATATGGAACAATGGGAATGAAAAGTGTTCTGGAATAAAAATGTTATGTATGAAATTAGTAGTAAAAATGCTAGATGTTATATTAGTAATAATAGGAAGAGTCACCGTTTTAGATTTAAGATGTCAAGAAAAGGTGTATAGAGTTATAGCTGTTTATAGGTTCATAGGTTCATAGGTTGGTACTAGGCTATCTGCCAGCATGTTTTGGGGCATTGTATTCTGACAATGACCTCCTGCCACATAGAAGGATTTCCTGACTGTTGTGTGGCTCCCAGTTTGCAGTCATCTGCAAACTTTGTTACCAGAGTGGTGACATAGGGATTAATGCCCAACTTAGTAAGTTTATCTATGATTCCAGAGTGTTTGAAGGTTGCCAATGTCGTGCCAGTTCATATTGTAGTGGTCCCATGGATGCTGTATTCTTGGCCAT
This sequence comes from Protopterus annectens, assembly GCF_019279795.1. Lineage (NCBI taxonomy): Eukaryota > Metazoa > Chordata > Ceratodontiformes > Protopteridae > Protopterus > Protopterus annectens. The sequence continues at coordinate 705,071,197 of NC_056733.1, read as the reverse complement.
GGACAATGACAGAGTGTTATGCTTATGTGACTCATAAACAAAGGGAGACTTTATTTAAAAAGTTAGATTTAGTTGGCGTAAACATGCATATTATACTTACAAGTGATTTTTAACTGTGATTTAAGGGGTAATAAAAAGAAAAGAGGAAAAGACCTAAAGAAAGTGTTTGAAGTAATGAAGTGTGGAAAACTGGTTATATGGAACAGAAAACCATCAAAATATTGAAGAGTTGATTTAAAAACTGAAACTGACTATTTTTTAGTTTCAGAAGGTATAAGCATGATGGAAGAAAAAATTATCACATTAGGTTTTTCAGGTCATTTAGCGATATGGATAGAAATAAATTATAATAAAAGAATATATAAAAATAGGAAAAGGTATATAAAAAGATTAAATGAAAAGGAATGAAAATGGCAAGGAACTAATTATTCAGTTTATGGAAGGATCATATTACTGTGAAATAATTTTACAATAGTTGGTCTGAATGGTGGATTACTTTTAAAAGAAAATACAAAGACAGTTATTTACACTGCAGAGAAAAGTAAGAAAGAAAAACAGGAACATGATATGATATATTTAAAAAAAGCATTGGATAATTTAGAGAATAACAGCTGAGAATATTATGAAAGAGAAATAAATTTATAAGAGAAATCACGATAAAATCAAAGAAATATTATATAAACAAAAATATTTTACAGGATAAAAAAGAAGAGGCATAGCCGTGTTTTAGCAAGATAGTGAAGGAGGATAGTAATGTGATAAGAGAAATTGAAGAGTAAGAGGAGAACTTTAAGAAAAAATCAGCATCAGATTATGGAAATTGCGATAAATCATGTGGAAGATATGTTAAAAAAAGACAAAGTGGAAGGATATGTGAGGCAAAAATATTTTCTGAACAAATTAACAGAGAATTAAAAAAAAAGAAATTGCAATATATGAACTAAGAAAAGCATTTAAACCATTACAATAAATGTAGAATCTGCTGCTGGGCAGGATGAAATTAGATTTGAAATGTATACAAATTTAGAAGATTGGTAGAAAAATTACTTATTATGTGTGTTCAATGAATAGTTTTATGAACGTGTAAATTATAAAAAATTGAGTAGTGGAATATTAAAATTCATATGGAAAAAGGAGAAAATGAAATAAGAAATGAGAACCAATAATACTAAACAGTACAGATTGTAAGATATTTATGAAAATTATACAGACAAAATTTGAAAATAAAATGCAGTATATAAAGGAGGAAAATGTATATGGTATGAAAGGAAAAGGACATCCAGGTTTATTAATGATAGTGAAAGAAACAGTAGATATTGTAAATAAGAAAAAAAAGATAAGATTAATGGTAGGTGATATTACTAAAGCATTTGACTCAATACAGAACGATATGTTGTGGGATATAATGACATGTATAATATTAGTAAAAAAAATAAACAAGTGTTTGTTGCAGCATATAACAATAAGGTAACAGTTTTAGTAAATGGTTGGTTAAGCAGAGAAATAGACATGAATAATGATGTAAGACCAGAAATGTCCTATGAGTAGCATTTTATTTGCTTTTGTCATGAATATAATAGTTATGGAAATTAATCAACAAATGAAGAATGCAAAGTATACAGTTCCTTTAGGTGTTGAAATTCCAGTTATGATGTCATATGCAGATGACATAATTATAATTACTAAAAACAGAGGAAGGATGAGAGAAGTTGTAATTTATTTGGTGGATTGTTTAAAGGAAATAGGTGTGAACTTAAAGAGAAAAATAAAGGGATGGGAGACACTTTTAAAATATCTGGAATACAATTCTCCATGAAAGGAATATGTTTTAGGGATATATTTTGATAAAGATATTAAAAGAAAGGGGTAAGACATTATATTAAACCTCATTTATCCCCACCCCCTCTGCTCCCCACCTCCCCAGAGTTTACTTCTAGATGCCACTACCTTTCTGGCGCCATTTTTCTTGAACTCCTGGCTAGAACTCACCACCTCGCTCCCCCCTACTGGGCTGCCTACACGGTAGTGCTGCTACTTCACTCACCCCTTGGTATGTCTTATTTTATGTAGAAAGAAACTGTTCAGTTTCTGCTCTGTTGTTTGCAGAGGTTTGGATTTAACTGACTGTTTGCCTAATGTCTGTTAAATGCTTTTATTTCCAACAAATGCTCTGATACTTGGAAACAGTCCGCACACTGTTTATTTAAATTGCATTCATTTTTGTACAAACACTCTACTGCTTAGAAAAGGACTTTACTAGTTACCAATTGTTTGTTGCCTAATGCTTGTCTAAATGCATTTTTGTTTGTTTGCTTTGTTTGTTGCCTAATGCTTGTCTGCATGCATTTTTATTCTGAACACATACTCTGACTTTTTTGAAACAGTCAGTAATTCGATGTTCATCGTGCATACAGCTGCAGTCATAACAGATGGGTTATCCTGCCATCAGGCGGGTCCTCGGTTGGCCGAATTCCAAAGTCTAGGTCCGGCGTTGGATGTCGTCGCCTCTTCCCTGACGTCAGTGCAGCAGGGGTAAAAAAGAACCAGCCAACGCCATTTTCTTCAGTCTTTCTTGCCACGCGGTGCCCGAAGCAGAAGCAGTTCGCAAGTGCCGGTCGGCCAGCTCCTGAGATTACTAATATTTTTCAACCGAAGTCTTCTTGAAAGCTAAGTACCCCGTTGGAAACTTTTCTTGCCTCAGACCGATGTCAGACAAAGTTAATAATTGCATTTCATGTGGGAAGCAAATACCGCATAAGGATTTCCATTCCTTCTGCATTCCTTGCTTAGGCCCAGACCACGATGTCTCGGCCTGTCGTTTTTGTGCTAGATTCAACAAACGCACTATTAAGCGTCGGGCGGAGTTCGCCCAACACTATTTTGGTAAAAAATGTAATTACATTATGTCGTCGGATACTCCAACTCCAGTTTTGAGTAAAAGACGCAAAGATAAGGACCGACATACGAGATCCGCGACTTCTACCGACACCATGCTAAAGCCGGCTACAGGTGCTCCGGTTCTCAGCGAGGCGCCTACGCAGCCCCTGAGTACCGATGACACTTTTTTAGCGGTGTCTTCTGTGCCCGAGGTCGCAGGCTCCTCGGCCCCCACCCTGACTACAGATACCGACGCCACTCTTGGCGGGGAAACTCAGAATTTAGACAGGCCTGCCACCTCTCAAGGCGTCTTCAGGCCGCCTTCTTCCTTTTCCATTAAGGCTTTCACAAAATCTAAATCAGCCATGAAAACTAAAAGACAAACTCCATAGAGCCCCTCTCAAGGCCCCATGCCTAAAAAACAGATGCTCAAAATGGCTGAGGATTTGATTACTCTTATCAGGGGTTCTCAACTCCCCTCGGACAAAAGGCCCAGATTGGAGGAAGACTACTCTTCCTCGGACCAGGCCTCCATTACCTCAGAACATTCTGAAGATCAGGAATATTCATGCTCCCCTTTTGAAGATTCTGATGCGGAGGAGTCCATTCCCTCTGTCTCTCCCCCCCCCCCCGAGGACTATTCTTTTGGGGAAACCTTGCATACCTTGAGGGAACACTTCCACTGGGAAGGCCAAGATTACTCAGATTCCAAGAAAAAGCTCAGGGATTTTCTCTTGCTCCCTCAGCACAGGCCTCTGGCTATCCCTCCTGTCTTAGACGGATTCACTTCAGAAGCTCGAATTTACAAAATCTCGAAACAAAAAAAATAACAAAAAACATCGATTTTGTAAAAACGAACGAACTGAAATGAAACAAAAAAAAAAAAGACAAACTTAGGCCCCCCCCCCCCCCCCCTTAAATATACCAACTCCCAGATCGCTACAGTGGGGGAAATGAAATCCCCGTCTCTTGCTGTATGCGCATAAGCGGGAGCGGATTTTCTCATTTCTGTCAACACCAACAAAAAAAAAAAAAATTACACTGGTACACACAGAAACAAGAATCCTTGTCTCTGTGTATAAGGTAATAAGTTAAACTTTTTTTTCACTTTTTACAATCACAGATTTTATTGACGAACCGATCATATGGTATCGACCATCATTATAAACAATTTTCAATTTTCGATATAATGAGATGTACACATACTAGATGATGTGTATTCAGAGGCCAGCCTTAACCCAGATTCTTTACCACCAGCTCCAGTTAAGCCTGACCGGTATTACCGGGTTCCTGATTCACACCATTTCCTTTACAAAAGCCATGCTGCTGACCCAGAAAGTATTTCACAGGGTCCCAAGGGAATTAAGGCCTCTACTGCCAAAAATCCATTACCTTCAGAGAGAGATTCCAGAGCTTTAGAAAGGTGGGGGAAAAAGGTATACACCTCGGCCACTTTAACCATGAGGGCATTAAACTGTCAGTTCCATATGTTAAAGTATCAACAGTTTTTGTTATCTCAGTTGAAAAGCAAAATGTCACAACCTGAACAACCAGACTTGAAGGAGTTGCAGGATTTGTTGCATAGTGCAGAGCAAGTGGGTAAACATACCTTGCAATGTGGTTTTGATGCTTTAGAGGCCTCATGTAAAGCTGCTGTTACAGGGTCTGTCGTACGTAGACATGCTTGGCTCAAAGAGCAAACCTTACCAGATCATGTCAAAGCTAAATTACTGGATGCACCTCTTCAAAAAGATGTTTTGTTTGGTGTTAAAGCTGAGGAGGTACTAAAGAAAATGGAGGAAAAGGCAAGATCAATGCAAACAGTGAAAGATTTCCTACAGGTACAACCTCCACGTTTCAGCAGAAACTGGCCTTCAAAAAAATTGGTCCTTTCCAGCCACGGACAGACCTCAAAGAGGTAGATACAGGTGCCCGAGGGGTAGAGGGCAATCTCAAGGATCATTTAGAGCCAGACAATGGCAAGCACCTACACCAAGAGGTAGAGAGGCTAGCTTACAGCCATTCAGAAAGCAGACACAATGACTTTCCCCTTTGCATGCCAAGCAAAACTCTAATGGCAGCACCTTTAGGCGGAAAACTGGCATTATTTTTGAAAAATTGGCATATTGTCACAAAAGACAAATGGATCCTGGACATTATAGACAGAGGCTACAGATTCCACTTTCACACCCTTCCAAAAATGAGAGGCATACCAAACCTGCCACAAAATCAAAGGGCAGAGGCACAAAAACAAATTTCAGCTCTCATGGACATGAAAGCTATTCAAGAGGTACCTGCAAAAGAACAGGATCAAGGTTTTTATTCCAGACTATTCCTGGTACCAAAGAAGGACAAAGATTGGAGACCTATTTTGGACCTATCCATCCTAAACACATACTTACTGCACAAAATTCAAGATGCTCACATTACAGCAGCTTCTTCCCATGCTGGGCAAGGAGTCTTGGCTGGTAACACTGGACCTCAAGGAGGCATACCTGCATGTCCCTATCAGACAAGATTGCAGAAGATACCTCAGATTTCTTGCGGGTTCAACCCATTATCAATTCTCTGCATTACCCTTTGGCTTATCTACTCCGCCCAGAGTGTTCACGAAATGCCTGGCATCAGTAATTGCCTTCTGCAGACTTCAAGGGATACAAATATACCCATATTTGGATGACTGCCTGATCCAAGCGGACAGCAAGCACATACTTCTGAAACACCTGCTGTTTGTAATAAAGTTGTTGAACTTTCTGGGATACACAGTCAACAAAAAGAAGTCAAAACTAATACCCTCTCAAGCAATAATTTTCCTGGGTGCCAGCTTGGATACAAACACCCAGATGGCCTACCTCATGCCAGAAAAACAAGGGCAACTATCTCAATACTTCAGAAAAATGGCAACCTTCACCAGGCTGACTGCAAGGAAAATCCTGCAGGCTCTGGGATTCATGGCATCTTGCATCCTGCTAATCCCATGTGCAAAGCTGCATATGAGGAAACTTCAATGGTACCTAAAAAACTTATGGTCTCAACACAGCCACAGTTTGGAAACAATTATACCACTCATTCTATGTCTCCAAAAGGAATTTCTGTGGTGGGCTCAAGCATGCCAAAGAAACATAGGTCTCCCATTCTGCATGCCTCAAGCAAATCAGATCATCACAACAGACGCCTCAGACTACGCCTGGGGGGCGCACATGACAGATCAGTGCATTCAGGGCAAATGGTCCCAAAAAGAAAAACACCTACACATCAATCAAAAGGAAATGCTAGCAGTAAAAAATGCTATTATGGCCTTCAAAGACCTACTGCATCCAGGCCAGCTATTGATAAGGACAGACAACACCACAGTGATGTGGTACATAAACAAACAGGGAGGAACCCATTCATATCCCCTGTGCAGGCTAGCCATGTCTCTTTGGAACACGGCTCTGGAATTACAAATCCAACTATAAGCACAATTTCTGCCAGGCAAGGAAAACACGCTGGCAGACAACCTAAGCAGAAATATGACAGATCCACACAAATGGAAGTTGCATCCTCAAGTTTTTGCAAAGATAATTCAAGCATGGGGAAGGCCAGACATAGATCTCTTTGCTACCCACAGAAATTACCAATTTAAAAAATTCTGCTCAAGGACCTATCATCCACAGGCCTGGAAAGTGGACGCACTTTCTTTCAGTTGGACAACATTGACAGTTTATGCCTTTCCACCTCTTCCTCTGCTGCCCAAAGTTCTATTAAAGGCCAGAGCAGACAGACCAAAGATGATTCTTATTGCTCCAGACTGGCCAAGACAACACTGGTACCCACTCCTGAGGAGCCTGACGCATTCCCCACCATGGATCCTGCCTCTAATGCCTCTTCTGCTGACCCAGCACAACTTCAAAATTCTTCAGTCAGCTGAAAACACTCAGTCTAGCCGCATGGAGGATTCCTTGATTTCCCAACAGACCCTCCTCTCCAAGGAGGTGCAGGATGTCATTTTGGAGGCCAGAATGCCTTCTACTAGAAAAGCCTACTCCGCCAAATGGAAACGGTTTTGTGCCTGGAATCAGAAAAAGGGACAGAATCCTGGGATACTGAATTTACCTCAAATATTACAGTACCTAGCTGAGATGCTAAGCAGTGGACTTTCATTCTCCTCCATCAAAATCCATGCCTCAGCCATTTCTGCACAATACAACTCTGATCTCCTTTATTCTCTCATCCGCTCTTAAGACAGTTCCTCAGAGGGGCTAAGAATATAAACCCCCCAAGGAAGCAACCAGTACCTGCTTGGGATCTCAATTTCATTTTAGAAAAACTGACCCTGCCTCCATTTGAGCCAGCTGCTTCAACAGAACTGCAATATTTGTCATGGAAAACAGCCTTCCTTCTGGCTATCACCTCAGAACGCAGGGTTTCGGAACTACAAGCCCTCATGGCTGTGCAACCTTTCATCATCTTCCATCAGGATAGAGTTTCCTTACGAACCAACCCTTCCTTTATGCCAAAGGTAGTATCCAGTGTAGCCTTGAATCAGGCTATCCACTTGCCTACTTTTTATCCTAATCCACAAAACAAAGGGGAGAGACTATTACATTCCTTGGACATTCACAGACAGCTTCGTTATTATTTGGACAGGACAAAGCCATTCAGAAAATCAGAGCAACTCTTTGTGTCCTATGCTACAGGTGCTCAAGGAAAGGCTGTTTCCAAACAGACAGTCTCAAAATGGATAGCCCACTGCATACGCTTTTGTTATTCATTTCATGGTAAAACTGTGTACCTACAAGCATCAGATCTCACTCCACAAGGGCCACAGCTACCTCTGCAGCTTTCCTCAGGGGGGTTCCTACCAAGGATATTTTGGAAGCAGCCACTTGGAGTTCTGTGCATACTTTCTCCAAGCACTATCACCTACCACTATACTCTAAATCTAGAGCGGGCTTTGCCACAGCAGTCTTGCAGGGCATCCTTGCTCCTCCTAGTTCCACTTAGTGCCTGCCACCCCTTTTTAGCTTTGGCATTCTACCCATCTGTTATGACTGCAGCTGTATGCACGATGAACATAGTACAGTTTTGTATCTACCATAAATGTAGATGTTCGAGTGCTAATACAGCTGCAGTCCAGGTTTCCCTCCCTCCTTCCCCTCTTGGGACAGGCCTAATGACAAACACCTCCTCATACAACCTGATTGGGGTATTCTTTTATGGTGTATTTGCTTGCAACTACTGTTTTTTGATTATATTACATTGCATTATTACATAAATTTATGTTTTGCCTTCCTTCTGGGGGCACCTGACATCTGGTGCAAGAAAAACTGAAGAAAATGGCGTCGGCTGGTTCTTTTATACCCCTGCCACACTGACGTCAGGGAAGAGGTGACGGCATCCGACGCCGGACCTAGACTTTGGAATTCGGCCGACCGAGGATCCGCCTGACGGCAGGATAACCCATCTGTTATGACTGCAGCTGTATTAGTACTCGAACATCTACATTTATGGTAGGTACAAAACTGTACTTTTTAACTAAATGTGTTTATTTGCATAAACGCTCTGGCGCTTTAGGATAGGATTTAACTGCTAGTTTACAAACTTGCTCGTATACATGCATTTACTTTAAACTGCTTTCTGGGTTATTATCAGCTCTACTGGGATAAACGGGAGCCATTTTATTTTTTTCTTTTACCTCCCCTGGCTTTCGACTATGTCGAAGCTGTTTGGGATCATTTACTTATCCCTCTGTGCTTAGCAGTGACCGTTTTTTCTTTCACATTAGTGCCTAAGACGTGTACTCATCAGCGACCACTCCTCTAGTATGCTGTTAGTGCCTAAGGGATCTGTAAGCTCAGCGAGTGCTGCAGGAGCTCCTACATTTTAATTTACTACTTTATTTTGCCACATGCAATGCTGTTAGTGCCTAAGGGGTCTGCGAGCTCCGCGACAACTACTTGTAGGTATTGGGATCTTTATTTACCCTCTTTGCTTCAGTAGTGACAGTTTTCTTTTTTTTCCCTTAACTGTTCTTGCCTAACACATATACTTTATCAGCAACCATTATACCTGTATGCTGTTAATGCCTAAGGGGTCCGAGAGCTCTGCAACAGCTGCTGGAGCTCCCACATTTTACATTTCTATTATTATTCTGCCACAGACACTGTTGTTAGTGCCTAAGAAGTCTGTGAGCTCTGCGAGCGATGCAGGAGCTTCTAAACTGTAATTTCTAATTTTATCTCGCCATAGGCACATACACTCAGGCTGTTATTGTCTGGCTGTACGAGTGCTGCAGGACCTTCCTCCTTAAAATTCTAGTTATATACTTTATCAGCGATAATTATTCCTGTATGCTGTTAATACCTTATATGTAAAGTGCCTAGCCATTCTCTTGTATATCTGTAGAAGTACAATGTTTTTTATGATTTTACTTCAAACATATCTGTTTGCCTGAAATTGATACTATATTCTACTACTGCATTTTTCTGCTGAATTGCATAACTGTCTTTGACTCTGAATTGTACTGTATGAAAGTGCCATACACAAGGTTTTTCTCTGCTGCATTTTTCTCCCTGCCTTCTCTTGCTTTCTCCCTCAACAGCTGTTTCCTCCATCTTTACCTTACATTTTTCTAACTCTCACTCTAACATACCCTTCTTTTAGATATATCCTCTTTGTCTTCACTACTTCCCTCTAAACCTGCACTAACTCCTACAATTTATTCCTGCATTTCTCCTCTTCCTCTTCTCTCCCTACTTTTCACTTTTGCTTCTTCCTCTCTCCCCCCTTATACTTACTTCTGTTTGTTTTCCCCACTCTCTTTACAGTACTCCACTCCTGAAGGTCCCGCTCTACCTCCTGAACTTATGGACTACCTCCTGCAAAAGCTCAGTCGGCTTACCTGGAATTCTGTGCACACTAGTCTGGGCTCACCTGAAACAGAACCTCAGCGTGGAATCCCTAAAACTTGTTTTCAGTAAATGTATGTAGCCTTATACCTAATCTCAAATAGCTAAACTTCCATATTTGTTAACCAGTCCCTCAGTGTGTGTGACTCAGCAGCCTACCGCACACCACAACAACTCCCCTCTCACTGGTACTCTGTGACCTCTGGCCTCCTATCCTTTTTCTGTACCCCTTTGAAAGTTCTCACTTTTTTCTCTGTTTACTGCTTATTTTTTTTACTGTACCTTAGTGTCTTTGCTCTATCTTACTCTCCAGCCTTCTCTGCCTGCCATTTCTCCTTTCTCCACTAGGTGGCACCATCCTTACACCTTTCTGCATGCTCCTACTCTATTAATTCTTTTATTTCCAACTTTACCTCTAAATACTTCAAAGCCAAACCTCCCCTAACTTTACTCCACATTCCCTACCTTATATTTTTCCTCGAGTATTGCTCAAACTCTACCAATTTCTACCCAGTCTTACGGTACTTCTACCTACTTACCTCTGCTCCAGCCTGCAGTGGCTGATACTTTTTCAGCTGAACTCCTCTGCCCTGTTGCTCTATCCTGCTCCGTTCACCCTGCGGGCTCACTCCGCTCCCCTACTCTGCCCCCAATTCCCACACACCCCCAGTAGTCCTATATTTATTGCCATGCCATACCCCCTCCCCCTTACATCACCCAATCCCCTCACAGGACTACTCCTCCCATTTTCCCCTAGAACCACCTCCCCCTCCACCAACCATACCCCATTTAGCAATACTCCTCCCCACCCACCAATTCTTACATAACTCTTTCTAACTTACAAACTTCTTTTCTCCTCTAATCAAACAACTTTCTGAGATGCTCTCTTTTCCCACTATATTCCCTGCCACCACACTACTCCTGCTCCTCATTCTTCTCCCTCTGTACCATACCACCTCTTATACCAACCTTTACCTAATCCCTCCACATAAACCTCCACCTCCCTACCCTACAAATCATTTCCACAATATCTCTGCCTCTTTAACCCCCTTTCACCCCACCTTTCTCTCAACATTAAAACTCTTCCACATACTCACCAAATACTACAAACCTAAACCAACCCCCTACCATCCATTCCTAACCAAACACTCTCCTAACAAACTTATTCACCTTCTCTCTTACCTTTGCTTATCCCAATCCTGGACCAAACATTTCTCAAACAAGTAACCTTACCTCCAACAACAAAGCTAATTGTAAATACCTCAAATTCCTCACTATCAACGCCCAAAGCTTAGCTAATAAAATTACCCTCTTTCATGCCTGGCTTAACCACAATTCACCTGACATAGTAGCCATCTCTGAAACTTGGTTAAAACCACACATAACTGACACAGAATTCCTTCCCCCAGGATTTCAATCTCTCCGCTCTGACCGCCTAAACAAAAGAGGTGGTGGTGTAGCTCTAATCTACTCCAATCACTTATCCAGCACTCCCTTCCCAAATCCTATCCCTTCCTTTAATAATGCTGAAATAGTTACTGGCATTCTAAAATTAAATGACCACAAAAGTATCTGCATCATCTCCCTTTACATTCCCCCTGGTAACAACACCAATACCTTGGAAGACATCCTCTCTTGGACCTCCTCAAATATTAATTACGAAACCTACATAATGGGAGATGTAAATATTGACTGTCAAAAAATCAGTAATCATAATCCCACCATATCAATCAATCTCTTCAACTTTACACAACTTATTAACTCTACCACCAGGCCCAACAAAACCAACCTCACCGGCTCCATCCTAGACTAGATCCTGGTGTCTCACCCTAACAGAACTACTACATCTGGTGTCACTCCCAACCCACTAGGAGACCACCTCCCTGCCTACACCCATAGAACTACTTCCTCTTCACCATTCTCCCACAAAGTCTTGCATACTCGAAATTTATCTAACCTTAACCCCTCCACCTTTCTGACTCCCTCAAAATCACCAACTGGATCCCACTAAAAACACTACCCCTAGACAAAGCCATTGATTTCTTCAACTCCAAATTTCTTACTATCCTAAACTCCCTAGCTCCAATTCGAACTAAAAGAGTTAAAGCCAAGACTACCCCTTGGCTAACTAAAGAAACCAAGAAAATCATGCAACAAAGAGATAAATCTTGGAAAAGCTATCTCCATCATAAACAACCTGCATTCTTACTTAAATACAAACAACTACGAAACCTAGCCAAAAAACAAGTTATAATAGATAAAAAGTCCTACTACAACCATCTACAAATAAATCATGCAAAAAAACCCAAACAGTTCTGGAACTCCATTAACTCTCTCCTTAAGCCTGGTACAACTAACAACCCCTGCCCTGATACTAGCAAATCTGACCAAGAAATTGCCAAACTATTTAATACCTTCTTCACCTCTACTATTGCCGAGCTAACCAAAACCTTCCCCAACAACATCCCCCCTCCCCAAGTTTCCTCCACCTCACCTCTCTCAACTCCTATCTTTGAACTTAAACCCGTGTCTACCAACCTTATAAAAAAAACTTCTCTCCAAACTCAAACCCTGCACCAACACCCCTGACAACATCCCCTCCTCCTTCTTAAAAATTGCCTCCGAAAGTATTGCTCTCCCCATCAGCATCCTGATAAATAGATCACTACTCAAGTCCTATGTACCCAAACTATGGTGCTCTGCTTTCATTCTTCCACTCCTTAAAGGTGGCAAAAACTATAACTTCTCCAACTTCTGTCCCATAGCCATCCTCTCACCCATCTCAAAAATTCTTGAAAAATGCATTCACCTGCAGCTCATGCCATTCCTAAACAATCACCAACTGCTCTCTCCTACCCAGCATGGTTTCCACCATGGACATAATACCAACACAGCCCTTATCTCCTTCCTACACTCTGTCATTTCAGCTTGAGACTCTGGTAACTTAGTTTCATCAGTTCTATTAGACTTATCTAAAGCTTTCGATACCATCTCCCACTCCCATCTACTAAACCATCTATCTAACCTCAACATCTCCCCAAAAACTCTAACCTGGTTTTCCAGCTACTTCTCAGACAGGTCCCAAGCCGTAAAATGGGGCCAATCCTCCTCCAGCTTCCTTCCCACCCCCACAGGAGTTCCCCAAGGATCCATACTTGGCCATCTGCTATTCAACATCTTTGTTAACGATTTCCACAGAGCTATTCCCAATAACATAATTGTCCAATACGCAGATGACTCAACTTTGATCTGCTATGCCTCTAACCTTACAGAACTCAAGACTCTAACTCAAACCACCTTCTCAACCACTGAAAAATGGATGCACCAAAACCACCTCTCACTAAATGCTAACAAAACTAAGATTCTTCTATTCACTCATTCTAAATTCACCCCCACTGAAAAAAAAACTAATTTCAAATTACTAGCCTTAACAACTCCATCACTGACATCATTCCCTCTGCCAAACTACTAGGGGTCACCATTGATGAACACTTAAAATTCAATACCCACATCCAACTTAACATCAAGAAAACCCACATAAAACTCGACCTCCTATACAGAAACAAACAATTCCTCTCCCCCTCTACTAGACATACCTTGGCCACTACCTATCTCCTCCCATCTCTTCTATATGGTGCTCCTCTGTTTACAAATGTATCTTCCACCCTAACCACCAAACTGGAAGTATGCTACAATAAAATCTCCAAATTTGCCACCAAGGCAACATCCCTCTCCCATCACTGCATCTCCCTTCAAACTTTAAATTGGCTTGAACTCCCTAATCAACTAGACTACCTCCAAATTGTCTCAGCCCACAAACTAATATTTCAACCTAGCAGCTGCCCCACACTATCAAATATTCTTCAACCTTATACCCCCCCCAGACCCCTCAGATCTTCTCACCAAAACCTTATATCCATCCACAAACCAAAGCGCCCAGCTGGTCAGCTTCTAATCTCCTTTACCCTAGCTAAAAAAATGGAATGCCCTGCCCTCTACTCTGAGGACCTGTGACAACCTACACTCCATCAAAACAAAACTCCACTGCCACCTGCACACTCAAAGAAAATTTAACTGTACTCTTCATTCTATACCTCCCAAGCTCCCCTCCTCCTTCTCTCCTGGCTAAATTTTTCCCTCTCTAATTTGCCTCTTAGTCATACATTTGTTAATGTAACTAACATCCCCTCTTCTAATCCTTATGTTCTATGCCTGTCGTCCTCCTGGACAATTCTTCTTAACATCTTAGTTGCTTAATTTTAAATGAATTCATACTGTTTACCAACTGTTTTTGTGAATTTCCACCTATTTTGATTGTAATAATTGTTCTTTGTATTTTGCTAGTATTTTCATTATGTGATTTAACATTGTACTGTGGAGCTTTTCTCCCCGGGCCTCCACTGAAAACGGGCTCTCGAGCCCAGTGGACCTCCCCGGTCACCAAACTGAAATAAATAAAATAAATAAACATAAATAAATAAAATTAAAACACATATGTTTATTATGGAAAACATATAGATTAGCTTTTTAAAAATGAATTTGATTAACTCAGTATTAATAGGCAGGATAGCATATATATGAAGTCTTGTTATGATTACTAGAATGTATGAAAAGTTTTTGTTAGAAATAATTTTCCAGTTTTTATGGGGATCTGGACTAAACCCTGTTAAAAGTGGCATTTTGTACATGACATACCTCTCAACCGTACTGAATTCCTTGGTAGATACTGGTTTTGGGGGCAAAATATTGGGATGCCACGAATTCCTGAGTGGCCCCTTTAGTTTCTGAATTTCCAGGATTTTTAAAAAAAAATGTGTTTACTGCTGACGTCATCGCGTTCAGGGCAGGCAAGTCAGAGAAACTTTCTTTTTTTTACTTTTCAATTCATATGTGCGAGTGAAACTGCAGCTTGTTTTACTTAACGGCAGTCAACAGTGGTCAAGGCAGCTTGAGAGAGGTGCGAGAGAAACTGCATCAGCTTGTTTTCTTTCCTTAACTTTCAGTAAAATAAATAAATAAATTTTAACTTAGCGTCCGGCAGTCAAGGCAGATTGGGAGAGGTGTGAGAGAAACTGCATCAGCTTATTTTCCTTAACTGTCGTATGTGCCAGAAAAGAAACCTTAGACAGCTTGAGAGAGGTGAAAAAATGTGTGCTCAAGACAGAGAAACTTACCTTTTTTTTTTGCTTTTCATATGTGCACAGTACGAGTGAAACTGCAGCTTGTTTTACTTAATGGCAGTCGCAGTTTGAGAGAAGTGCGAGAGAAACTGCATCAGAAACCTTACTTTACATATTCTAACTTAATGACCGGCAGTCAAGGCAGCTTGAAAGAGGTGTGAGAGAAACTGCATCAGCTTGTTTTCCTTAACTTTCACATGTGCCAGAAACGTTACTTTTCACATAAGCTTGTTTTCCTCACTTTCATATGTGCCAGAAACATTACTTTTCATATTCTAACTTAATGGCCGGCAGTCAAGGCAGCTTGAAAGAGGTGCGAGAGAAACTGCATCAGCTTGTTTTCCTTAACTTTCACATGTGCCAGAAACGTTACTTTTCACATCAGCCTGTTTTCCTCACTTTCATATGTGCCAGAAACATTACTTTTCATATTCTAACTTAACGGCCGGCAGACAAGGCAGCTTGAGAGAGGTGCAAGAGTAATTTTGCTTGTCTAAAGTTCCATTTCCTGGGAAAGGCGTTTCAGCTGTATAGAGTTTTGGGTAGATATGTGCATATGTATCTTCCTTTGACTTTTACTCTCTTGTAAGGTTTTACTTTGTCCACTTCTTGAAGAAAACCAGGAAGATGTGTGGAACATAGAGACGTGTGCATCACAGCAGTCTTCTGAAAATGGCTTATCAGAGTAGTTGTTTACTGCATTGCATTTTAAGTATTCTGTGTGGTGGAGAAAATTTAAATCGATGCAGTTTTGCTGGCTCTTTTAAGTACCTTCTTTCTGACAAAGAAGAATAAAGATAGGAGTTTGTCTGTGTATGTTGACATCCAGCAGTCTAGATGACGACCTGCTGGGTTCATGCTTACTGTTGCTTAAAGAGACCTTACCAAACCAGGATGTATAACTCTGCTGTTAGTGTGTAGTGAGGTGAACAAGTTGCAATTTGAAATTTCTTTACTGAGAGATGGCTATTTTTTCCTGCACAGTGCTAGAGTAGATTTAGTAGTAGCAAAGGTTATGGTATTTTGATTGCCTGTTTTGTAGCATGGAATTTTCTAAGAAGAATTTGATAGCTGGAACTGACTTAAACTGAAATTTAAATGCAGAGTTAGTATTTGCTAGTTATGTAGTGTAGATCATACAAATGCTTACAATAAAAGATGAAGTGAAATGTACAAAATTACTTGTTTGATGGGATTAACAGATGAATATGTATATAAACTACTTAGACTGATAGACCACTATATAAACTACTTAGACTGATAGACCACCTGAAAAAATGCATTGCTAAGGATGGAGATATTCACCCCAACCCAGGCCCAACCACAAACCCAGACTATATTACCCCTAACTTAGCTCTAAGAACCTATAGCTCTCGTCTCATCTTCCATCTAAATGTAAGAAGTATAAATAACAAGGTTCATAATCTACATGCTATGCTAGCCACACATCTCACAGACATCATGTGTCTAACTGAAACTTGGCTCAAACCTTCCACAAAGGATGAAGAGATTCTCCCACCTGGGTATAATATACTTAGGGTAGATCGGATAAAAAAAAAGGGAGGGGGAATAGCTGTAATGTTTAGAAACCCATTGAATATCATATTGAATCCTTTACAACCTCCTAAGATCTCTAATATGGAACTAATTTCCCTAAAAATATGCCTAAACAACCATAAAAGCATCAATCTTATTGTAGTTTATATCCCACCAGGGAAAACCAAGAAACCCTGGAGCTAACCCTAAGTTGGCTAACCACGAACTACCCTCAGGAAACCATTATACTGGGCGACTTTAACATTGACTGGTCCCAGTTCTCTGACCAGAAGAATCCTCTGCCCATTAACTTACATGGCTTCTCCCAAAACATCATATCTCCAACAAGAATTGGAAACGCTAATCAAAAAGACAGCACCATCGACTGGATTCTTACCAATAAAGATACACTAAACTATACCAGTGGGACCCTCCCCAATGACCTCAGTGACCACCTTGTCACTTTTATCATGAAACAGAAAATGACCTGTACAAATCCTCCCATATATAGACTTGTTAGAAATAAGAAGAAATTTCTCCCAGGACTATTCTTGGCTGAACTCAAATCCTGTAACTGGTCCATGTTAAAAACACTTCCCCTTGATGAGAGTGTGACATTCTTCAATGACACATTTCTAAATATACTGGATTCTCATGCCCCTAATCGACTGATCAGATCAAAGGTCCGGATTGCACCTTGGCTTACCAAGGAAACCAAATTAAAAATTAAGCTTAGAAACCAAGCATGGGACAAGTGGAGAACCACAAAAGCACCCCTAGACCGCACTAAATTTCAGCAGCTCAGAAACTCTACTAAATCAGACATCACCCGATAAAAGAACTATTTGTGTCACCTCCAGGATAGACACCAGAATAACCCAAAGAAGTTCTGGGCAGGTTTCAATAACCTCCTTCATTCTGGGAAATCCTCTACCCCCACCCCTGAGAAACTTATTGGTAAAGATCCTGTAGAAGTAGCTAACACTTTTAACTCTTTTTTCACCGAGACCATCCAGTCACTAGCCAGTCAGTTACCTTCTTCTTCCTCCTCTATTACTAGTGCTATTGGCAAATTTCCACCCGCCTTTAACCTTCAACCAATATCCACCTCCTATATCAGAACCCTATTGAAGAAACTTAAACCATCCACCCTATCGGCCGATCGACTCCCAGCCGAATACCTACAAATAGCATCAGATGTTGTAGCCTACCCCATTTCAATCTTAATTAACAGAACTATAACAGAACTATAACAGAGGGCACAATCCCCTCTCTTTGGAAAATATCTTACGTCATCCCTCTTCATAAGGGTGGCTCCTCCACGGAAACTTCTAACTATCGACCGATAGCAATACTGTCACCAATAGCAAAAATAATGGAAAGATGTGCTCACAAACAACTCCTACACTATCTCACTCTAAATAATCTTTTGTCCAAAACTCAACATGGTTTTCGCCCCCATCATAGTACAACCACTGCCCTCCTTTCCTTTGTCAACTCAATCAACAGCAACCGCAACAACAAACTAATTACTTCTGCTCTATTTCTTGATCTGTCAAAAGCCTTTGACATGGTCAATCATCAACTGTTACTCCAAACCCTCGAAAACCTTCACCTTGATAACCTGGCCCTAAACTGGTTTAATGCTTACCTCTCTGGTAGACAACAAGCAGTTCAGTGGCAAAGCAAGCTATCTCACTTGCTACCTAACACAATAGGAGTTCCCCAAGGCTCTATACTTGGTCCCCTTCTCTTCTCCGTATTCATAAACGATCTCCATTCAGTCATCCCTAAAGCCACATGCATTCAATACGCAGATGACTCTACGCTGATTTGCTCTGATCTCTCTCTTCATAACCTCCAGAAAGTCACCCAACACTGCTTTACTGCAGTGGAAAAATGGTTCAATGAACGGAAACTTATCCTAAACCCAAAAAAAACTAAGCTACTACTAATTCTCCCCACCTTAGCCACTTCTTTAGGGCAACACCCTCCACTCTCTAATAATATGGCCTTCCACGTTCAGTCCACTAACGGGACCATCATTGAGCCTGTCACCAACACCAAACTACTAGGTGTCACTATTGACCACAAGCTCAAATTTGATATTCACATCAGTCAAACTATAAAGACAGTAAACAAGAAACTTGGTTCCATGTATAGAATTAAGAACTTTCTTACTCCCAATACCAAACTAACCATTGCACGCACTCATCTCCGGTACTTTCCTTCCTCAAAAAAACTGAGCTCAACAAACTCTCTGTAGCTTATAACCATATCGCCAAATTTGTAACAGGAGAGCCTTACCGTACTCACCACTGCCTCAATCTAAGAAAACTAGGCTGGTTAGAACTCCCCAATCTTCTCAAGCTTAACCAACTTAGTAAAGCATTTAAAATTATCAAGGAACCAGAAAAAAAACCCTCATTGTACAAACTTTTGACCCCCTATTCCAATCTAAATAGCCTTTATTCTTCAAATAGTGTCCTGGTACAAACAACGAAATCTAACAATTCAGGTGGTGATGCTCTTTTTGCCAATTCCATTGGAAAACTATGGAATTCCCTTCCAAATAACCTAAGACTAGCTACCTCTCTCAGCCAATTCAAAACTAATCTCAAATTATTCTTTAATGCTCATTGGCAATGTCCTTGTACTAAACCAGACTAAATCTTTATTCCCTGCCTTCCTTCATGTCATTCCCTAATGGTCCCTCTCTTCTCTTATATCTCAAGATCCGACATTTTCTATCTCCTCCTGTACATTGTCCTTAATTAATTCATATTTCTGTTACTTGCATTTCCTCTAATCAGTTAATTTATTTGTATGTCTAATTTGTCTCTCTGTTTATTTCCTTCTACAAAAATGTATTTCAGTATGTAAATCAATGTCTTGTATGCTTATTGTGGAGCTTTTCTCCCCGGGCCTCTGCTGAAAATGGATATGTATCCAGTTGGACTAGCCCGGTAAACAAATGTAAAATAAATAAATAAAATATGCATTATGTAATTTATAGCCTTCTTATAATATGAAAATATTTTTTTCTACAAGAAGAGTGGGATGCCAACTACACAAGTGAGATGTTAGACATAATAAATGCAGGTACATCGTGGACAAGTTGGGGTTTAACTGGTGATGTAAAAACAGTAACAGTGTAGCCGAGTGTAAGATGACAAGAAATACAGATTGCAGAAAAATGAAAATGCTTGGAAGACTGTGTCTTAGGTAATGCTGCAGATGTAGGATTGGTTACATTACAGGTAGATTTTTGGGGCATTTATTTTATTTATTTATTTATTTATTTATTTATTTTGAGGACTTTTCCATGTTTATGCCAGCTGCTTTGGACTAGATATTTGTTTGGTTAATATTGACTGAATAATAACTTATTAAGTGGGAGAATAGATGGTTCTGAATTTTCTTAAGAAGATTCTTTTTCTTGCAGTGGGAATTGTGACAAAGTAGAATTGCTAATCACCTATATATTGTACAGTTTATTTGTGCCAAAACAGTTTGCGTGTGCATAGGAAAAAGCAGATGGGTTTATAATGGCACTTGGTTCTTCATTGCATTTACGGTTTGCAGCATTTAGAGTGTGTGTGTGTGTGTGTGTGTGTGTGTGTGTGTGTGTGTGTGTGTGTGTGTGTGTGTGTGTGTGTGTTTCACAGAATGTCTGGAATGTTTGGCTCATACTTTTGGTCTGTCCCTCTTAAAATTTGGATGGTGCAGTGGTAGTGTTGTTGCCTCACAACAAGAGGTTCTCTGGTTCAGTTCTCAGCTGAAGTGCCTTGTGTGCAGAGTCTGCATGTCCTCCCTGTGTTTCTGTGTTTTTTCTCTGGGTGCTCTAGTTTCCTCTCACGATACAAAGACATGCATCTGGAGTGTTTCTCCCCAGGCCTCTGCTGTAAATTGGCTTTGTTCCAAGTCAGACTTTCCCAGTAAACAAATGTTAAATAAATTTTATGGTTTTCTGGCAAATCAGTAAGAACTGAATTCACTAAATAATGATAGCCATTTAAGTTACAGTCTTCTTATCTTTCAGGAAACACATGGTAACACAACATTTTATTCTAGCAACTTTCTTAGATTATACAAGCAATGTTTAAATGTGTTCCCAGTTTTGTCCCCCCCCCCCCCAACGAATTTTGTCTTTTTCTTGATTTCTTATGCTGCGCGTTTCTTCAGTGAAAGAGAAGTTTAGTGCTGCTTATGCAAAGTCTAATTGCATTGTTAGTAGCACAGTAGGTAGTTTACTTGCTTTTACTGTAGAAGACTGTGGGTTCTACTCCCACAGTATGTAGATGGATTGCTGACACTGTACTGTGTTTTACTTTTAAAGGGGGTATATGCTGCAGTCCTGAGAATGTCCTCCTTTGGCAGAGATACTTAGTAACTATGAACCTGTTATTAGTTAGCCATCCATTCCCTATTGATATATTACTAGCCTGTTATTTTTTTTAATGTAACATTGGCAATTTATTCTTCAAGGGCAACAGGCACTTTACTTGTAGATGAAACAATGAAATATAAAGTTGTTTGCTAGCAGCAACCTCTTCATTAGTTACACATCTGTTTAATGTGGAATTATTTAGATGACTTTTACTTCTGCAGAGATTGTGCATATTTACTGATACTGGTGGACTGTAGAAGTATGAGTAGAGTTTTATGATGGAAATGTTCTGAATTGGGCAGTTTTGTCATTAGTGGTTCATGCATTTTGTTTCATTGTTTACTGTAAAAATGTTCAAAACAATAAATTTAAAACACGCTCTAACAAGTATGCTGTATTATACAAGGAATATAATTTAATACAGTCAGGAGGGTGTATCAAAGAACACATGTATGTTTTGTGTGCAAGGGGCCTATGATTTGAAAACAACCCAAAGGTAATTTTTATCCACAACTGGCCAGATGCATTTTCTTTGAATGTGGGTTTCAATGCTGTTTCAGTGAATGTGAGTTTCAAGGGCAGAGAAGTTTTAATGCTAAGTCTATTTTCATTATGAGACTGTATTGCTTTGTTTAGCAGATGTCTATTAGAGTTTGTGCTATAAAATGTAAAATTAAGTTCAAATAATCATTTTAGAAGTAAAGCAGTATGCAAATTGCAGTGTTTATGGTAAGTGGGGTGAAATAGCCAAGTAATGGGACATTGGAATGGCTGCAGGTGGACTATGTGGCCATATTTTGGTTGTCTGTTCTTCAGTCTTCATTTGAAAGTTGGTATCCCACAGTTCCATTAGAGTGGGAGAGGTTATATAATTATGCATGCAAATGTTATGTTAATGAGCATGCAGATTTGTACCTATTTTTCATGGGCCTTTGTACAGATTTTTGATGTTTCCAGGTTGAGAGGTATGGTACATGAATAAATAAGGAGGAGGATTAGGATTGATTAATCTGATCATTAAATTTATATACAGTTTTGAAATGTTTAAATGGAAACAATGATAATTTAGGAACAAGAATATTTAAATATAAATATGAGAATTATGGGAAACAAGGAGTAATAAAAGAGTAAAGTAAGAGGAATTATGGTAAACAATAAGGAATAATAAAAAATTGAGTAAAAGAAAATGCCATAATGAAGAAACAGAGAATTAGCAACAAAAGGTGAATATGTAGAAGGCAAAGATTGGTGAAGTGGAAGACAACAGAAAGGTATAGTACAAATATTAAGAGAAGCATTCCTGGGAAAATATTATAGAAGAAAATACCAGAGCAGTTAAAGAAAGAAGCAAATGATGAAGTTATTATGTTGAATGTCAAGATTTTTTATGGAGATTGGGAATAAAGAAATTACCAGTAGAGGCAAATGTGGCTTATAAAAAGAAAAGTGAAATAATTTGTTTTTATTGTGGTGAAGAAGAAACAACAGAATATGTCTTTTTGAAATGTGAAAGAGTTTAAAAAATTATGGTATAGATTATGTACAGAATATTTTTTGGGAGATTTATAAGAAAGTGTTAGTATAAATATATGATTGAATTTGGTCAAAATTAGATATTGATAAAAAATATTTCGCTCTGATTCCCCCTCCAGGACAGTCACCCACAAACGCTCTAGTCCACGATTGGCCCTCGGGTCTACTTTATGCATTTCCACCTCTCCCCCTCATTCCCCAGTTTCTGAAGAAAGCCCACCGGTTGAAGCGCAAAGTGATCCTCATAGCACCATATTGGCCTCGTCAGATTTGGTTCCCCTTCCTTTGGTCTCACCTGCTAGATCAACTGTGGATTCTCTATCCAAACCTGGTGTTGATCTCCCATCTGAAAAATCTGATTTACCCCAACTTGGACAGCCAATTCCATTACCTGCTACCATAAAGGCTCATTCTACAAGGCCAGTGGCAACTTCTGCTGCCTTCCATGCCATATCTTCTTTACATGACATCTGTGCAGCTGAAACTTGGGCTGCGCCTCATACCTTCATCAATCATTGCAAATTGGATTTGGCCTCCACGGGTAGAGCATCTTTTGGTTCTGTGGTGCCCAGGAATGTCCTTCTACGAGAGCCTCCCAGGAATAGAGGTAGCTGGGGACTCTGTCCCACATGTAAGGAATGAACGAGGATTAACAATATCAGATAAAGAAGTTATGTCTTACCATAACGTTCCATCTGTATTGTTGATCCTCGTTCAGTCATCATGACCCTCCCTCCTTTCCCCTCCTGTGGCTTCTAGTAAATCTCACCATCCGGTTCTTTTAGGTCATTTGACCAGAGGTAGCCTCCATGTTCTTTTGACTTGCAAACTCAATCTGAGATAACAGGGAGAGGGGAATTCTGGGTAAGAGATTTTTACCTCAAGAGTTTGTAGCTGACGCAAGCTTGGAAGATGGCCTGCTCGGTTCCGAGGTCGGAACTGATACCCACACGTAATGACTGAACGAGGATCAACAATACAGATGGAACGTTATGGTAAGACATAACTTATTTTTATTTCTGCATCACCTGCAAAGTTTATTACATATTTCACAGGTTTGTGAATTGCAGTACATGGTAAGGGTACTCACTGGCATGCCTACTACATACCTGAACTTTTCCAGGTATCTAGTAGGGTATGCAGTTATTCATGGGACTTTTTGTGACCTTTGTTAATTGCACAAGACTGTGGTGCATGGTTTCTGCTGTGTACCAGCCCTCCTCACCTGCATGCCTGGTTTATGAATACTGACTAGTAACTGCATGTGGCATGTTTCACCTCCCACAGAACTGTTTTAAAGTATTTCACTGCATATTTCACTATGTAAGCATGTTGTCTGTGTAGCTTGATATATTATTTCTGTGTTAATGTGTTGAAAAACCATAGTGAGTAGATAATTTAAAAAAAGAAAGAAAGAAAGAAAACACAAAAGAAATGTCCATCTATTCTTTCCACAGTGATATAATATTTCTCAGGATTGACTGGATGCTCTCTTAACCATATTTTTTAAGATCTCTTTGTTGTCTGGGAAAACTAGTGGAAGTCTTTACTGGTACCAAATAGAACATCATTCAAGAATTTCAGATCTTCCCTGTGTGAATTTGCTGTAAGATACTTGGCATGCATCAGCTCTCCGTAATAGAGGAGAAGAATTTAAGTATGGCATGGACTGACTACAAAAGCATTTGATAGTATCCCACATTCATGGATAAGAGTGCTTAAAAAATGTATGAGATACACCCTATACTGATCGACTACATTAAAGTGACTATGATGTGGTGGCAGACCACTTTGCAGTTAAGCCATGATAAAGGACAAATTATTATTCCAGTGATACAAATTCAAAGGAGGATATTCCAGGGTGACTCTCTGTCACTGCTGCTGTTCTGCCTTGCACTTAACCCATTAAGCTGTCTACTTAACAGCTTAGGCCATAGCTATAATTTGGCTCCAAGAAAACAACAAAGTGTAAAGACTTCTCATCTTCTCTTTGTTAATTTTATGAAACTGTATAGCTCATTAGATGAGGAACTGAAAGCACAACTGCAAGTTGTCAAAACTTTTTCAAATTATATAACAATGTCATTCGTGGCTCAAAAAGTGTTGAATAGATTAGATAGGAAAACAAGAAGGATGCTTCATGTTCACCAAAGGATTTATAAAAATCAGTGCATACCAAGGTTATATATTTCCTGCTCTGAAGGACGGATGGGCCTCCTTGAAATTGATTACATGTACAGATCTGCAGTCGTGGGACTCAACACATATCTGCTGACCTCACGAGACCCAAACGTTGTGAAAGTTTTGAAATATGAGGAGAATAAGTCTAAGATGACATCCCTGCTTAGGCTAGCAGAAGCATATCGGCATCAAGCTGGAAAGGAAATCAAACCACAAGTAGATAAAAAGTCAGGCAGCAACTGAATGTGCCAAAACACAAAAGAAAGAATATAAGGTGAAGGACCAGATGAGAAGGCAAGAAATGTGGAAAATGCATGAATATAGTTGCAAGTATAAAAAACTTCTGGAAGAACCTCATGTTGATCGAGAACGAACACAGGAATGGTTAAGGAGAGGTGAATTCAAACCAAGAGATGAAAGGTTAATATTGGCGGCACAAGATAGTGGGCTACATACACATCGGTTTACAAAGTCCATTAAACATGTGGGAGAAACAGATAAATGTAGGTTTTGTAAAACAGAATTGGAAATAGCTGCATACCTCGTTGCAGGTTGTGACATACTAATGGCAGAAGGACTGTATATTGAAAGGCATAACAATGTGGCAAGACTGTTGCACTAGGGGTTGTGCAAACATCATGGTACTGAAGTGGCTGAAAAACACTAGAAACATGAGCCACAAAGCATCATAGAAAATGATGAAGTCTATATCACATGGGATCATCCATTACCAACAGTTCAAAAGATAGATGCTAGAAAACTGGATATAGTGGTCCAAGAAAAGAAGACAAAAGTAGCATTGATCATTGAAATCGCCACACCCAGTGACTACAGTGTCTTGCATAAAGAGAGAGAGACACAAAGTCATAAAATATCAGTATTTGCATGCAGAAACAAGTGCATCATGGAAGAAAGATACCCAAATAGTTCCAATAGTGGTAGGAGCAACAGGTCTTATAAAAAAGAATTTACAGTCATATTTAAATGTGTTACCAATACATGTAATTCCATACGAAGTGCAGAAGGAGCCATTACAGGGCACATTGCAGGTGCTGTGAAGAGCACTTCTGGTTGACATCAAAAATTGAAACAATGAGCACTTATTTCTTTTGTCATCTCACTTGTCTTTTACATTGATGCTTGTATTTTTAAAGTGCACAAGTAGGTTTATAAATTTTGTGGACACTTGGATTGTGTCACTTTCTTCAAAATTTTTAGTCTCCCAAACCTTACAAGGTGATTATGGATCTAAGAGATACATCCCATTTCATGGTATTTATGATCCTTATGCAGTGCAGTTTGATTCCCTTATACTTAGTGTGGCTGTCACTTCATGGTAGCACACCTTTTCATTGCATCATCACTGTAGTGATTCCTTGTAGGGAGTGACACTTTTTTACCCATCTTGCCTTGTGTTCCAAGGGTTTTCACTAAATGTCTGGCTCCACTGATTGCCCATTGCAGGTCATGTATATTTACCCATATTTAGAGGACTGTCTACTCCAAGCACAGTCCCAAGAAGATGCCCCAAAAGCTGTATTTATGCTGCACTGCTTCCAGAAACTTTTCACAGAACCTGCAAAAGCCAAATGTAACTCCCTTGGGTGACTACTACATGCCAAGGTTTCCATGTGTTCTCCTCCAGAAAAAGCTCCATCTTTCACATTCTTTCCTGCCATTTGCTAAGAGGAGGATCAGTGGACAGATCGGTGACCTAAATTGTCGTAGTACAGTTTGCCAGCCATTTCTTGTCAGAGAGAGACTGGATGTTCCCTTTGGTATGATTCTTATCTTGTCCAGCAGCAGTCTGTCATTCCAGTTCAATATCAGTTCATGCATCTGCCAGGTTGTTCAGGTGTATGTGAGTAGATACAGCCTACCAGAGTCTGCAATGTCTCTGCTGTCTAGTTCCTTCAGCCCAGATCTCTGGGGAGGGTATGACCTATTCCTTCCAGGTGTCTGCTTTGGGGTACCAAACAGATTAGTAGGCTGCCTTCAAGCTGTCCCTTCCTGCCTTGCATTAACATGTTTGCCTGTTAGAGAACTTCTGTTAGTAGGCATGGAGAAGCCTTGATCTGTCTTGCTGCAGTCATATGTATTTGTCTATAGACTGGTGTCTGCCTGCTTCAGTTGATTTTCAGGTAAATACTCTGAGAACTTATTCTGTAAATAGTGTTTCTGAGGTGTTTTCAAAAAACAATTACATTGAGGATTGTAAACAAATCCCACAAAGGGTTTACTCGCTCACTGCATTACAGTATCAGTAGATCTTAAAGCAGGTTTTAACTGCTCTGTTACACCTCCTGTCTAGTTTAGATGGGTGATTATCAGCTGACCAAAATGCTTAGAGCTAGGGCAAGATTTGCATCATCAGTTCATAGGTTTAGTTCATAGGTTCATACTAAGCTAACTGCCCTTGTGAGACTCAAACCCTACACCTTGTGTTTGTGAGGCAAACAACTTAACCATTAGGCCACCCTTGTCATTCAGTGAGCAGATATGTTGCTTTTCTCCATAGGAATACTAGCTAGACACCGAAAAGACTTGAAGAAAAAAACACTGGGATTCATTCCTAAAGTTGTCTGTATCAGTGACTTGCACAGAGAATACAGTTTTGTCAACTCAGCATAATTGCAGATGTCAGTGTAGTCACTGCTGTAATCCTGTTTCCTACCTGCTTTCCTTGTGGGTATTTGGGACAGGGGTGTTGGCACACACTAGATTTCCTCCCCCCATGCTGTTATAACCTCCCTGTACTTTTCCCTTATCAGGCCAATAGTTGAGTACAATGCCCCTTCTGGTATGTACCTTTCCAAGCACCTGCAGCAACTGGATAGACCACAAAGGTTCCTCACAAGGAAAATTCAGTTTCTTCAGCATCTGTCCTATGTGGATCATCTGAAATCACTGTCACTTTATTCCTGTTTTTTTTTTCTTTACAGACTGCTCAGAGGCTATCTCTGCCTTACATGCAAGGTGGTCTCTGTCCCTGCTTTATTAGAAATGCTGCATATCCACAAGTCAAATTGTACGCAGGTTACTCGCTCTAAAGACCTTAACCTGGTATGTGACATTAATAGAACCTGCTGGAAGGACAGATTTCTCTGAGGTTACCACACCTTTGGAACTGACTCCCACTTCATGTCAAACATAGCACCTCAATGGCCGTCTTCAAACGTAATCTGGATGATTCGATGGGTAACATCAAATTCGCCCCGGGGGTTCCACCTGTGTCCCTCTTGGACAGGGGCAATAGGTGCTGATTGCGGAAGTAAGGGTAAAACTTGGCTAGGCTTGTAAGGGCCCTAGGGCCATTTGCCTAGTAACTTCCTATGATCCCATAATCCTATGAATACTAATCTCATGAACTTTAATCGTACTTTGATTTAGGAATGAGGTACATTCCCATCATGGTATTAGAAACCCAAAAGATTTGGAGAAAATAAAAAAGGGATAAAGTCCGTAGTGTCACTGAGATAACCTGTGTTCACCTTGCAGCCTGGAGGTTATGGGAGGCAATGCAGGGATTAGGAGTTGAGTGATGAGGCAAAACCTTCCTGGTGGAGACTGGGATATCAGGAACTCAGAAAGCTGGACAAGGAGACATGAGGATGTGTAAAACAATGGAGGATGGATGTTTACCTAACCATTCCCCATCTTCCATATGCAATTGTGTACATAAAGAGCCAACATATCACTATATGCAGGTTGAAAAAAAGGGTCTATGTCAATTCTTTGAACGCTTAAAATTTCGAACATTAAATGGTCGAGACCAAACGTTCGAAATTTCAAGATTTCGAAGATTGACTATCAACGGCACTGTATGGTGCAGATAGGGAGAATTTCCCTTTTCTGCACTGAAGTGCGGTCTTGGAGTTGGTATATTTAAGTAGAGGGAGTGTGGGGGTTGCAGGGGGGCTTGTCCCCTTGCTCACACTGTTAAGGTGTGTTTTTCTTTTTTTTTTATTTGATATTCGAACATCCAAATGTTGAACATTTGGTCTCAATCATGTAATGTTCAACATTGGATGTTCAAATATTTAACATAGACCTGAAAAAAACACATGCACCAGCTCACTACAAAAAACACTAGCCTGTTGACCCTTTGTTGACCACTCTGCCCGATGGTCTGTGGGTGTTAAATTGATGATGTAATGGAGGAATTGATATCAGAGGTGGCTGACCACTGTCAGTTAAGGAGAGATGCTTTGACCTTTACTGTGGTGCTATCTGTCTTAATGGGTCCCATTCAGAAGCTTGAGTTTTCAGAAACTCAAAGTTCATGTTGTCGAGACGATATGATCGAGTTTCGAAAATTCAAAGGTTTTGAATAAAGATCATGGAACAATGGGGATCAGGGAATTTACCCTATTCCCCACTGTAGTGTGATCTGGAAGCTGGTATATTTAATGTGCAGGGGTGTGGGGGGTGCAGGGCAACTTGCCCCCTGCAGAAACATAAAAAAATATAGATTTTTATTGTTTTTTGAAGTTTGAATTTTCAGAAACTTGATCATATCATCTTAACAGTATGAATTTCCAGTTTCTGAGAATTTGAGCTTTTGACATAGACCCATCCTAGTAGTATTATCACAAACTGCATCATATGTTTCTGCACTTGGATGTTAGAAAGTAACCTGACCCCCGATAGAAACACAAGAGGCTGATATACTATATACTGATCATCACACCGCATAGAAATGAAAAACAAGCCCAATTATACCAATTTTATCTGTTTCTTTTTCAGATGTACTTCTATGCCTCCTATGTGTTTCAGGAAGCAGGAATTCCTTATGATAAAATCCAGTATGTAATCATTGGGACAGGATGCTGTGAATTAATCACTGCAACGACCTGCGTAAGTATGAAGCTCATTTCCTGTTGGCGCTATCACTGTTACATTTTTTTCTGAAGTTTGAAGGAGATGCCAAAGCTATGAATTGTACTAAATGGTTGTCTTTGTTTCTTTATTTTCCAGAACCTGTTTATTGAACGTGTGGGTCGCAGAATTCTTATTCTGGGAGGATACAGCCTCATGGCAGTATGGGCCATTGTGTTTATGATTGCACTGTCACTGCAGGTAGGTAGAGTGTTGTTGATTGTTCTTCCATATTGCAGTAAAAATAATTTGGGTTTAACTTACCCACCCTCACAGGTCACACATTTAAGAATGCAGACATCCTGAAATAGTAATTCATGTGGGACCAAACTTACAATGACTGATACTTAGATTTCAGGCATTAAAAACAGGACTTCACTTCCATCTTGAGATTTGGTCTGTTAATATATGCAGTTTAACAACGAGTTTGAGGATGGTGTGACACCTGGATTCAACCACGCTTCTGTGAGGGACTATACTGGTGCAACCGATGCTGTAGTTCATAGTCTTATTTAAGGTTGCCACCTTTTCAAATGCTCAGAGTGGGACATGTTTACTGAAATGTGAGATTTTGCAGGACTAACCATAGCAATAACCAGAGGAAGGAGCTGGACGCCACTTTTTTTTCCAAAATACATTGCTATTCTTGTACAATTTGACTTGTTTATGCTGTTTCATATAATATTTAGTTTTTTTGGATAAAAAATAATTGTTTAATGCCAAGTATTAAAGGAAATTTATGAAATATTTTTATCATAAAATCTTGAGGCATTTGTCGTTATTTATGTCTTTTTTTTTTTTTTTTTGCAGGACACGTTGGCCTAAATAGGGGCTGTCCTGCATAAACAGGGACAGGTGGTAACTCTAGTCTTATTCACAAGTATCACAGTGTCAGTGAGTGTCATGTAGGCCGACAGGACAAGCATGTTTCTAAGGCTTAAGGGGTCTTGTATTTCTTGCTCCTGAATGTTACTCACCTGTAGTACAGTAAGCCTGGTCTGGACTTTGTTGTCCCATATTCCAGTACCACCATCATATTCCATAAGCACTTACCCCTGTCCACCAGCCATTTCCAGATGCACTTCATGTTCTACCCTTCCTGTCATAAATGGTTTTCATATAGCAGTTTGTGGTGATCTGACATTAATAAAATAACTAATAGTTTTAGATGTTGTAAAAGAGTAAGTGTTCTTGCAAGTGAATGTTGAGCAGTTAGTGTGTCTTATTGGCAATCCTGGCAGTGTAAATATCTGTATTAATATCAGTATAACATATGTTTATAATGGATGGACCATAGTTTAAATTTAATTTAAACAGCATCTGCTCAACTCCAAAACTTGCCCCTGCCATAACCGCTCCTAACCCCCACTTTCAAAGTTCTTAACTCCCACCCATTCTACCTAGACTGCTAAAAACAGTCTACCAAAGCTCTCAAGTATAAAACAAATACTCTTTCTAATCACATGGTATTATTCATCTCTAAATATTTTTACATATACAAGGTACTACACAACCTGCTGTAGACTAAATGGGAATCTTTTTTCTGCAAAATGCTAAATGAATGTATCCAACTGTAAATTGTTTTTCTCTGTAAAACGTACACTGAATGTAACTAAATTTATCATGTATTATCTGTTAACATGTATATTAAATATAACTGGAGCTTTTCTCCTCAGGTCTCCACTGAAAATGGGTTTCTAACCCAGCTGGACTAACCCAGTTAACAAATGTCAATAAATAAATAATAGAAAGGCAGAGGAAAGGCTTCTTTCACTTTTTGTTTTGGTGCCCAAACATCCTGAGTGTCCTTACGGCCCTCTTCATGATTTAGTTTGCCCATTCCTCCTATGCCTTGAAGCGAGAGCTGGCACACTCATTCCTTTACCCTGGTGAGAGCCCTATGGCTCATTTGTTCCACAGTCCTGTTAGGCAACTGTAAGCCTGTTCATTCTGCACTGAGATGAGACCTGGAAGAGTAAGCAGCCTATTATTCTGACATGGAGGGCTCCTACTTAACAACTCCACACAGGCTGCAATTGCAACTTCTTTTGCTGTGTACCATGAGAATGTACATAGGTGCTACCACAAATGTGCATATCCAGTATGTGGAGTGAACCCATGGTGTAGGTATGGTTGTTCAGCCTAGGAAGATAATCATAAGCATAAGCGTCGCCCACCTCCAGGGGTGAGCGTGTCGACAATTGCCTCACATCCTCCTATCCTGCTCCTGCAAAGAACAAGTCCATCAGTCTAACCTGGATCATCTAGGCCAAAGTCAGGGCTTTTTTCCATCTTTACCAGTGGATCTGAGAGGCTTCTTTCATTTCCTTTGTTTCTGCTTTAATCTGTGACTCTGTGTGCCTGATTCATACTTGTGTATGTTTTAACTTCTGTCATGTGCGTTTCAGAATGTTTGATTACACTACTACTTGTATATACAAAAGGGGTCAGTAGCTTGTATAATATAAGCAGCATGCTGTAACATTGTTACCAACTTGATCCAGCTCCAGAATAATTCCATCTGTCTGTACATTGCATCTGTGCTCTTCATTCTTGTATTTGTACCATGCAGTTTAATATCGATCCATTTGGAAAGACATTCAAGGTGATTCTTGCAATAGCTGTTACTCAAAGAAGTCACGAAACAGACACGCCATAAAATACAAACATTTGAATTTGCATTGTCTGGGAAGACTGCATTTCTGACTTATATTAAGGGTGGTGGTACTGGTGTGTTGTTGTCAGGAAAACTGAAGTCATCTTTCCACATACTTGACAGTTTTGTCTTTAGTGTGACCTACTTAACAATCATAACAGAAACTAGATTTTTTTTTCAGATAATAAATAGATGCCCTACATGCTCTGCCTATTACCTAATGAATAACCACACCTCCGTATTAAGCACTGCTCATCTTCTTCCCCCTCCTCTACCCTCTTAGCATCATTTTCCATCATTTTCATTTGTTTTCAAATTTCCCCTAATATTGTTACGTGACAACTAACTCTGCAAGGCTGGTGGTTCATGATTTCTGTGAAAGGGTGCTTTCTCAGTCCTCTAAGAAAATATTTATATCTTTAAACTGTGTCCCTGTCTTTCTAGATTCATTGTGGTCGCAAATGAAAGTACATTGATAGCATCTGGAAATGCCCATACAGGTAAAAAACATGAATTTCTTAGTAATTGTTTGAGACATTAAATGAAGCTGGTATCTGAATTAAATATATTGATTTGGGTCTGGCTCTGTGGCACTAAGGGATGAATACATTAAGGAACCCCCCCTCCCAGTGACCAGAGTTCAGTTAATGGCCCTTGCACTGGAGGAGAAAGGCAAAGAGGGAGAGGATTGAAGGGTCATCACCTGTCCTGGGGGGTTGGGTGGGTATTAGGCACTCAGGACATAGGAAAATGTGACTTCTCCAGTAAAGACTAGGTAAATTGCTTCCTTGGCTTAAGGATGGGGTGGGGCTGTTGGTCGACAATGCCTCTAGTGGAAATGAGGGATGACCATTATAAACAACCTATTACATATCCACCTTCTGGTGCTGTAGGCAGGGCATTCACAGAAATTGTAAGGTTAATGAGAAAATCCTTCATATCCCCACTACTGGCTGTCTAAATGATGGGCTCTTCACATCATTCCATACCCCGTCATCTTCATCATTATCATCCTCAATCCACTGTTTACCATTTTCTACATGGGGTCGGGGTATCATGTCAGCTGTTGCCCTCTCTCTCGATTCAGTGCCACTCCTACCTTCTTCAGCAATCTTGTCTGATTGTTGCCGGTCTTCTCTCACGTAATACAGCCACCTCTTTTCTGGATAACCTCATTTCCTCTTGCCTATGTCCTAAGTCTTCTTCAATAGATTGTGTTCTGCTTTTCTGCACATATGCCCAAACCATTATAATCTCTGATCTTCACTGCAATTGGAGCTACTTTGGCTTCTGCTTTGATGTCCACATTTCTTCATCTGTCCCACAGTGTGCATCCTGCCACCTATCTCAAGCTCTTCAGCTCCATCACCTCTAGTTTCCTCTTGCTCTGCCTTTACTGCCCAGGTTTCTGGTCATATCACTGTGTTGTACACCTTACTTTTCAGCTTTGGCATTCTTCCATCATATAGTACTCCTGCCCCCCCTGTGCCAGTTGGCTGTAGCCCCTCTGATTCTAGCCTGTTTTTTGAAAAGAAACATCTTTATTAAATTATCACTTATGACATAGTCAACCATTCATTTATATAAATGACACAATCATTCATTTATATAAATGAAAACAAACCATATTGACATATTTTTGTTTGCATACATTATGTTTCACTTTAATCTTTCCAGCCATTGTCAGTCAAACATTACAAGGCTCCAACAAAATCCAATAAAATCCACATAACCACCACGGCAGCCATGGTGGTTCTGTGGATTTTATTGGATTTTGTTGGAATATTTCTGTTGTTTTCACAGTTCCTTATTCCACAGTGGAATACCTTCTTTGTTTTAAATATTACAAAGCTCATTCAATTCTTGCCTTCCCTTAAACCTCATTCCTCCTGCAAAACATTTTTCTGCATGTATTGATCCCGCAATTCCAAGTTTTTCTATGTAATTTGCTTATATCCTTTTGTAAAGATCCCACTTCCAGTTGTTTTATCTCTGTTACTATATTCACTTATTCTAATACAGTTGGTTTAGAGTTTGATTTCCATTTTCTAGTAATTGCTTTTTTGGCAGCCACCAAAATTAAAGTAGCAAGGCCTAACTATGTCTAGCTACTATGCAGCTCAAAAAATAATATCCTTAGTTACACCTGTTTGCTCACCCAGCATTTATGATAGTGTAGTTTGTAGGGGAATTTTTAAAGTCTGCCAACTCATTACACTTCCAAAAAATATGTTACCAGTTACCACTTTCTTCCCCATCACACTTCTAACACTACCTGAGTAAAAATTCTTTGGAGTCTTCTTTGGGTATAAAAATACCTATGCAAACAATTCCAAGCAAAGATTCTAAATCTTTTAAACTTTGTTGCATATTTGGGAGCCATATGTATACCACCCCCATTGTTTATTTGTGAATTGCTTATCCACCTCTGCTTCTAGCCTTGCTGCCCTCATTTAGAATTTCCTTCTCCTTCACCCCCCCAGATATTTAAAGCTATTAACCTGTTCCACTATTTTCCCTTCTGTCTCAATTTTCGGCTTCTTCTGATTCCCGTCATTTGGTGACATTACAACTGTCTTATGTGTACTCAGTTTCATCCCGTGTGCCTGTTGATGGGAAATGAACAGGCTAATTGGCCAGGAGGAGCCTGATGGTTGGCAGGCAGTGAAGAGAAAAAAGTGCATCAGTTTAGTTGCTTTGGGTATCACATTTTCTCACAAAAAAGTATGGGAAATTAAATTTAATCAAGTGACTCCAGGATTACTTTATCTCAGGAACATTATTTATACTGTTTTCTAATCTCTGTTCATGATTATCTTAAACATAAACTGAATTTTAATAAGAGCAGTGTGTGTGTGTGCGTGTGTGGGTGTTTGTGAATAACATGTCTACATTGTATAAAAATTTATTTTATTGGAAAAACTGCATATTTGTGAACAATGTATGTACATTTTAAGATGCTTATTTATTTTGATTTAATGCAGTGGAAATTACCTAGCCATCTATAATACAAGTAGTTGTGCATTTACAGTCAGTAACTGAAAAAGTCCAGAGTGTAACTGTTTGATGGGCATAATTCAGACACTCTTACATACTGTATTTCTGACAGATAATTGCACAGATTTCTTCTTGTTATAAAAATAATTTTGAATACCCTTTGGAGTGATCATTGACCCTGTATGGAATAAATCTGTGAATGACCTGTGAAATATAAGGTTACATCTGGGAGTGTTTTTTTCCTACCCGTGGAGTAATTGGTTGTAATAGGACTATAGGGCAGATTGAGGGCATGTTTGAGTTGATATGATAGCACAGTTGGTTGACTAGTTTTTACTTTGTATACCCCCAGGGTCGTATTACTTGGATGCCTTACTTAAGCATGGCTTGTATCTTCGCCTACATACTAAGTTTTGGTATTGGACCAGGTAAGGTACTAATTGCTGGTAGGTACCGTGCTTGCAGCATGTCTTGACTCAGTGATGTAATCTGCAGTATGATAGGAGCAAATCACCAATGGCTCTGGTAAATCCACCTCACATCCAGAAACCCCGTGTATCACAAAAAGTGAGTCACAGGACAAACAAGTACAGAAAACACAACAGAGAAATGAGGAGACAGCTGTCCCTCGAGTGAAGGTAGAAGACCGACTTCACTTCCTTATTATTTGTGAAAAATGAGAAGTGAAAACACTTAAATGTTACAATATTAAACAGACCAAAACTTCAGATGTTAATTCCTCTTCTTTTGAGATACTGAAGAAACAAACTCAAATAGGCTTAGTCACCAGAATAACTCAGCTTTAATTTATTGCTTATCATAAATTAAAGCTGAGTTATTCCAGTGACTAAGCTTGTTTGGGTTTGTTTCTTCCAGTGGTGTAGCTGGGGAGGGGCTAGAGGGGCAACTGCCCTAGGTGCAATGTGTGTGTGTTTGGGGGGGGGGGGGGGCAAAGTTAGCCGATCCTGCTATCTAATGCAAAACCGGCTTGTTTTTTTTTTTTTTTTAACTAAAATCTGAACTCTGTAGTGCTCCATGCAAGCACTGCATAAACTGTTGCTACTGCTTGCTACATTTGTAACAAGCAGTTTGCTACAATTTATATGAAGATTTTTTTTTTAACTAAAATGTGCATGATGCAGCACTCTGTGCAGGCAGGGTATAAACTGTATCAACTGTTTGCTGCAGTTTTATAATCAGAAACTTTCTTTCTTTTTTATTTTCTATTAATAAAAGGGAAGCGGGTCAAGGGCAGGATGTGGCAGTAAAAGGAAAGACTGTTTTTCTTTTGCTGTTCACCTGAAGAGCAAGGGGCGGGGTGCTGGTTCATGGTACCAGCACAGGGCGGTACCTACACTTCTGGTTTCTTCACTGCCTTCACAGAACAGGAATTAACATCTGAAGTTTTGGACTGTTTATTACTGTTGCTAAATATTATAACATTTAAGTATTTTTATTTTTCATTTTTCACAAATAAGAAGTGTTGTGAGTCCTCTACCTTAATGCTGCGGACAGTTATCTGTTTGCATCTGTTTTGCAGTTTCGATATGATAGGGGCAGGAGAATGAGGAATATGATTCCTGATAAAACTATTTATAGCAGAACTGTTTTTGTTAGGTTTTTCACTATATGCAGCTCTGTACCTTAAACAGAGAATTGCACATCCTGTAATATAGTGATCTCTTCTCTGCCTGTAACCTCATTAGCCTCCTGGGATTCCTAGTTTAACTGACTATTATATTATGGCTAAAATGACCTACATGTAGTCAAGCTGTCTCTTGGAAGTTTAATTCATGATGTTCTGTAGTCTTATCTCACCTTCATTCTTACATATCAGCCTATTACAAAGCTCAAAGTCTTCTAGTTGGCTCGTGGCTAGGTAGGTATCCCATAGTGCACCAGTACAATCCCCAGATCTCGTTTGCTGCCTGTACGAGTTCGGATGTGCTTCTTGCTTGGCCGTGGCTAAGTTTAGAATTTTTTCTACTATTACATTATTACCGTTAGCATTGTCGCCTCACAGTAAGACGCTGTCCGGTTCGATTCTCAGCTAGAGCGTCTTCTGCGTGGAGACATGCATGAATGGGCATACGTTTGTTGAAGGTTGTGCGTCAGGCTTGGCAAGCTGATACGTAAAAATCAACTGCCAATCATTAGCGGACCGGAGTTCCGCTGTGGCGACCCCTAACCGGGAAAAGCTGAAAGACACAAACAAACAAACATTATTACCATTTATCTTAGCGTTTATCTGGTTTCTGATAGAGTTGTGGTAATGTTAGAGTAGATTCAGACCTGTTGAAGGGTTGTTTGACTTAAATTTCTTAGTTGTTGAGAACTGGTTGGCCGTTGGCCCTTGTTGTTCTCATTTGGTTTCCTGTGTGCTAGCCCTTTATATTTAACGGCACGTTTGCGCTTATATTCTGTATTGTGTGCTGTGTTTTTTTTCTCATTCGAGAGTTAAGAAATTAGATTTTTAGTTACTTAGTTACTTGTTCAGCTTGTGTGCAGGGTTTGTGGCAGTTCTGCCCTTTTTGTTTCTGCAACTAAGCGAGTGTTTAATATTGAGAAAGTTGGGCTTTTCTACTTTCACTGTGTGTGTGTGTGTGTGTGTGTGTGTGTGTGTGTGTGTGTGTGTGTGTGTGTGTGCTGCATAGTTGATAGTTTCTGACCTTCTAAATCTTCCCTTTACAGCTAGGTCAATTTAAGTTAGAAGACTTAGTTCTCTGTCCCCTTTTCTCCCTTCCCGGGCCTAGGCCTGTTAGAATTAGAGGACCTAGTCCTCTCGTGTGTGTGTGTGCTTCTGTGGCAAGGGCTAGGCCCATTTAAGTTAGAGGACCTAGTCCTCTTTGTGATTGAGTGTTGCTTTTTCACCTATTATCATGTCTAAAGAGGCTAAAGAACATAAACCTTCGGGGTTTAAAAAATGTGTTAAGTGCTCCCAAAAGATGTCATTTATGGATGGCCACAGTAATTGCATTTATTGCCTCGGAGCCATTCATTTGCAGGAGACTTGTTCTTTTGTTTGTAAGTGCCAGAGGTCTCCAGGAATGTAAAAACAAGCTGATATTGAAAGGTCTCCTCAAGCCTTCCTTCGAAGAAGACCTGGCCAGCGCTTCCTCTTCCTCAATGTCTCATTCCTCCAAAAAAGAAAAGGTTAAGGCTACCAAGAAACCTTCCCCGGTGCCGTCTGGTGTCTCCGAACCACCTCAGAAGCTCTCCAAGCCTGACAAGACTGCTACCTCCTCAGTTCCATTGTCCTCGGAGCCGATCGAGGTTATTGATATTGGCACTTCAGTTTCAGCCCCAAGCATTTCGGATCCGACTACTGAGAGACCTCATCGGAGCCGGCCCAGAGATCTCTTGCCAGTCTCCCTTACATTAAGATCCCCAATCTTGCAGAGGTCCAGATCACCCACGTCTTCCAGATCCTCCAGTAGCCTGTCAGAGGAAGATGTGGAGAGAGTAGTGCTTAGACTCCTGAAGTCATCTGCCTTGCCTAAAATGTTGTGGCTCCGATCCAGTTGGCTCCGGAGCCACCTGAATCTGTTCCCCCGTTGTAGTTCTTCCTCTGAGCCACGCCGGGCTTTTGGAGCCAAAGTGTTCGGTACCACTTATTGTGGAACCCTTGGTTCCAGCTCCCCTCGAGACTGTCTCGGAGCCAGGTTCTGCCCCGACACCTTTGGTGCTGTCCATAGTGTCTAGGAGCTGAAGTTCACTGGTCGGCCCTGACAGGGACACTTGGACCCGAACCTCTTCGTTCCCGAGTCTCCCTCTTGGTGCGTCGGCCAGGGTGAGCTCAGACCCTATATCCATCTCGGAGCCAATGGCTTCCTCTGTCTCCTCGGAGCCGAGGAGGTCTTCGGAGCCAGAGAGATCGGCCTTTGAGATGATGAGGAGTGTGTTGTCCCAGTCATCAGCTCCACTCAAGCGTACTGACACTCTTCCCCCTCAAGCACCGACTTCTGTCTCAGCACTTACTCTCTCTCGACAGCAGAGACCTGCAGCCTTAGGAGCCCCTTATTGGTGGCCCCCAGTCTTCCGAGACCTCCCCAGAATGTCCTTCTGAGGACCCCCCTCGGAAGAGGACATGCAAGAGGAATCATGTAGACTCCCAGGATGACTCTATTACCTCTGACACTGACCTTGAGGAGTCAGAAGTGTCTCCAAGTCATCCTCTGATGATGTCTCCTTTGTAGACGTCTTGGAGATTCTTAAGCAGAGGGGTGGCTGGCTCACTAATACCCCTTCTGATGAGGAGTCAGTGTACCTGAAGGCTTTCGGGTCTCAACCTTGAGCCTCGTGGGTGTCTCCACCTTTTGATGAACTCTTAGACCTTGTTAGTCAGAAGGTGTGGGAGACTCCTGATGCCATGGAACCAGTTTCCAGAAGACCTAATAAGTTTCTGTGTGCTGCCAAAGAGAAGTAATTCTTATCCAAGGGCATGCGTGTAGATGCTATGGTGGTGGCAGTGGCCACTAAGAAGGAACTAGCGGAGACTTCTTCTTCTGTCCATCCTCTGAACAAGGAGTCTCAAACAATGGACAGATATGGGAAGCGTATCTTTTCATCAGCGGTATTCACACTCGGATCGCTGAAGATCGCTGAACTATCTATCACATTTCACGAGGCTTCAGAGAGATCTCCTTAAGAAGTTGGGAGATACTCTACAAGTTACATCATCTGAAGGATTCCCTGACAAGGTGTCTCCTCAGTTGTCCACCTTAAATTCCATTGTTAACTCTTCCATGAGGCTGATTTCTTATGCAGCCGATGGAGTGAGCAGGGCAGTGGGTTCAGGAGTTTCCCTTAGGAGACACTCGTGGATGTGCTTGTGGAATTTTGCAGAACCATTCAAGTCTACCTTTTCCAATGCCCCCTTTGATGGTTCTTTGTTGTTTGGACCTAAGGTAAAAGACACACTCACCAGGTGCGAGCAAGAAGGGAAAATGCTGTCTGCCATGGGAGTACATTTTACCGTCCCCTCTAGACCATATCCCAAGGGTCAGGTCAGAGAGGTGGTAAGATGTGATTCAGGAAGTCCCAGAGATTTTTCCCAGATGCACAGGGTGATTCCTCCTTCAGAGGCAGAGGAGGAGGAGGAAATGGTAGACGTCACCCCAGAGGTGGGGGGGGGTCCGCAAAACCAGGGAGGCCATGATTCGTTTCGAGGCCATCCCTATCAGCGTTACTTTTGTGGGGCCCGGCTGTGCCTCTCTGGAGCCAGTCGGGGGTCGCATTTCTTTGTATCCAGAAGCCTGGCTAAGCTTCACCCGAGACAAGTGGCTACAAAGAATTATCACCAGAGGTTACTCCATTCCCTTTTCACTTCCACCTCACATTCCCAAGAAGATGCAGGATGTTCCACCCAATTACAGGGATCAAGCAACTTTAGAAGTGGAAAAGTTGCTCACAGAGTCATCCAAACCATGCCCGCAGACCAGGTAGGATTCAGAACTTACTCCAGATTCTTTTTAGTGCTAAAATGTACAGGGGACTGGAGGCCCATCTTGGACCTCAGCAAACTCAATGAATCCATAAAGAAGGACAAGTTCCGGATGGTGACATTGCAGTCTATACTCCATCTGTTAGGGAAAGACACTTGGATGTTCATAGGTTCATAGATTAGTACTAAACTAACTGCCCTTGTAAGCCATTTTAAGCCTAGCCAATTATCCTTTGTGAGACTCAAACCCTGCACCTTGTGTTTATAAGGCAAACACCTTAACCATTAGGCCACCCTCCCAACTAAATAACAAACATGGAGGTCTCGAACCCAGGACCCTATACACCATAGACACAGTAATTAACCACCAAGCCATCACAGAAGTGCTCAATCGACCACCAAGATGCGTACTACCATATAAAAATGAACAGAGCTTCAAGGAGCTACTTACGCTTCCGGCTGGGAGCCAGTCACTACCAGTTTCATGCTCTGCCCTTTGGTCTCATCACAGCCCCCAGGGTGTTCACCAAATGTATGGCAGTAGTGGCAGCTCACCTGAGACGTCTAGGATTCCAAGTGTTTCCGTACCTGGACAACTGGCTCCTGACCGCCTCCATCAGGCATTTACTCCTCCAAACCAGAGATTCCACTGTCCAACTCTGTGCTTAGTTGTGGATCCCTATAAATTGGGAAAAGTCTGCCTTATTGCCTGCTCAATTTGTGACTTTTATAGGTGCAGAAATAGACACAGTCGCCATGTTAGCTCGTCTCCCTGTAGAAAGAGTACCCAACCTTGTACAAGTTCTCCATCTACTTCCTCTGCAAAAAGCTAAGGCAAAGACAGTGTTGAAACTCTTAGGGACCATGGCCTCCACCATAATGCTAGTCCCTCTGGCCAGATTACATATGCAGATTCTTCAGTGGCTCCTGTCGTCCCAGTGGTCCTTTCAACAACTGCCCCTATCTCACCACATCATCCTTACAGAGTCTTGCAAAAAGGACCTCAATTGGTGGATTCAACCCAACCAACTGATGACAGGCTCTCCATTCCTTCCTCGCCAACCCATTGCTTCTGTGACCACAGACGCCTCACAGATGGGGGAGGCATTATCTAGGCAGGGCTGTCCAAGGCACATGGCAAGATCACAAGGCTCACCTGCATATCAGTGTCTTAGAGATGAGGGCGGTGCTTCTGGCATTGCAAGCACTTCACGACCTTCTTCCTCTTGGGACGGTAGCAATATTATTTATTTATTTTATTTATTTGTTGACATTTGTTAACCGGGTTTGTCCAACCCGTCCAACTTGTGGCCGATTTTCAGTGGAGACCCAAGTAGAAAAACTCCAGTAGTACATTTTAAACAAGTACAATTTTAAACAATATTGATATAATAGCAGTTACCCGCGGTGGTGGTGCTGTGGTAGCATTGTCGCCTCACAGTAAGACGCTGTCCGGTTCGATTCTCAGCTAAAGCGTCTTCTGCGTGGAGACATGTGTGAATGGGCGTACCTTTGTTGAAGGTTGTGCGTCAGGCCTGGCAAGCCGGTACGTAAAAATTAACTGCCAATCATTAGCGGACTGGAGTTCCGCTGTGGCGACTCCTAACTGGGAAAAGCCGAAAGGCACAAACAATTGATATAATAGCAGTTATAGCAAAAAGATTCACATATATTGGGTTACATGCATAAAGTTAAAATTGCATTAAAAAGAAGCTAAGTAACAATTTTACATTGATATAGTTCAATAGGTCAACAAAAAAATTTTTTGTTTGTATAAAATTATGCAAATGCATAGTAGACACATTGGAGAGAGAGGTGTAATGAGGTACTAAGTATGGTCCTTTTGAGGGTACATAAAGGGAAGGAAGAGTAGGTAGGGTCAATACAATCAGACATGTCGGTGGTATGGTATCTCAACAAGCAAGGTGGAACCAGATCCTACCCCCTTTGTTGAGAGGTGATTCGTGTTTGGGAGTGGGTGATATCTTCCCAGCGCTTTCTAATGGCAATGCACATTCCAAGGACAACCAGCATGATAGCCAACAAACTCAGTCAGACAATCTTGATGCCTCATGAGTGGTCTCTGAAACAGGAAATAGCAGATCAGATTTTCCGCAAATGGGGCAGCCTTGCTGCGATCTTTTCACCAGTCCGATCAACTCCAAATGCAAAAGCTACTTTTCCCTTATCCCCCCCTCGGGACGTCACTGAGAGACGCACTCATTCACGATTGGCCTCTGGGTCTCCTTAACGCTTTCCCTCCCTTTCCTCTCATATCCAA
Organism: Protopterus annectens; assembly: GCF_019279795.1. Lineage (NCBI taxonomy): Eukaryota > Metazoa > Chordata > Ceratodontiformes > Protopteridae > Protopterus > Protopterus annectens. The sequence continues at coordinate 705,028,355 of NC_056733.1, read as the reverse complement.
GGTTATTCAGAAAGCGAAACTGTTGGGAAGCAAATTGATTCTCATCACTCCTTACTGGCCTCATCTGATTTGGTTCCCCTTTTTCGAGCCTCATCAACTAGACCATCCATGGACTCTTGACACACATGTCAGGCTCTCTTCACCCCAGCCTCCACACCCTCAACTTGACAGAGTGGCTGCTCCTATTCCATCCCTAGTTAGGCTTCATGATTTTTCACCTGCTGTGACCCACATTCTCACATCTTCACATAAACCTTCCACTAGAAAGTTATACACTAGCAAATGGAGAAGGTTTTCTATCTGGGCTGAAGAAAGGAATGTTGACCCTTATACTGCATCCATCCCAGTGGTTTTAGAATTTTTGACTGAACTTTTCTATCAGGGATCCGCTGCTGCCACAATTAGAGTTCAGTTGGCAGCGATATCTAATTTTCATTTGGGTCAACATGAGTCTAACCTGATGTCACACAGATTATGTAAAACCTTCCCTAAAGGTGCTACTTTGTTGAGACCCCCTTTTCAGGAACCGGTAGCTTCCTGGGATGTAAACTTCGTTCTGTCCAAGATCACTTCCACTCCCTTTGAACCTGCCCATTCATGTCCGCTGAAGTTTCTGTCTTGGAAGACATTGTTTCTAGTAGCCATCATATCTGCTAGACAAGTTTCTGAGTTACAAACACTGTCTATCAAGCCCCCGTATTTGATTTTCCACAAAGACAGAGTTTCTCTTCATACAAATCCATCTTTTATCTCTAAAGTTTGTTCTCATAATAATTTGAACCAATCTATAGAGCTACCGGTGTTTTTCCCTAACCATTCCAGTGCTGCAGAGTACAGATTACATCAGTTGGACGTTCACAGACAGTTATGGTTCTATCTTCACAGGACTAAGGAACTCAGAAGGTCAGACCAATTGTTCGTGTCATTCTCAGATTCCAGACTAGGTCTTCCAGTATCCAAAGTTACCCTGATGAACTGGATTTCGAGTTGTATTTCCTTCATTTAATCTTCTAGTAGAAAGACTTTACCGTTCAAGATTAAGGCTCATTCTACACAATCCCAATCTACTTCTGCTGCCTTTCAGGACCTGACCTCTAGGGGTAGAGCCTCCTTTGGTTCCACAGTACTCAGGAGTATTTTCCCGTGAGCCACCCAAGAATAAGGTGCTAGGGATGCTTTCCCATATGTAAGAATGAAGGTGAGACAGGACTACAAAACATAAAGAAGTTATGTACTCACCACAACATTTCATGTTTGTAGTCCATTTTGCCCTTCATTCTTACGAACCCACCCACCTACCCCCGTCCTGGAAGGATCTGGAGACAGGGTAATTTTTCCATTATAAGGTGGAGACCATTCATTATTGTGCTCTTTTCTGGATAGTATTAGTTCTGTTTTCTGTAGTTAGCAGCAAACAAGATCCGGGGATTGTACTGGTACACTATGGGATACCTACCTAGCCACGAGCCAGCTAGAGGACTTTGAGCTTTGTAATAGGCTGAGTCGGAGCTGAGGATCCGCTCCAAACCCATATGTAAGAATGAAGGGCGAGATGGAATGCAAACATGGAACGTTATGGTGAGTACATAACTTATTTTTCTTACCAAAATTTGGACCTCCTTAGGCGGAGCCTGAATAGCCAACTGAAAGCAGCAGTATTTTAGAGCTCCATATAACTAGTTAAATAAGACAGAAAAAAATATTCTTTTTTTTTTCTTCAAAGTATAAAATCTTATAGATAAAGGACTAATTTACATAATTAGAAACTTTGGTGAAGTTTTACAAATAATTTCCTGTCAAAAAGCTTGGAGATATATTCACTTGTTAAAATGAGCAACTTAAAGAATTCTCACCAGGATGCTGCCTTAAAGAAGGAGCTACAACAGATGGTGTCTACCCCGCAGGAGTTGTCTTTGAAGATGGGTGATTTTAAAGAGAACCTGGAAAATCTTAAAACAAGAAGTCAAAAATAGGCTGACACACTCAAGGAAATGCTACAACAACACAAGACAAGGATAACAGGAATAGAGGTTTCTCTAAATGACTTAGAAAGCAGACTTAAGGAAGAGGAAACACAGAAAGAACTGTGTCTTAAACAAAACACTTGGTTAATAAAGTAGATGACTTGGAAAATAGGGAGAGGAGAAATAACATCAGGATTTTCAGATTACCTGAAAACACAGAAGGTGAGGATATTATTTCCTTTTTATCAAGCTTGATTCCTGACTTTTTAAATTTAAAAGAAGGACTTTCCTTTGGCATTGAAAGGGCACACAGACCTCTTGGGAAACCTGCCACTAACTCAAACTCTCCTCCGAGGTCAGTAATGATCAAATTTCTTTCATACTTGGGCAAGGAACTGATTTTAGGATCTGCTTGGAGGAAGGCACCTCTAAAATATAAACAGAGCCTGATAAGATTCGATAACGACTATTCATCTAGAATAATGGAACAAAGGAAAAAAGTGTGGCCAATGATAACGTTTCTGAAACAAAATAACATCAAGACACAACTTGCATATCCAGCTAAGATAAGAATACTGTATACCAATGAGATGAGGACTTTTATTGACTTAGAGTAAGCCTCTTCATTTATTAAAACTAATAATGTGATTACTTTACCAGAAGATATGGATTGGATGTCACTTACTCTCAAGAGAACAAAAGAAACAAATGTCTGGACAGATGTCAAAAAGAAGAAGCAAAAGACTGATACTGTTACAGCCAAATCTCTCAAAGCATCTACTATGATATGAATTGTTTTAACATTACTTTAAAGGACCAATTCTACTGCTTGGAATTTTAAAACAAAGGTAACTAACTACTGGAATCTTTAACTATATTTTTTGAAAATAGATGACACTTGAGAGTTTTCACATTACCTCAGGTATGTAAAACCAGGGTACATTTCTTTCGCAGAAGGAGGGTTATATAGCACATAAAATATTTATACTGTAAATCAACATACATAGTATATGTGTATTTTCTCTTAATGTTTTTTTTTCTCTCTTCTCTCTTTTTTCATTATTTATTTTAACTGCATCTTGTCTCCCTTTCTAAATTCTCTCCTATTTACTACACTAATATAGTCTGCATATATTTAATAATTCACTATCTACACATAGATAAATAATAGTCTGAAATCTAGTTTTAAGGTAGACTAATTGGAATAGTGAACTTAATTAATTGTTATTACAATATTTATTAGATTAATGATAGGCACTGTTATGCTTATTGGGATTGGGTACATGTTCGTGATTAACTCTGAAATGTTCCATTCATGTACATATGTCCTTTGAATTATTTCCTTTTAGTATTAACAAATACATAAAAAAGGAGGGAAATGTACTGTTGGTTAAGAGAAGTGAAGCTTTCTTCCCATTCTATTTGCGTTGCAGTAGCAAAAGTAAACAATTGCTGCAGTTTCTCAGGACACTGTGAATCTGCAAAGTGCATTTAGCCTCACAGATAAATGATAAGAAAAAGTAATGTTGTTTAGTTATTAAAATGAAAAACAACCTAAACAAGGTAAAATAAATACATAATAGGACTATTTGTATATATTTTATGATTTATCCTCATAGGATTACATATTCCAGGAAACACACCTGAAATGTTCCCAAACTACATGTGCACTGAAATGTAGCTGCTTAATTAAAAAGTATTATAGCAATAACCCACGCCTGGGTGTGGGTAATGCTGGATTTACCCACGGTTGGCGTGGTTTGGTCGAGGCCGAGGGACAAACAAAGCCAACCGTGGGTAATACAGCATTTACCCAGAAGTGGTTATTATACATGACATTATTTAAGAAAAGAAACTATTACTTTTCTTAAATAATGGCATAGTATAATGCCTGTTTACTGCCCTTCCGCAGATGTCTGGCATCATGCAGTTCTGATGTACTGCCTGCAGTACATCAGAGCTGTGGGCAAAAGCAAGAGAAAGCAAGATCTCCGTTGCTTTTTTTACTGTTTTCTATGTTAAATGGGTTTAACATAGCGAGACAGTTAAAATAAGCAACTGAGATGTCCGTTGCTTATTTTAAAACTGTCTCGCTATGTTAAACCCATTTAACATAGCTAAACAAAAAGCAACGGAGATCTTGCTTTCTCCATTGCCTTTTTTTTAAAACCTGTCTCGCTATGTTAAATGGGTTTAGCATGGCGAGACAGCTAAAATAAGCAACGGAGATCTCCGTTGCTTATTTAAGTTCTCATGTTAAACCCATTTAACATAGCGACAGTTTTAAATAGAGTTATACTAATGGAAAAGTCCGGACGGACCTTTTTCCATTAGTATAACTCGATTTACAATGTGCACGCTGGCCAATCAGCGTGCACGTTTTTGGGGGGTCATGGTATAATAATCATTTTAACATGCTGATTCCACAAGTTGTCTGCACTGTAAAAGTTACACTTTATATGTTACTTGAAACTGACAGTCTCTAGAGCACATGAAAAGATACATATTACTTTTGCAACATGTTATTTTTGCAGTTACCTCACACTCTGTACAAACTCACTTGGCAACTGATAGCTATTCATTTAAAATATCAGTTTAAATATTAAATGTGCCCTTGAAATGCTATTGACATTTTGACAAAATATAATGTGAACTGTAAAATGAATGACTTGAAAGAAGTGAAGTAATGTATAGATTTCAAAGACAGTTCTTGACACTACAGTAAAAGTAAAAATGTATATTCACAAGGAAGTATTGAAATGTTTTAGTCTTCCAATTAAAATAGCTTACTTCAACATTTTGCGATATCAGAAAGTTTGAAGAGCTAGGAAATTACTATTCTTTGTCTTTATAATGATTAGACAGATGTTAGACTCTGCTTTGTTTAATGAATTGTGACATATGTTTGGGAGGAAAAGTGGGCTCAATTACTCACACTGGACTACACATTCCTGGAAACTCAACTGAAATGTTATCAAATTACTTGTGAATTTAAATGAAACTGCCCGATTAATAAGCATAACTTATTTTAACAACCTGAATCCATAAGCTATCTGCTCTATATATGCCACATTATATATGTCACTTGCATATGACAGTCTCTAGAGCACACGAAAAAATTCATATTATTTTTGCAACATGCTATATTTGCACTAACCATACATTCTAACCTAACTCAATTGGCAACTGACAAGTTATTTATTTGAAACAACAGTCTAAATATTAATTGTGCCCTTGAAATATTGTTGCCGTTTTGACAAAACAAAACCTGAATTGAAAAAGGAATGATTTGAAGAAGTGAAGTATTGTACAGATTTCAAAGTCAGCTGTTGACACTATGATGTAAGTAGAAATGTATGCATGCAATGAAAAATTGAAATGCTTTATACTTTTAGTTAAAATAGCTTATTGTTAACTTTTTGCTTTATCAGAAATTTTAAAGAGCTAGGAAATTATTTCTAATTTGTCTTTATAATGTTTACTAAAGTGATGTTAGTCACTGACTTGTTTAATGGATTATGAGTCATGTACAAGACGGACTACAGAATGTTATTTCTGTTTACCTATGTTTGCTGAATTTCTTTTATTAGTACTGATTTAAAACAAGGGAAAGAAAGGGAAGGGAAATTTCTGTTTTTGGTCAAGGGAGGAGAGGCTTAAGAGTATTCTAACTGCCCGAGAACTCTCTAAGATGCTCTAAATACTATTTGATTAATACTTACCTAAGGTAAGTCTTGATTACCATATAGGTACCTTCACATTCATTCTAGACCTGATGTGATTACCGATTCTGGAAGCAGGAGGTGCCCTATGCAGGATGGGAAATGTCAGGGTGTTCACACAGCATTCTTAGACTCTGCTTTGTAAATCTATAAATATGTAAAAGCATTGCACACTAGAATGTAGGGCGCCTCTACTCAGAGTCAGGATACCACTAATAAGCCATGTCTTTTCATAAGTGTAAGTTGAAGTTGGTGAGCTGAACAGTGGGAAAGTAAAGAAAGACAGTGCACCTACAGTAAATTCATATTTTATTGGTAATTACTCATTGTCTCCTGTAGAGTCCTTTTAGTCAAATTATTTTAGTAATAATCTATTTGTTATTGGCTTATTTAGTGTATGCTCCTCTGTTGCATTTAATTTATCCAAAATGACATATCTGACATGTTTGGGATCTTTTAAGGGTAACTAAATATTGGATATTTTCTAAGTCAACATAATAATTGTTTACACTACTAACATTCCATCCTATGTAAAATACTATAGGACAATAATATAATAATATAGAATTTCATATCTCTTTTAAGAAAATTCTCCATATAATAATAATTTAACATATTGAGCTCAGTTGATATTGTTGGTTAAAGGTATGAGTGATAATTCAATAGATCTATCTTTATCTATTGGATTAGGAATGACTTTCATTCCATGTTTAATGGGGAATTCATGTTTACTTGTATTTGATATTTTAGAATTAATGTTTTGTAGAAGTACTTTTTTAAAGCCTGACCAGAATTTTACCCTACTTATATTTAAAGAAGAAAGAACATTAAATTACACTCCCAAGTTTACACACATAAAATAACATCCAATGTTATCAGAGAATATGGTGTAACTACTATAATCAAAATAAAAAAAAGAAGCGAAAAGTTTCTTCCAACAATAACTTGAAATGGATTTAACATTCTCATAGTTAAATACTAATGGCTTAAATAATGCAAATAAAAGATCAAGCTTACTAAAATATTGAAATCTAAATAAGGCAGAAGTAGTATTTCTCCAGGAAACGCATTTTAAGACTAATGATAACTTTATTTGGAACCCTAAGGACTATACAGTCTTAGCTCAATCCTCCTATAGAACAAAGAGAAAAGGAGTATCACTTCTCTGGAAGAAAAACATACTCACTCCAAAAGTTATTTAGAAATATAAAGACAAAGAAGGTCTACTAGCATTTGTTATAATTAAATTTAATAACAGAATATGGACCTTAGCTAATCTATATTGGTTCCCAGGAATTGGAGCAGGATTGGTTAAAAAAAACACCTAGATTTTATTTCCAACAATTATAAAGGAAATCATATACTGGGAGGAGACTTTAATTTTACCTTAGAAGCTTCTGAAACCACCAAGAAGTCTTTTCGCATAGCAACTATTTCAAAATCCTTAAAAAAAATGGATTGATTAATTTCATTTAATTGACACTTTTAAAGTAAAAGATGATAAATTTTTATTATTTTCCCATAAAGACCATAGATTTGGAACATAAACCAGAATAGACAAATTATTCGTAGTTCAAGATTTACAAACAAAAAATCCTCAACTTCTCAATAGTTTCATGCCCCTTCTCAGATCATGACTCTCTGATAATGAAGCTCCAAATAGAGTTTAAACCTTTAATCCTCTGAACTAGAATTCCATCATATATCACGAAAATTAAAGAATTTGGACCCTGGATGTTGTCAGAACTACAATTATTTCTTGACATTAATAATACAACAGAAATCATTAGAGTCATGGATTGGGACTCATTAAAAGCATATTTATTTGTTAAGACCCTTAGGTGGTACAAAAACAAAGATGGAGAGTGGCAATTTGAATAATTAGACTTGCAAACCAGACTCTTGACAGCAAAATCTAAAAAAAATCAGAATTGTCCAGAAGTCAAAAAAGAAATAGAGGAATTAAATAAAAAATATAATGAAACACACAAAACTTGTCTAGCCTTGGAAAAATTAAAAATAAACTCATTAGCCACCTCCCCCAGATATCTACAAACTTATCTACAAGAATTAAAATACAATCTAAAGCAAATAACATTAGTAGTATATATCATGAAAAGAAAGGGGAAAAAAGTATCAGATATAGGAGACATCCTTGAAGCAATTCAGTTCCATTATATGGAACACTTCAAAAAAGAAGATTTAGATACCAGCCAAATAAACTTAGATACAAACCTTATCAATATAAAAAAAATTCCCGAAAACTTAAAACTAGACCTAAAAAAAAAAACCTATATCCTACAAAGAAATTGTTGACAAGATAAAAGACGGTAAATCTAACAAAGCTCCAGGGGTAGATGGTATAATTACAGAAATTTACAAACTCTTCCCTTCAGCAGTAATCTCCCTTTTTCATAAAACGTTGCTAGAAGTCCAGTCAGAAGCAAAAATACCACCCTCATGGAAATATTCTCTCATAACACCAGTTCTAAACGGTAATAAACCATCAGACCTTTGCACCTCATACAGACCTATATCATTACTCAATAATGATTACAAAATATTCATGTCAGTCCTAGCTAACAGAATGAAAATCCCATTTTCAAAGACAATTAATAATGATCAAACTGGATTTTTAAATAACAGGCACACACATGGTAATATTAAAAGGATACTTACTCTTATAGATTATGTGAATAAAGAAGATAGAGAAACACTTGTAATTAGATTAGACATAGAAAAGGCATTTGATTCCCTCAACTGGGAACTCATGTTTAATAAAATTTCTATGGTATCCCAAAAAGAATAGAGCAGCTCTAACTCATCATATTAGACCCTGGAAACAAGGAGGATTGAACTTCCCAGAAATAGAAACATATATAAAAGGATCTGTGCTTAAAACTACAATAGACTGGATAAACCCAAATTATTTTGCCAACTGGAAGGAATTAACAACAACGGCTATATTAACAAATGAATTTAATCTGTTAAAAAAGTTTTAATAGTAGACAAATCAAGCAAACCCTGGTACATACTATGCATAAGTATACAATATAATATAACAAAACCTTCTAAAACAACACTGGTTAATCATTACATCAATTCCTTTAGGAAACTTATCAATGCAAACATAGATCTAAAACTTTGGTTTGACCTTTTAACCCCATTTACCATCACTAAGAACTTTCCTCACAAAATATATAGGGAAACCATAACCTCCTGGGAACAAAATGGATTCTTATGTTGGTTTCAATGTGTAAATAAATTAAATGTTTTAGATATACATATGATAAAAACTGCTTACAATATTCCAACACAGGACTGGTTAACCCTACAAAGCATTCTAATGTACACTCAAGATTTATGCAGATTAATTAAAATTTCCTCATTTAAAGATATTCAAAATCTAATAAGTTTTCTGTATGAATTTATATATAGTAGTTGTGAAAAGAAAAATTCCATCTCAAATCTATATAAAGAGTTAATAACATATAAAACAATTCCCAAACCTTCATACTAGCAGTTCTTAACAAAAGGTCAGTCATTGCAGTTAACAGAAGAAATTAAAAGTAACATCTTGCTATCAGTTAATTACACCTCTAAGACACAGTACTGGAAAATGTTTAACTGGAAATACTTACATAGAGCATTTTTAACACCAGATGAATTAAAAAGATCAGTACTACTAAAAATGGTTTTGCTGGAGGTGTGAAAAGTTAAAAGACTGGAGTCATATTTTTTTATGAATGTAATAAAATTAAATCATATTGGAATGGAATCAATCATTTTTTACAAGCTTTATTTAATGAATCCTTTACCTTAACTAAAGTATTGATAACACTAAATGTAAATTAAGGTCCCTACCTGAATAAGACAAATATGTATTTGTTATGGACAATACTTGCTATACCTAGGAAATGTGTAACCAGAAGGTGGAATTCAAATATACCCCCGACCTTGGAAGAATTCTACACTTTACTGAAGACAACTGCATTGATGGAAATAAAAATCAAAGAACTACGAATCTATCCCAGGCTATTGGTAAATAATCCTTGGAAGAAAGTTATATCTTTGTTGGACACTGTGCAATAATCAATATTGTGTCTCTGATAACTGATCTGTTATTTCTTTATTTAATAACATACAGTGTGTATAATTGAAAGTCAGGCTATTGTAAATAGTGTATATAGTTGTTTAAAATGGTGTTAGCAATTATTTAGTTATTGCCTAACTACTTGGTTTGAGCGCCAAAAGTTTCCTGTATATAAGCTTCTTAGTTTTAATGCTTTATTACACCTGAAGAAGCGTAGTATAGCTACGTGAAAGCGCTTGTGTTCCTGTTTTCAATAAAGAAGATTTTATACCAGTCAGCAGTTCCGTGTGGTGACTCCAGTGGATTCTGTTTTACCATATTTAAAATATTATGTAAATGTTATTTTAATTGAAAATAAAAAAAAAATTTGAGAAAAAAAAAAGATTTGAACCTCTTGATATTGAGTGATACCAGTACATCTCATGCCTACTTCCAGACATATTCCATATATGGAGCTTATCTCCCCGGGCCTCTACTGAATATGGACATATTTCCAGTTAGACTAGCCCGGTCAACAAATGTAAAATAAATAAATAAAATATTCCCAATGCTGTCTTAAGTCGTGGTGCATATTTGTGATGTCAGAAATCTTTCTTCATTCATTTATTACAGTAGATCTTTTCATAGAAGGAATGCTCCTTTACTTTCCTGACTAAACTGATAATGAACAGTCAGGGACACTAATCCAGTCAGTTTATTGTGAGCAGGCTTTTCCCAAAAGCATTTATTATATGCTGAAATTAGATGGAGGGTTAGTTCCACGAGGCATGAAAAGTGTTTAATTATGCAGTATCATCACTAGCATTTCTTTAGGTACCACCATAAAAACCTAAGCATTTCCAAATAGTATAACAAGTATGTCAGTTGCTTAGCATTTCTGAACCTGATTTGTTGTAGTAAACTGCAGTGGATTTTCAGTGATCCTCCCATCTCCTTACTTTTGCTTTCCTTGGCTTTTAGTCTGAGCATGTTTATCCTCTGCACACCTAGCTCTATTTTCAGCTCTTTTCTGTTTTGTGGCACAGAGCCATTAGTGAGCTTGACTATGATACCACAAATCAACTTATATTGCATTTGTATTTTGTAAGAAAATGTGGCTGGGTTTTCTCTGTTATGCAGATGGAACACCTTTCCTTAGATTGTTTAATCTTGTGATGTTGAGAAGTTACGTGCAGACTCAGAATATTCCTTAGTGTCAATTCAGCACTGCTGCCTAGGAAGGTATGGCTGAATGAATACAAGCAGCAGAACAGTAATTACCTGAACAGAAGGATCTTTGCAGTAGAATATTTACAAAATGAGTGTAAATTAACAGAAGGCCGATGTCAGTCTGTCAAATTAATCTTTTTAAGCAGTTTTCTGTCCCTAGGGGGTACACAATTGCAGTCTCGCACTACAATAATCATGGGATATTGCTATAGTGGGCCACATCACAGACGTTATTATGTTCTATCCCGTGCCCATGAAATGGCAGACAGGCCAGTATATTCCAGCCAGTGCGCTTTTGGTAATGCAGAGGAGACCAAATAGCACAGGCCAGATTAAATAAAAGCAGACAATGAAAAAATAAGGGTAAAAATTACAAAGATTCTATAGAAAACCCTCAACGAGCTAGTTGCAGAGGAAACTAAGCAATATAGAAACACTCAATATGCTATTCATTTTGTCAGTATTATAACACCACACCAAAACCTGAAATGTGTGTTAACATCTGTAGACCTATGTATAGAAACTGCTATACCCCACATGTGAAAGACTGGGGTGGGTGGGGCTCACTTGGAGGGAGCCTCTCCTGTAGCAGTGATTTATTTGTTTAAGCATTGACTGTTATAATCAGACAACTGTGGATGGATTTCTAAATAACATGGACAGACACATTTTTTAAAGATGATTGTACTGGCAGCTACTAAATTGCTGAAGTGAGCGCTAACCTACTTTAGTGAGAGTTGTAGTGTATTTTGTCTTAAAAAAAGATGAAATATTCAACCAATCACTTAAATGATACCTGTTTTTTTTTAATGGATGACCCTGCCTTATTTTCATACATGACACAAACATAATCAGACTGTCTTAGTAGCCTTTTCAGTAGAGTATCTAAAATTATCTTTGGATTTCTGTGGTATTCAAAATTGTTTTACACTTGCTGTCCTGTTTTGGAAAAAAAATGAATAGCTTGCTTTGAAAAGATTTTATGTAGCACTTTAGGCATAAAGGAAGGATTTTTTTTCTTAAAAATACTCTGTCTATATGATAAGCTCTGCAGATAAAGTTTTAAACGGTCTATATATTCTTGGAGCTGAAGGTGCAGTATATTGCATAGTACTTTCCTGCTCATTTGCATATTAAAATCTCTAGTTCAGGAATTTTTATATGAAAAACTATATATAGTCTTTTACATATTAAAGCCTGTAGTTCAGAAGTCTTTCTAAGCCGAGTGATTGCAACTAAAATTGCTTCCCAAAAGAGATATTTGAAATGCACTGAACTGATAGGCAGAGATAATTTCCCAATCTTCTAGCTCAAGTCTCAGGTCAGGTTTCTAGGATGGTTTGAAGGCCTAAGATGAAAGGTCATTTTGAAGAATTGTTAACAGCAAGAAGCTACAGGTGGAGATCCTGGCATGTGGGTAGAGATGGCAGACAAGTAGACTTTAGTGAAGGAATAGCCCAAACCAACATCACTGAATTTAGGTTGCTCAGAAAATCAGTTATTCAAATGGAAGCCATTTTGCTTTATTTTCACATCAAGATGAACAGATGCTCCAGAAGGTATCTCTGCTTCAGGCTGGGAGCCGCAATCACTATCAGTTCAGAGCACTGACCTTTGGTCTCACCCCAGCCCCCAGGGTGTTTACCAAATGCATGGCAGTCGTAGCAGCTCACCTGAGACTTCAGGGATTCCAGGTGTTTCTTTACCTAGACAATTGTCTTCTAACTGCTCCTACCAGGCATCAACTTCTTCAAGCCAGAGAATACTTATTCCATCTAGCCTCAACCTTGGGCATTTCTATCAATCTTAACAAGTCTCATCTTCATCCGGTTCAAGTCATAAACTTCATCGGAACTCATTTGGACACCACTCAGTCCCTAGCCTTTCTAACTCCAGACAGGATTTCCAACCTGAGAGCTCATGTCAAACAGGTAATGGACATTTCTTCCCCCCAAGCAAGTCTTGTCCTTCGGGCCTTGGAGTCCATGGGGGTGACAGTCACTCTGGTGCCGTTAGCCTGCCTTCACATGAGAGTATTCAATGGACCTTAGCTGTACAATGTTCTCTCCTTCACTAGCCATTAAACTACCAATCAGGATTTTACAAGCTTGCGAACAGTCTCTCACCTGATGGATTCAATCTGACAATCTTCTCCAGGGCCAGCCATTCATCTTTCCCCCCCCTCAAGTTACTGTGACCACGGACGTATCCCAGCTCGGGTGGGGTGCATTATTTTGGACAGATGGCCAAAGGCATGTGGTCCTTCCTAGAGACCAATTTTCATATAAATGTTCTGGATATGAGAGCGGTGATTCTTGTGTTGCAAGCCCTTCATTCCTGTGTTCCTTCGGGAACTATTGCTATTCAGACAAACAACATGTCAGTGCTGTGGTACATCAGCAAACAAGGAGGAACCATGTCTTAATCCTTATGTCAAGAGGCCATGAGGTTGTGGCAATAGGTGATGTCTTCCAAATGCTTTCTCATAGCAATGCACATTCTGGGAAGTTGAACATCCTGGAGGAAAGGCTCAGCAGGACTATTATAATGCCTCTCAAGTGGTCTCTCAATCCTTCAGTGACAAATATGATCTTCCACAGAATGGGTCAACCATGCTGTGACCTGTTCACATCTCCCTCCAACACCAAATGCAGTGAGTTTTTTGCCATGATCACGCCTCATGAACAGTCACCGAGAGATGCTCTAGTCCATGCTTGGCCCCCTAATCTACACTACACCTTTCCTCCTCTTCCACTCATTCCCAGATTTCTGCAGAAAGCTCAGAGGTTGACATGCCAAGTCAACCTCATTGCCCCCTTTTGGCCCCATCAAGTGTGGTTTCCCTTCCTTTGGTCTCTTGTAATTTGTCCACCTTGGACTCTGGATGCCTCTCCAGACCTGTTGTGCCATCCTTTGGGACGGTCTGATCCAGATCTTCTGAACCTGAAACTAACCGCTTGTTTTTTCCAGTTCCAGTTATGGCTAGAACTCTTGGGCTTTCTTTCCCTGTCTGAAAAATTTTGATCTGATGTTGTCTCCTTCATTCCTGCTCATGATAGGTCTCTGATCCGACCCTCTGATCTGGCTTGGCCATATTCCACAGACTTGGATCTGACTCTCCAGTTCCTCCCTTATACCTATAGTGCCTTGCATCCACCCAGCTAACTCAGATCTCATTTGCTGCTCCGGCGAGTCAGACACAGAATTCGTCCCTGAAGTGTGGCTTAACTATTTTTTGATAGCCTTTGCTTCAAAACTGTAAGTCAGTGGTTCTATTGTATTTCTTCCTCCCTCTCTTTCTCTCTTGAGTAGTGTGTATGTGCACACATCTTTTTCTTTCTTTTCTGTATAAAAAAAAAAAAAGTAGACTAGGTTAGTTTAACTTATCCTTCGTAAATTCCTAAAATAGCTAGCATGTCTTTAGAGTTAGGTTTACTGTCTCGTAGAAGATAGAGTTTAGTAGTTTTTACATATTTTTACTTACCTCCGTTCTTCACGTTTTTACTTGGTGAGCTTTTTAGTCAGTTATGGCAGGCAAACCAGTTCCAGGCTTTAAGCGCTGCTCTTCTTGTGGGCATACAATCACCAGTCAGGGGGACTGTACTGCGTGCGTGCCGATCACTTGAAAGCAGAGTGTTCTATCTGTGCCGCCTTTAATCCTAGGGCAATTGCAGACCGACGAAATAAACTTATTGTCAGGGGCCTTCTACCCTCCTTGACTCTGGAGACTCATACCCATTCTTTGGCTTCTTCCTCTGCTTCTCCTGTTCCAAAGGAGTCTAAAAAGAGGTTCCTCCATGCCTACCCGAGAGACTGTCACATATAACAAGAAGCCCAAGAGATCTGCAGATTTGACTCCTCTGGATCTGCAGAAGTTACCTCCCTGATGGGAACCTACAGCCTTTATGGATCTGGAGGAGAGCATTACCATTTCCCCTTTGCCTTCGTCGGCTCCCACTTTGGATCCTATTCCCTTGGATCCAAGGACCTCAACAAAGTCCCTAGTTCTATCCTCTAAGTCTAAGCACTCCAGGCCCCCTTCATCGGCTTCCTCCAGGTCCTCAAGAAGCTGGTCTGAGGCAAACATGGACAGGATGGTGATGAGGCTTCTTAAGGTCCAGATCCAGATGAGGGTATTCTCGGCTTCATCCCATGTTGGAGCCGTGAGCTACTCAGGACGACTTCTCTGATCCATCCCTTGACTTTGGAGTTGCAGGATTCGGGGCTACACTTCCTTGACGCCAAGGATACCCTTGACTATCCCCATTCTGACCTTTTCAGAGTGGAGTGAGTCTCAGAGCCGGGTCTGGGGGACTGGGATCGGCTCCATCCTTTTCGGAGCCATCCCTTCCCTTAGGCGCTTCTGCACTCGACAGCTCAGGTCCAATCCCTTTTGGAGGCCCTGGATCTGAAGTGAGTCCTGCCCATTTTTCCTCAGTAGTTTTGGCTCCGAAGGAAGTGGAAAGGGCTTCTCCTGGTCTTTTGGCTTTCCAGATACTGGAGAGGGTTTTCTCCTGGGCTGGAGATATGGCCGCACAGGTCCCCCAACCTGCCACTGTACTCCCATTGGATTCAGGCTGGGCCTCTCTCATCCTGCCATGAGATTTCCTGTCCCTAGCAGTCTCCAGGATTTCCCTGCTCAGGAGGGATCCCCTTCTTCCAACACTTTCCCAGAATACCCAGCTGAGGCACTCCCTCGGAAGAAGACATGCAAAAGGAGGCATGTGGACTCCCCTTTGAAATCTTTAAGCAAGGATACTGACTTCGATCAGGGGAAAGGATTCCCCCCCGATTCCCACCTGAAGACGTCTCCTTCGGGGACATATTAGAGATCCTGAAGCAGAAAGGTGGGTGGTCTGCCCAACCTCCTTCCTCTGAGGAGTCATTACTCTTGGAGGCATTCAGGACGGGCCCATCTACATCGCGGGTAACCCCCCTGGCAGATGTCCTGGTAGATTTAGTGTCTTGCCGAGCATTGAAGGAACTGGACACCATCAAGCCCATACCCAAGCAGCCCAATCAGCTTCTATTGCTCCCTACAGACAGAAAACACTGGAGTAAGGGTCCTGTAGTTAATGCTATTGTGGTGGTGGCTGTCAAGAAAGAGCTAGCAGAAGAAACTGCCAATGTCCATCTACCTTACAAGGGGTCTAGAGCTCTGGACAGATTTGGGAAGCATGTTTATGCCTCAGCAACCTTTGCTCTGAGGTCGCTAAACTGCCTAGCTCATTTTACTCGGCTGCAGAGGGACCTGATAAAAGAACTGTCAGTTTCTCTCTGAGTCCATGCCTGCAGAGGAATTTAAGAAAGTTTCTCCCAAGCTGACCACTCTTTCATCTATCGCCAACTCCTCAATGAGGTTACTCTCCCATACCATGGAAGTCACCTCATGAGCAGCCAGCTCAGAACTCTCCTTAAGGAGACATGCCTGGATGAAGCTATGTGATTTTGCTGAGCCCTTTAAGGCGTTGTTTGTCAATGCCCCTTACGATGGCTCCTCTCTTTTTGGGACATTGGTCAGAGATACACTTACCCACAGCGAGAAGGACGGGACGACTCTTTCTGCTGTTGGAATCAAGTTTTCTATCCCCCAGAGGTCTTTCTCCAGGAACCAACATGGGGGCAAGAAAAAGTGGTTCCGCAAGTCCCAAGAGCCTTTCCAAGACCCACACGGAAAACCCTCCTCTAAAGGCAGAGGGGGAGGGTTTGATGGTATTCGCCATCCTAGAGGCAGAGGGGTTCCTCAGAACAAGGCTTTCGGGTACCCCCTCCTGATAAGCCCTACCAGCACTCCTGAAGCTGCCCGACTGTCCATCTCTGGAGGCATTTGGGGGATGACTAGCTTTGCACCCCTAAGCCTGGAGCCAATTGAGTCAAAACCATTGGGTGCTAAGTGTAATATTATATCATTATATTCCCTTTTCCCTGTTACCCCCAAACTCTAGAAGCCTTCCCAACATGCCATCCATCAACAGGAACAGGCAGCACAGGAAATCCAACTACTGTTGCAAAAAAGAGTTTTCCAGGAGGTCCCAGACGAACACAGAGGATTTGGAACCTACTCCTGCTTCTTTTTGATGCCGAAAAAGACAGGGGACCTAAGACCCATTCTGGATCTGAGCAAATTAAATTAGTATGTAAAGCAGTTGAGGTTCCGAATGGTTACGGTTCAGTCCATTCTGTTGCTGTTGCACAAGGACGACTGGATGTGCTTGATAGATCTCAAGGACACGTAGTACCACATCAAAATAAACAGGCTTCCAGGAGATCCCTGCACCTCCATTTGGGAGCCATTCACTACCAGTTCATAGCACTTCCATTTGAGCCCACCAACCCCCCCCCCCCAGGTATTCACCAAATGTAAGGCAGTGGTAGCTGCTCAGTTGAGGCTCAGGGGATTCCAAATGTTTCCATATTTAGATGATTGGCTCCTGATCTCCCCCACATGGCATCAGCTATTAAAAGCCAGGGACTACTTACTCTAGTTATTGTACTCCCTGGGCATCACTGTAAACATGAACAAATCCAACCTTACTCTGGTGCAGAACCTAGAATTCATAGTCACGCAGCTCAACATGAGGGATCAGATAGCTTCTTTTCCGTCACATCTAGTAGCCCCTCTGAGGAGTCAGGTTCAACAATTGATGTTCATCGTGTTTCACTGTTGCAGTCATTACAATTGGGTTATCCTGCTGGCAGGCTACCCGCAGTCGGCCCGAGTTCCAAAGTCTAGGTCCAGTGTCGGTTGCTGTTGCCTCCTCCCTGACATCAGTGCGCCAGGGGTATAAAAAATGCAGCCGACTCCATTTTCTTCAGTCTTTCTTGCCGCGTGGTGCCCGAAGCAAAAGCAGTTTGCAAGTGCCGGTTGGCCGACTCCTGAGATTTTCAAATTTGAATTTCAGATCCGAAGTCTTCATTAAAGCTAAGTACCCCATTGGGGAAACTTTTTTCTTGCTCCAGACCGATGTCAGAAAAAGTTAATAATTGTATTTCTTGTGGGAAGCAAATACCTCATAAGGATTTTCATTCTTACTGTATTCCTTGCCTAGGCCCTGACCACGACGTTGCTAGTTGTTGGTTTTGTGCTAGATTTAACCAACGCACTATTAAGCGTCAGTACGATTTTGCATTTCATTACTTTGGCCGAAGATTCAATTATATAATGCCGTTGGAACAGCCGACTACCGGAGTTTATAAAGAGCGCAAAGAAAAAGAAAAGGACAGGCATCCGAGGTCCAAAACCGACGACGAGGCTTCCGCTAGGCCTGTCGCCAATTCGCCGGTTCTCAGTGAGGCGCTTTTGCAGCCACTGACACCATCTACCTCAGAGCCACAGGCTGCTTCCGACTCCCACATGGAGCCAACTAGGCCGTTGGAAACTCAAGGTATTGGACACTCGGAAACTATTCCCCTCAGATGGGTCCAGAGCCACTGAGCAGGCATCGGCTTCTGAGGGTGTTTTCAGGCCTACACAGTTATATGTAAAGCCAAGTTCAGCTTCAAAGGCAAAGACTAAACAGCTCTAAAGACAAAGAAACAAGTACAGCATTCTCCTGGGCAGGCCTCCACGCCTAAAAAACAGATGCTTAAAATGGCCGAAGACCTAATTACTTTGATCAGGGGTTCCCATCCCCCTCCTGATAAGAGGCCTAGGCAAGAGGTGGAATATGAATCTTCAAATCAGGTTTCCAGTTCCTTGGACTCCTCTTCTGAACATGAATATTCCCTTCCTCCCTATGAGGATTCTGATGCTGAAGAATCTATCCCTTCAGCCTCTCCTCCCGAGGATTATTCTTTTGGGGTGACCCTGCATACTATGAGGGAGCATTTCCATTGGGAGACCCAAGATTACTCTGAATCCAAGAAAAGGCTCAGAGACTTCCTTTTATTACCCCAGCACAGGCCCCTTGCTATTCCTCCTGTTTTAGACATTGTAGATGACGTTTTTACAGAGTCCGGTCTATCTCCTGACTCTTTACCACCAGCTCCTGTTAAGCCAGACAGATACTACAGGGTTCCGGATTCACATAAATTTCTTTACAAAAACCCTGCTGCTGACCCAGAAACTATTTCTCAGGGTCCCAATGGGGTCAAGGCTTCCACTACAAAAAACCCTATCCCCTCTGATAGGGATTCAAGGGCCCTGGACAGATGGGGAAAAAAGATTTATACTTCTGCTACCTTGGCTGTAAGAGCTTTAAATTGTCAGTTTCATATGCTTAAATATCAGCAATATCTTATGTCACTGCTTAAACAAAAAATGTTAACAAATTCAGAATGTGCAGAAAACAAAGAAATGCAGGATTTATTGCATGCAGCTGAACAAGTTTGCAAAGCATACTTTGCAATGTAGTTTTGATTCTCTAGAGGCCTCCTGCAGGGCCACAGTTACATGTTCTGTCATTAGGAGGCATGCTTGGTTAAAAGAACAGAATCTGTCTGATCATGTTAAAGCAAAACTATTAGATGCTGCATTACAACTTGATACATTGTTTGGTATTAAAGTAGAAGTGTTGAAGAAAATGGAGGACAAAGATAAATCTATGCAAACAGTGAAGGATTTCTTACAGGTACAGCCTCCCAGATTTAGCAGGAACTGGCCTACAAAGAATTGGTCCTTTCCAGTTTCAGACAGGCCACAAAGAGGCAGATACAGGTGCCCCAGAGGCAGATCACAGCCCAAGGCTCATACAGGCCTAAGCAATGAGGTGCTTCTACCTCCAAAAGTGGAGCGGAAAAATCACAACCATACAGAAAACAGTCTCAATGACTTACCCCTGCCAACACCAAGCACTTATCTTCTGGCAGCTCCTTTGGGGGGGAAACTAGCACTTTTTTCACAAAATTGGCACATGATCACCCAGGACAATTGGGTCTTAAATATCGTATCTCAAGGCTACAGGTTCCACTTTCACACCCTGCCAAGGCCAAACGGTATGCCAGACCTGCCACGCAATCAGTGAGCAGAGGCACAAAAACAAGTTTCATCCCTCTTGGACATGAGAGCCATTCAACAAGTACCACAGCAGGAGCAGGGACTAGGATTTTACTCAAGGCTATTCTTGGTACCCAGAAAGGACAAAGCCTGGAGACCAATACTGGACCTGTCTATCATAAACACATTCCTGGATATTCCAAAATTCAAAATGTTAACTCTGCAGCAGCTTCTGCCCATGCTGGGCAAGAAGGCTTGGCTTGTGACTTTAGATCTAAAAGAGGCATACCTGCAGACAGACAATCATGCAGAAGATACCTCAGATTTATAGCTGGCTCAATGCACTACCAATTCTGTGCACTGCCCTTTGGCTTATCTACTGTGCCCAGGGTCTTCACAAAATGCCTGGCACCAGTGATTGCATTTTGCAGACAAAGAGGAATACAAATATATCCTTACTTGGACGACTGCCTTATTCAAGCAGAGAACAAGGACACTCTACTACAGCATCTGGTGTTTGTAAAAAGGTTATTAACAGGTCTAGGGTACACAGTAAACAAAAAGAAATCAAAACTCGTACCCTCTCAAGAGATAATATTCCTGGTTGCAAGCTTAAATACAACTGCCCAGATGGCTTATCTCACACCAGACAAACACAGACAACTGACTACTTATTTCAAAATGTTGGCAACAAAGACCCAGTTATCTACAAGAAAAATTGTGCAGGCTTTGGGCTTCATGGCATCATGCATTCTACTAATTCCATATACAAGACTGCATATGAGGAAATTTCAATGGTATCTAGTGGACTCAACATTGCAACAGCCTGGAAACAGTAATTACCCTCATTCCCTGCCTGCAACAGGAGTTTCAATGGTGGGCAAAAGCCTGTCACCTCAACACGGGACAACCATTCACCATTCCTACGGCCAGGCAGACATTGACAACAGATGCATCAGATTATGCCTGGGGGGCCCATATGGCAGGAAGATGTATTCAAGGCACATGGTCCACAAGTCAAATGCATCTGCATATCAATCAAAAAAAGATGCTAGCTGTACGGAATGCCCTGACAGTAGGGTCGCCACCTTTTCAAATGCCCAAAGAGGGACATTTTTGGTGCAAATGTCAGATTTTGCAGGACAAAACATACCCACGGTCAGTACCAAGGACAGAACTTCACTTTTTTTGCCTAAATAAAAGCTTATTCTTGTAGCATTTTAGTTGCTTATTCTGTTTCTTATAACATTTAGGTGTTTCAGATACAGAATAACTGTTTTATGCAACTATTACATAAAATATAGGAAATAATTTTGTCCTAAAATCTCAGGACATTTGCTATTTTTTCAGTTTTTTTGCAGGGCACAACTGCCCAAAGAGGGACTGTCCCTCACAAAGTGGGACAGGTGGTAACCCTACCTGACAGCCTTCAAGGATCTACTTCATCCAGGACAACTACTGATAAAGACAGACAATACTACAGTCATGTGGTACATAAACAAGCAGGGGGGCACACATTCCTACCCCCTCTGCAGACTAGCCATGAACTTGTGGGGGACAGTATTGACTTACCAAGTACATCTGCAAGCACAATTCCTGCCAGGAAGGATAAATACTCTGGCAGACGAACTAAGCAGAAACCTAATGGATCCCCACGAGTGGAAATTGGATCCATAAGTATTCAGCATGATAACAAAGAACTGGGGATGCCCGGACATAGACCTATTTGCCTCCCCTCACAACTGCCAACTACAGAAATTCTGCGCAAGGACTTATCACAGGCAAGTATGGAAAGTGGATGCTCTATCTTTCAGCTGGAAAAACCTAACAGTATATGCCTTTCTTCCTCTGCCTCTCCTTCCCAAGGTACTCCTCAAGGTCAGACAAGAGAAGCCAAAAATGATACTGATTGCCCCAGACTGGCCCCGCCAGCACTGGTACCCAGTCTTGAAGAGCTTGTCTCAATGCCCAGCTTGGACATTACCTCAAATTCCTCACTTGTTGACCCAACAAGACAGTCCGATACTGCACAGCCAACTCAGGACCTTAAACCTGGCAGCATGGCAAATAATGTAGCCATTCAAGACACACCTCTCTCTAAAGCAGTGATGGATGTTATTTTGGAGGCCAGGAGGCCTAGCACCAGAAAATCTTATGCAGAAAAAGGGAAGAGATTCTGTGCTTGGAACCAGGCACAAGGCATTGACATGACTGTTCCAAATATACCTCAGATTTTGCAGTACTTAACTGAGATGCTGGATAAAGGCCTTTCTTTTTCATCAATTAAAATTCATGCCTCTGCCATTTCAGCTCATTACAATACAGACCCACCTATTTTTTCGCATCCATTACTAAGGCAGTACCTCAGGGGGCCAAAAACATAAGACCTCCAAGGAGAGCCCCAATACCTGCATGGGACCTCAACTATGACTTGGAAAAACTCACACTGCCTCCTTTTGAGCCAGCCTCTGCAGCTGATATAAAATTCTTATCCTGGAAAACAGCTCTGCTCCTAACAATAACCTCCGCTAGACGAGTCTCAGAGTTACAGGCACTCATGGCTGTGGAACCTTTTATTATTTTCCATCATGACAGGGTTTCTCTGAGGACAAACCCTACATTTATGCCTAAGGTAGTGTCCAGTGTTGCTCTTAACCAAACAATTAATTTGCCTACCTTTTACCCAAACCCACAGAATAAGGGTGAGAGACTTCTGCATTCTTTGGACATTCACAGGCAGCTGCGCTTCTACTTGGACAGAACCAAAGCTTTCAGAAAGACTGAACAACTTCTAGTGGCATATGCTGCAGGATTACAAAGAAAGCCCATCTCAAAACAGACTATTTCAAAGTGGATAGGCCACTGCATTCGTTTCTGCTATTCTCAGCATGGCAAGTCAGTGCCTAAGGGTATTAGGACACATTCAACCAGAGCAGCAGCCACTTCAGCAGCCTTCCTCAGAGGAGTACCAACCAAAGACATCTTAGAAGCTGCAACTTGGAGTTCAGTGCATACATTTACAAAGCACTGTCACTTACCTCTCTACTCTAAATCCAGGGCAGGCTTTGCCACTGCATTTCTGCAGGGCCTGATAGCCTCTCCTAATCCTATTTAGCACCAGCATCCCAACCTTAGCTTTAGGATTCAACCCAATTGTAATGACTGCAACAGTGAAACACTATGCACATAGTACAGTTTTGTACCTACCATAAATGTAGATGTTCGAGTGTACTGACTGTTGCAGTCCGGGTTACCCTCCCACCATCCCCCTTTTTCTTTGCTGGGACTTATCTGTTCTTCTCTATTCTATACAATCTATGTGGTGTAGTTGCTTGTAGATGAAGGAAAAGTAGTTTTTTCTGTATGCATGCTTATTGGCATAACTTAGCCTACCATTTTAGGGCACCTGACATCTGGGGCAAGGAAAACTGAAGAAAATGGCATCGGCTGCATCTTTTATACCCCTGACGCACTGACGTCAGGGAGGAGGTGACAGCAACCGATGCCGGACCTAGACTTTGGAACTCGTGCCGACTGCGGGTAGCCTGCCAGCAGGATAACCCAATTGTAATGACTGCAACAGTGAATACACTCGAACATCTACATTTATGGTAGGTACACAACTGTAGTTTAGGCTGATAACATCCCCCCCCCCCCCCACAGCTTGATTAATTCTGCAGGTCCTTGGATCCATATCTGCAGCGATTCTGTTAGCTCCCCTAGCCAGGTTTTTCATGCGGGTTCTACAGTGGAAGCTAGCTGCAGAATTGTCCATTCTGTTTCAGCCCTTGTCCATTCACATAAGTTTGACCCCCATCTGCAGGCGTCACATCAGTTGATGGATCCAGTCAGACAATGTTGTTCTAGGCAGACTGTTTTTAAACAGCCCCCCCCCCCTCCAATAGCCACTGTGACCACAGATGCTTCCCAGTTTGGGTGAGGGGGCATTACAATGGGAAAGATGGTCCACAGCACATGGTCACCTTCCAAGACCAGGTCACATGTCAGTGTCCTAGACAAGACAGCAGTCCTACTAACATTGCAAGCCTTTCAGGACGTTCTCCCCTTGGGGACTATTGTGGTACATACCTTCAGCATGTTAGTTGTCTGGTACATCAGCAAGCAAGGAGAAATCCATTCTTACCCTCTGTGCAGGGAGGCCATGAGAGTGTGGGAGTGGGTGATCTGTTCAGACTGCCTTCAAATTGCAACACATATCCCGGGGAAAACCAATGATGTGGAGGACAGACTCAGCAGATCGCTCCTGATTCTGCACGAGTGGTCCCTCAACCAATCAGTAGCGAACACGATCTTCAGCAGTTGGGGTCAACCTTGCTGTGACCTGTTTGCCTTTCCCCTCAGCAACAAGTGCAGCAAGTTTTTTGCTCTGATCCCTCCTCCGGGGGAGCCCCTGATGGATGCACTAGTCCACTATTGGCCCGTGGGTCTCCTGTATGCTTACCCTCCTCTTCCGCTCATTCTCAAATTTCTTCAGAGGGCAAGCAGACTGAGCTCAGTCATCCTTATTTCCCCCTTCTGGCCTCGACATGTGTAGTTCCCCTTTCTGTGGTCTCATCTGAAATATCCTCCTTAGATTCTGGAGCCAAGTCAGGACCTCCTTTCAGGAATGCAACATCTGAACCTTCGAGCCCTAAAATTGACTGCTTGGTTCCTCCACTTCCAACCCTAGTGACACAGTCTAGGCTTAAGTTCCCAGTCTGAAAAATTCTCTTGGCCTCGCAAAAGGCTTCCACCAAAAAAGTCTACAACAGTAAGTGGAAGAGATTTGTTATTTGGGCCACAAGCAGGAACATTGACCCCTTTTCAGCACCAGTTTCAGATGTGTTACTGTTTCTTAGTACCCTTTTCGATGAAGGTGCTAGTTTCTCCACTATCAAGTTGCAGTCGGCTGCTATTTCCAATTTCCATACAGCAAGTCAATCACATTCTCTGTTTGCCTTTAGACTATGCAAATCCTTCATGAAAAGTGTCCTTTTTGTTAAGGCCCCTGATTAAGGTTCCATCCTCCCTATGGGACCTCACTCTTGTGTTGTGACATGAAATTTCTGTCATAGAAGACAGCCCTTTTGGTGCTGTAACTTCCGCTAATAGGATTTCTGAACTAAAAGCCTCATCTTCTAAACCTCCTTACATTCTGTTTCTTAAAGATAGAGTGCTGTACACACAAATCCATCCACTTGCCAGTGTTCTTTTCTAATTTCTGTAACAAAGGGGAGTATGCTCTTTATCTTATAGACGTTCATTTTTACCTACACAGGACCAAACAACACAGGAAGTCTAATCAGCTTTTTGTAGCCTTCTCCTCCAATAGACTTGGACAAACGGTATCAAAAATTACCTTGGCAAAATGGATTTCCAACTGCATTTCATTCATTTACTCATCCAAAAGATTGGAATTACCTAAACCTCTTAGGGCACATTACACCAGAGCTATGGCTACTTCCTCAGCTTTCTATTCCAGAACTTCCATTGGTGACATTTGTGTGGCAGCTTCATGGTCTAATAATCACACTTTTGTATCACATTACAAGTTGGATGGTATTTCCAGGAGCAGGGCCTCCTTTGGCTTGATGGTGCTTTGGCATATCCTTCTATGAGGGCCACCCAGTGTTTACGTATTTCAGGATTCTGACCCTATCATGAGGAGGAATGAAGGAGACATCAGATTTAAAGGTTATGTCTTAGCATAACTTGGCATATGTGCTGTCTTCCTTCATTCATCCTCACTTTCCCACCTAACCATCCCCCTAATTTTGTTTCTTGAGGAAGATGGATGATGTAGGGACTGTTATGTCCTATGGCGGAGCGTCTTCTGCCAATCTTTGATGTATGACTGCTGAATGTTTGGAACTGACAAACTCGATCTGAGGTAGTTGGGTGGAAGCAAGGCATTATGGGTATATGGGAAAAGCTTGAGAGTCGGATCCAAGTGTGTGGAATATGGCCGAACCAGATCAGAGGGTTGGATCTGAGATACTATCGTGAGGATGAATGAAGGAAGACAACACAGACGTCAAATTATGGTAAGACATAACCTTTAAATTGCAGCACACAAACCATCCACTAGAACGCTATACAACAGTAAGTGGAAGAGGTGCTCCATCTGGACTTATCAGAACAGTTTTGATCCTTTTTCTGCAACAGTTTCAGCTGTGTTGGACTTCTTGGCATATCTTTATAGTAAAGGGGCAAGTTTTTCTCTGGTGAAAGTGCAACTTGCTGCCATTTCCAATTTTCACATAGGAGAGAATTATTTCTCTCTAGCATCATCTAAATTGTGCAAGGCCTTCTTGAAAGGTACTTTTCTCCTACTTCCTCCTATTAAGGATCCTGCACTTCCTTGGAACCTCACCTTGGTTTTACAGGCTTTAGTTTTGCCCCCCTTTGAACCATCAGCTAAGGTAGACTTAAAGCTTCTGACTTCGAAAACTGTTTTATTAGTGGCTAACTTAAACCAGGTCATCAATCTTCCTGTTTTCTTCCCATATTTTTAAAACAAGGGAAAGTACCTGCTTCATTTGGATGTACATAGACAGCTCTGCTTCTGTTTAGATAAAACCTAAAACCCTTAGGAAATCTGACCAACTCTTCATATCCTTTTCCAAGTCCAGGATGGGCAAACCAGTTGCCAATGTTCCCCTACCTCATTGGATAACTAGTTGTATCAAACTTGCTTATTCCTCTAAGGGCTTTCCCTTACCTTGCCACATTAAGGCCTATTCTACTAGATCTGTTTCTACTTCTTCAGCCTTTTGGTCAAAGCTTCCCATTGATGAAATTTGTACAGCTGCTACTTGGTCAAATCATCATACCTTTATTTCCCATTACAAACTGGACATTATTTCTAGGAACAGGGCTTGCTTTGGTTCTGCTGTGCTCTGGGATATCCTTCCTTGAGAGCCTCCAAAGTTATTTCAGTAGCTGGGGACTCTGTCCCGTAGGTTGAAGAACAAATGAAGGCAACAATATCAGATAAAGAAGTTATGTACTTACCATAATGTTCCATCTGTGTTGTTGCCTCTCATTTGCTCTTCAACCTTTCCTCCCTCCATCCCCCTGCTTTTTGTAAGACCTAATAGAAATTTTTTGGACAGATGCTTCTGTTCTACTTTGAGCTTCTGAAGTATCCCAGTTGACTGATTCTTTTATGTCTACGTAATTTCTTTCTCTTTACTCGTATCATGATTATGTGATATAGTATGCTGCAGCAAACTTGATCTGATGGATTTGGAGGAGAGGAGCATCATGTTTAGGGGAAGAATTCAGAAGTTGGAGCCTTCAGCTTTGGTATGCCGCCTAGTCGGATCCGATGCTCAGATCTGGAACCCATATGCTGAAGAGCAAATGAGAGGCAACAATACAGATGGAACGTTATGGTAAGTACATAATTTCTGGGGTTTATATTCAGTGACTGATAGAGCTGATTTCTGTTTTACCTGCTCCAGTTTGTTTTGTGTTTTAAGAAATCTGCTTGGCTTGGTGTTTTTGTTCTCTGGGAGAGATAGACACTTAAATTATCTAGGCTGCACATTTCACATGTCTTTTTCATTGGCTAATTGTCTTTTGAGTGATGCTTAAATACACAGTGAATTTTTGGGCCTTTGTCTTTTGCTGAAAAGATTTCAAGCCTGCATAAACTAAAGCACTGCTGATGATTCCCTCCTAGTTTTTCCCACTCACCCTCCCCTCTGTTGATCTGGTTCATAGGTTCATAGATTAGTACTACGCTAACTGCCCTTGCGAGGCATTTTAAGCCTAGCCAATTATCCCTTGTGAGACTCAAATCCTGCACCTCGTGTTTGTAAGGCAAACACCTTAACCATTAGGCCACCCTCCCAACCCTAAATAAACAGCCTCTGGAAGCCTCGAATTCAGGACCCTGTACACTACAGTCACAGTAGTTAACCACTAAGCCATCATTTTTTTAAACCTGGTGATTTTAAGCTGCCCACCCCTTACTGTAAATTGATCTTAATAAGCCCCACTTTCTACAGCGGTGTTAATATACTGAATTATTTATTTGTCTTTCCTTGTGCTTATATTGAAAAAGTACATTTTGCCTGTCATTGTCTGTTCTAATTTACTTGCGCTAAATGCATTATCTAGCTAGCTGTTGGATAAAGTAATGTATTTTTACATTCTAGCAAGCACTTGTTTTACATCAAGAAGCCAGTGAATTTTCCATCTAAGGTACTGGGAGGTAGCCTGGTCTATTTAGATTGGGGAAACACTTGAGATTTCTGCATGTAGTTTTATTGGCTGGAGGGCTTATTAATCAGCTTATCTTGTTTTTAGTGCCTTTATAAATTATGTACAGTTGAGTGGCTCTTGGTTTATTCATACAGATCGAAGTACTCTTATTGAACAATCACACTTTTATAAGCTGTTTAAAGTACACTGCCGTATCCATATCTTTAAGTTTATTTGTGGTAGCATTTTGTATATTTTAAGTTTGTTTGTGGTAGCATTTCACTCTGGACATTACCTTACTGTGCCTTTACATTAGGAGGACTGGGATTATTTATCTTGTCCCAGTAGGTGTTTACCTGGTCTATCTGAGCTGGGAAACACACAAAAGGACTTTAAGTATTTTTTTGCACTTCACTTATTTACTGTGATTGTACTTCAGCAGTCTTACTTTGGAAGATGTTGACATCTGTGCATTCACAGAGACCTGGTTTAAGGCTGCAGAAAGCACCCCAGCCTTACCAGGTTACAATTCCTTCCACACGCTCAGATGTCAAACTGAAGGTGTAAGAACTAAGAGAGGTGGTGTATCAATATTCATAAAAGGCAAACACACCTCTAGACTGGTTAAACAGAGCGATTCCCATGAATTACTCCAAGTGCAATTAACTGTTGGTAAGACCCCTCTTCAAATCATTGCCAGCTATAAGACACCCCCCCTCCATGAATCATGACACCCACTCAGCCTACCTTGATCTACTTGAGTCGATCAAGTTACAGCCAAATACCCTGGTTTTGGGCAACTTTAATTACCTGTACATTGACTGGGTTAATTATATATGTATTAACACTCTCACCCAAAGGTTCCTAGACTTTGTTAACTCCAGTGCCCTGGATCAGCTGGTTGACACCCCACCAAGGGCCCAAACATTCTGGATCTAGTGCTCACCAACATAGGGGATCATTGCTGCCGTCTCTGTTGAGGTCTGACCTCAAATCAGTCTCATTGGAGGTAACAGTAACACCAGACCCCCCCCCCCAGCAAGAAGTAGAACTTCTCCAAAGCCAATTATGACTCTTATGTGAAGGCATAAATAGCTTTATACCCCTCCCCCACTGATGGAGAGGTTACCTATGCTGGAATAGACACTAATACTTTATATGAGCATCTGTACAATAGTATTAACTCTGCAGTACCCAATAGGCCCAAAGCAAGATCCTCAAGGAAGAACAGACTCGCCTGGTGGACATCAGCCATTAACAGGCTATATAGTAAGAGAAAGAAATTGCTGTCTAAGAGTAGGAAGTTATGGTCTCAAACCTGAAAGCACTCCCTCCTCAACTTAAATAGGCAAATAATACATCTTGAAAAATGTTCTCTAATGCTGCTTATGCATCCAAATTAGCATTGCTAGCTAAGGAAAACTATAAGGCATTCTTTAGCTACAACCAAAACCTCAAAAGAAAATCCCAGATTTGCGTAGAACTTGTAGTTAATTGTACTACATATACAAAATCAGTGGATATAGCCAACCTGCTGGCTGACAGGTTCATTGCAAAATTCACTCCCCTATCACCACTCCATGTACCACAAAGCATCCGTACCAGCTGTCCTCCACCTAGTATCTCCAAGGACAAGTCTTAATGCCTTCTCCAAGGCTAAAAACACAGCCATAATGGGACTAGACAACATCCCAAGTTGCATTCTTAATGGATTAAAACAGGAATTAGCAACACTGCTGAGTACTTTGTTCAACCATTGCCTTAGTATGGGTTTCGTCTCTGCTGAATGGAGAACAGCTACAGTCATCCCTTTGCATAAAGGGGTGCTTCCATGGACTCTAGGAACTATAGACCCATAAGCCTAACCAGTCTTATCTGCAAGGCCATGGAGTATGTCATCATGGACCTTAACAAAAATATAGGTAATCTACAAATACTTGACTCTACCCAGTTTGACTTCATCAAATGGAAATCATGCCTGTTAAACTTGGTGGACTTCTTTGAGATAGTCACCAAAGTCCTTGTCGAGTGTAAAACTGTGCATACAGCCTGTGTGGAATTAGCCTAGGCCTTTGACATCATCACCCAACCAGGCATTATTAATAAACTAACCCAGCTGGGTATCAACCCATATATTGTTAGATTTGTTGCAAACTAGCTCACCAATAGAGCTCATACAGTCAAAATAGGAAACTCTGCCTACTCCAACAGACCAGTAACCAGTGGTGTTCCACAGGGGTCTGTTCTGGGGCTCCTACTGTTCATAATTTACTTCTTCAAAGTACAGGCAAAAATAAAAGGTCTGTGGTTGACAAAGTTTGCCGATAACTGCAAACTAGGAAATGTCATACAGTCTCCTAATGATGTCAATATCCTGCAAGAAGGACTTACACAGACTAATGATTGGTGCCAATGTCATGGACTAAAACTCAATACAAAAAATGCGTTATCATCTCCTTTGACAAGGGTGATCTTCCTGCAAAATACTACATAAATAGCAATACCTTAAGCACGCAATCACTAGTGAGAGACCTGGGCACGTATGTTGATAGCAACCTTACCTTTGATCACCGTGTCTCCACAATAGTTAGAGGGGCATTCTATATTGCTCACTTCATAAGTAAGGGAATTGCCTCCAGAAAAAAGATGTTACAATCCCCTTGTACTATTCCCTCATCAGGCCAATAATGGAGTATAATGTTCCCTTTGGTATGTACCTCTACAAGTACCTGCAGCAATTGGAGAGACCACAAAGGTTTCTTACAAAGAAAATTCAAGGTCTCCAGCACATCATATGTGGACAGACTGAAATCACTGTCTCTTTAGTCTGTGTCATACAGACTGCTCAGAGGTGACCTGTGCCTTGCATTTAAGGCAATCTCCGACCCTGCTTTAATGGAAATGCTACACATTCACAAGTCAAATGGTACACGTGTCACACGCTCAAAGGACCTTAACCTGGTATGTAACATCAATAGGACTCGCTGGAGGGACAGATTTGTCTCGCAAAAGGTTACCTCTTCTCTGAAACAGACTTCCAATCTGTGTTAAGCAGAGTCCCTCATTGACCCTATTTAAGCATAGTTTTGACAATTGGATGGGAAACCATAAATTCACCCAGGGGGTTAACTTGACTGTCCCTCTTAAGGATGGGGTAATAGATGTTGATTCAGTGTCTACTCGTAAAAATACACTCTTGGGAACAATGGTTAACTTGGCTAGGCTTGTCAGGGTCCTAGGGCAATTAGCTTAGTAACCTCCTATGATCCTATGAACTGTACTGTTTGCTGCTGCTTTAAGTAGATAATTGCACTGCATTACATTGTATCTGTTAGTTGTAGGGCTGTTGTAGGTAGTTTATGTGGTCTTGTTACACTTGGGCTCCAAACCAGCTATTCTACATTAAGAAGGTGTTTTTCTCCACCCCCGTGGTAGAAATGTGCACTTCGCTCAGTGGTAGTTAGCTGTGCCCTATATAGGCACAAAAGCCTAGAAGCTCAGTTTTCCCTAAATAGCTGTCAGAGAAACCCTTCCAAGCTTTTCTGCTGCTCTAGGAGCAACTCAATTGCACACTGAGCAGCGTTGCCTTATTGATCAATCTTAGCCTACACAAAGTATAGGTCCCTCTTGTAGTCTCGGCGCTACCAGCACAGTCCTGTCAAATTAACCCATTCCCTTCCCTAATAAAATGTACAGTAAGAGCCTGCTGTCCTGGATGGGCAGTTTCCCATCATCTCCCTGGCCATAGTGATAGACATGGGCATCCCGAGGCAGTGTAGCAATTGTCTCATATAAACTGACAAACACTTACTCTTGAAACAAGCAAATACTTTGTGAGAGATGTAGTTACACTGTGAAATTGGATGCAAGACTCTCACATAAGGACAAAGCGAATGCCAACAGGTTGTCAGCACACACACACTTTCTACACTAAATAAGGACAGGACACATAAACCTACATATGCAGAGGTACTCACTAGTAACTTACCAAAAGATAAGAGGCCTCCCAAATGGAAACCACATACACACACAACAATGCAAAAAAAAAAACAACCACAACACGTAATAACACACCCACCCAGTGTCTTAACAAATAAGTCCATAAGACATAACACCACAAAACCTAATGGTCATAGGTGACTCCATTGTGAGACACGTGGATGTTCCCCTCACAATGCTGGATAAGGAGTGGGGTTACGGATAGCTGCGTGTCAGGTGCCAGGATCTATCAAGTCACTCAAGCACTCAAGTTACTCAACCACAGGTACCGGTATGACTCCGTCATAGTCGACATGAGGGTGAATGATTTGAGATGTACCTCAATGGACTATATGAAGAGAGACATGACTGTGTTTTCAGATTGTGTCACAGACAGGTATAACCCTACCTTTAACCAACATTCTACCTTCTCCAAGGATGATGCCACAATACAAACAAAAAATGATTGATTTTTAACAATTTGCATAGCTTCTGATGTCAGTCCAAGGGGATCCAATATCTATCAGCCTGGGAAGACATGGTCAACAAGCCACGCCACTTTGCCAGAGATGGTCTGTACCTGTCTTCTGTAGGCTTTCAGATACTAGAAAGGGCATACGCCACCCCTATTGTGCCTTTTTTAGGCAGTGTCAAAATAACAAACCTCCCAACATAATAAAATCCTTTCTAGATAAACTGAAGGTGCTGCTGCTTAATGCTAGGAGTCTAAACAAGACGCTGCACTCCATGGAAGCACTCCTCACTTCAGAAGATGTGCAGTCAGAGAGACATAGTTCAAAGGTGCAGAAAGCATCCTGGCTATGCAGTGCTACAATGCCTTTTGTATGTTCAGACCACAAATTGAGTGTGAAACAACCAAAGGAGGAGGTCTATCCATCTTCATTAATGATAAGTAAACCTCGAGACTGGTCAAACATTCTGACTCATAAGCTACTCCATGTCCAATTAACTATAGGCAAAGCCCCCTACCACATCGTAGTTAGATATAGGTCCCCACCATGAAATAGGAGAAGCATACTGCATGCCTGGACTTAGAGTGACTTGCCATACAACCCAACACCTTACTCATGGGTGATTTTAATTACCTCACCATCAAATGAGAACATACACAACCACAAACATGCTGGTTTAGAAGTTCTTGGACTTAGTCAATGCAGATGCTCTGGAACAGACAGTCAGCACACCCACTAGAGGCTCAAATGTCCTGAACCTAGTACTCACTAATGTGGGAGAGCATTGCACCCCACCTACTTTGTGATGTCCTCCTTGGTAAGATCAGACCATAAATCAGTCTTGTTCGATGTAACTATAAGGCCAGATACCCCATCAAGCTCAAAAACACTTAAGAATCTTTCAAAGACAAACTACCGCCTACTAAGTGATGGTATAAGAGGTTTCAAAGCCCCCTGGAACACAGATAACATGGACTCCTACGCAGAGGTGTACATCACTGCCCTGCATAACCACTTAAGCAGTTGTATATAATTGTCTGTACCTGACTGGATTAAAACCAGGTCTTGCCAAAAAAATAAGCCACCATGGTGGACGCCTATTATAAACAGGCTATACAACAAGAGAAAGAAACTAATGTCCAAGAACAATATAAACAGGCTATACAACAAGAGAAAGAAACTAATATCCAAGAACAAGAGGGAACTGGCAGAGGAAGCCATCTATAGCTAGCTTAAACAAACAAATTATAGATCTTGTTAAGTTCTGCAAAGCTAATTATGAAGCAAAAGTAACCTCCCTAGCCGAGGATAATCATAAGGCATTCTTTAACCATGTCCAAAATCTAAAAGGAAATACCCACCCATGCGCTGAATTGGTTGTGGATGGCATCACCCATTCTCAAGTGAAGGTAACAGCCAACATGCTAGTTGACCGATTTGGAGAAAACTTCACCCCCCTCCTCTCCAGTCATCCCCCAAAGTATACCTGCCACCATTCCTCAGCCTGTTATCTCAAGAGAGCAGGTCATTTTGGCACTCTCCAAGGTCAAAAACATGGCATCAGTGGGACCAGAGAACATCCCAGGTTGCCTTTTAAACAACATAAAACATGACCTAGCAAACTCACTTGGATCCCTGTTTAACCACAACCTACGAACTGACTATGTTCTGGTGGAATGGAGGACAGCAACAGTAATCCCTCTGCACAAAGTGGGACCATCAACCGACCCTGGTAATTATAGGTCCATAAGATTGACTAGTCTCATCACCAAGGCCTTGGAAAGAATCATTATGGACCTTATTAACAAGGACATAGGTAGTCTCTAAAATCTGGACCTAACCCAGTTCAGATTTGTTAAAGATAGATCATGCCTGTTAAACATGGTTGACTTCTTCAAGAAAGTCAACAAGGCCGTGGACGAGGGAAAGACAATGCATACTGCCTATCTTGACATAGCTAAGGTATTTGCACAATCCCACACTCAGATATTATACAGAAACTCTCCCAGGTGGGAAATAACCCCATACATTACCAGACAGGTAGCCAACTGGCTCACCAACAGGGCACACACTGTCAAACTTGGTGACTTCACCTGTAGCAAAAGACCAGTCCCAAGTGGCATACCAAAGGGTTCTGTGCTGGGCCCCTTGCTGTTCAGAATTTATTTTTCAGAAGTTCAGGCAAACTTGGATGGCCTGTGGCTGACCACGTTTGCTGACAATTGCAAATTGGGAGCAATCACTTAGTCCCCCAATTATATTAATATACTGCAGGTAGGGTTAACACAGATAAATATTTGGAGCCAAAGCCACGTATTAGAGTTAGATGCAAAACATGCATTATTATTCCAGTTGGGAAAGCTGACATCCCTGCTAATTACATTATAGACAGCACCCCCCCCCCCAAGTGTAGACCCAGTGGTACACAATCTGGGTATTCAGGCTGATAGCAGCCTGAACTTTGACTACTACATATGCACAGTAAGGAAACCCTTTTGTGTGGCACATCTATAAGAGAAGGCATTACATCTAGATCTAAGGATGTTATAATTCCATTATACTCTGCCCTTATTAGACCAGTAATGGAGTACAGTGCACCCTTTTGCATGTACCTCACCAGACACCTGCAACAGTTGGAACCACAGATGTTTCTCACCAGGAAATTACAGGGTACACAAAACAAGTCTTACACAGAAAGACTGAAAGTCCTGTCACTGTATTCTGTCTTCTACAAGTTGCTATGGGGTGACTTATGCCTGCCTTACAGGGCAGTCTCTAACCCGGCCTTGATGGAAATGCTACACATTCATAAATGAAACTGCACGAGGGTCACTCATTCTAGGGATCTTAACTTAACCTCTGACATGAATAGGTGATGCTGGAGAGATAGATACATCTCCCAAAGACTGCCACTTCTCTGGATAAAGCTTTCAATTCATGTGAAATAGAGCCCCTTCCTGACCCTTTTCAAATGCAACCTAGATCAATGGATGGGTGGTGCCCACATCCCTCCTGGACAGAGGAAGTTGGTATTAACTATCATAGACCCTTACCTCTGCAAACTTCATTCACCTAACCACCAACAATTGGGGCAACTCAGGATAAATATGGCTAGGTTTGTAAGGGCTCTAGGGCTGTTAGCCTAGTAAACTTCTATAAACCAATGACTCTATAAAAGCTAATTACAAGTTACAGAAATTTGCTAGTAATATGGCAAACATTCCTTCTAGAAAGTAACTGAATAAACACTTCTTGTAGGCTGTAAGCTTATCCACAGTTTTCCTCTTGTTTTCAGAGTATTTTGACAAACTTGCAGGTGCTTTCAATGGAACACTTTTACATGTTCCCTAGACTGGGAACTTTAATGCTGTAAGTTGTACAAGTATCACCTTCCTTATTGCAATCTAGAGTGAGTTAGAAACCTTGAAGATGGAAAAGGATATGAAACCCAGACCCTTGAAAAGGCTGCTGTCAGTTATTTCTGTTTTGAGAATTGATTATGAAAGTCCATTATTGATTACACTCTGTCCTGAGGTAGGGTTATTTTGTATGATAAAACAGTATAAGAAACTTGTCTGTGTGGAAGATTTTCAGTCCATATATCTCTAGCTAATCACTGTATAGTAATCAGATCAGACAATCGTAACAGAAGTAGCAAACTTAAACTCATCTTAAGTAAAAAAAAAAAATAATAATAAAAAATATATATAATTGTACAGAATTACTAAGTATTTGAAAGTAATCCAAGCAAGGTAGGCAGTCTGTTTCCAGTCGAAAATCCTTTATTAAGTACACAGACATGTACTTAAAGGATTTTTGACTGGAAACAGACTGCCTGCCTTGCTTGAATTACTTTTGAATACTTAGTAATTCTGTACAATTATGTATATATATATATATATATATATATATATATATATATATATATATATATATTTTTTTTTTTGTACTTAAGACGAGTATAAGTTCACTACTTCTACTACTATTGTCTGATCTGATTAATATACAGTGATTAACTAGAGATATATGGACTGAAAATCTTCTTTTTGTTTTTGGACCCACTACACTTGTTCAGTGGGTTGATGTTCATCGTGTTTCACTGTTGCAGTCATTACACTTGGGTTATCCTGCTGGCAGGCTGCCCGCAGTCGGCCAGAGTTCCAAAGTCTAGGTCCAGTGTCAGTTGCTGTCGCCTCTTCCCTGACGTCAGTGCGCCAGGGGTATAAAAGATGCAACCAACGCCATTTTCTCCAGTCTTTCTTGCCACGCGGTGCCCGAAGCAAAAGCAGTTTGCAAGTGCCGGTCGGCCGACTCCTGAGATTTTCCAAATTGAGTTTCAGAACCGAAGTCTTCAATAAAGCTAAGTACTCCGTTGGGGAAACTTTTTCTTGCTCCAGACCGATGTCAGTAAAAGTTAATAATTGTATTTCTTGTGGGAAGCAAATACCTCATAAGGACTTTCACTCTTACTGTAGTCCTTGCCTAGGCCCTGACCACGACATTACTAGTTGTCGGTTTTGTGCTAGATTCAACAAACGCACTATTAAACGTCAGTTTGATTTTGCTTTACATTATTTTGGCCGAAGGTTTAACTACATAATGCCGTCGGAACAACCGATGAACGGAATTTATAAAAAACCGCAAAGACAAAGAAAAGGACAGGCATCCAAGGTCCAAAACCGACGACGAAGCCTCTTTTAGGCCAGTTGCTGGTTCGCCGGTTCTCAGTGAGGCGCTTTCGCAGCCCCTGACACCCACTACCTCAGAGCCACAGGCCGTATCCGACAGCCACGTGGAGGCACCGAGGCCTGTGGAAACTCAAGGTATTGCGCCTGCGGAAATTATTCCCTCAGATGGGTCCGGAGCCACTGAGCAAGCATCGGCTTCTGACGGTGATTTCAGACCTTCACAGCTTACTATTAAGTCCACTACAGCAGCGAAGGCAATGTCAAAAACACCATTAAAGACAAGGAAACAAGTACAGCATTCTCTTGAACAGTCATCCATGCCAAAGAAACAGATGCTTAAAATGGCCGAAGACTTAATTACTTTAATCAGGGGTTCCCATCCCCCTCCTGACAAAAGGCCTAGGCAAGACGCTGACTATGTTTCCTCTGACCAGGTTTCTATTTCCTCTGATTTCTCTTCTGATCAGGAATATACTCTCCCTCCCTATGACGACTCTGATGCAGAAGAGTCCATACCTTCAGCCTCTCCACCTGAGGATTATTCTTTTGGGGAAACCCTGCGCACCATGAGGGAGCATTTCCATTGGGAGAGCCAGGATTACTCAGAATCCAAGAAAAGGCTCAGAGACTTTCTTTTATTGCCTCAGCACAGGCCCCTGGCTATTCCCCCTGTACTTGATATTGTTGATGATGTTTTCTCTGAATCCAGTCTGTCTCCTTATTCTTTACCCTCTGCACCAGTCAAGCCAGACAGCTACTACAGGGTCCCTGACTCTCATAAATTTCTTTACAAAAACCCTGTTGCAGATCCAGAAACAATTTCTCAGGGTCCTAAAGGGGTTACGGTTTCCACTGCTAAAAATCCTGTTCCCTCGGATAGGGATTCCAGAGCTCTGGCTAGATGGGGGAAAAAGTTTACACTTCTGCTACTTTAGCTGTAAGGGCTTTAAATTGCCAGTTTCACATGCTTAAATATCAACAGTACCTCATGTCCTTGTTAAAACAGAAAATGGTTACAAACTCAGAAAGTCCTGACAGTAAGGAAATGCAGGATTTATTGCATGCAGCTGAACAAGTGGGAAAGAATACTCTACAATGTGGTTTTGATTCATTAGAGGCTTCTTGTAGAGCCGCAGTTACAGGCTCTGTCATTTGAAGGCATGCTTGGTTGAAAGAACAAAGTTTACCTGAACATGTTAAAGTAAAATTATTGGATGCTCCACTACAGCATGATACTTTGTTTGGTGTTAAGGCAGAAGAGGTGTTAAAGAAAATGGAGGATAAAGCAAAATCTATGCAGACAGTAAAGGATTTCTTACAGGTTCAACCACCTAGGTTTAGCAGAAACTGGCCTTCAAAAAATTGGCCCTTTTTGGTGTCAGACAGGCCACAAAGAGGCAGATACAGACGTCCAAGAGGCAGATCTCAGCCCCAAGGCTCCTACAGACCTAAACAATGGGGTGCTTCAGCCCCCAAAGGAGGAGAAGACAAATCACAGCCTTATAGGAAACAGTCCCAATGACTTCCCTCTACAGATGCCAAGCACTTACCTTTTGACAGCACCCCTAGGGGGAAAGCTAGCACTTTTCTCAAAAAATTGGCATATAATCACCCAGGACAAATGGTACTGAATATTGTTTCTCAGGGTTACAGATTCCACTTTCACACCCTTCCAAAATCAAAAGGTATGCTGGACCTGCCACAAAACCAATGGGCAGAGGCACAAAAACAAATTGCTGCTCTCATGGACATGGGAGCTATTCAAAGAGTACCACAGCAAGAGCAGGGACAAGGATTTTACTCAAGACTTTTCCTAGTACCCAGAAAGGACAAAACCTGGAGACCAATACTGGACTTGTCAATCCTAAATACTTTCCTGGATGTTCCAAAATTCAAAATGTTAACACTACAGCAACTTCTACCCATGCTGGGCAAGAAGGCTTGGCTAGTTACTTTGGACCTCAAGGAGGCATACCTGTATGTCCCAATCAGACAATCTTGCAGAAGATACCTCAGATTCATAGCTGGCTCAATGCATTACCAATTCTCTGCTCTGCCCTTTGGCTTATCTACTGCGCCCAGGGTCTTCACAAAATGCCTGGCACCAGTAATTGCATTTTGCAGACAAAAAGGAATTCAAATATATCCCTACTTGGACGACTGCCTTATTCAAGCAGAGAGCAAGGACATTTCTCTAAAGCATCTAGCGTTTGT
This sequence comes from Protopterus annectens, assembly GCF_019279795.1. Classification (NCBI taxonomy): domain Eukaryota; kingdom Metazoa; phylum Chordata; order Ceratodontiformes; family Protopteridae; genus Protopterus; species Protopterus annectens. The sequence goes on along the minus strand of NC_056733.1, from coordinate 704,988,868 downwards.
AAAAAGATTACTAATTTGCCTAGGGTACACAGTAAACGAAAAGAAATCAAAACTAGTGCCCTTTCAAGAGATAATATTCCTGGGTGCAAGCTTAAATACAACTGCCCAGATGGCTTATCTCACGCCAGACAAACAAAGGCAACTGACTCATTACTTTCAAATGATGGCAACAAAGACCCAGCTCCCAGCAAGAAAAATTCTGCAGGCCCTGGGCTTTATGGCATCCTGCATTCTACTAATTCCATATGCAAGACTGCATATGTGGAAACTACAATGGTATCTAAAAAGTGTTTGGACTCAACATTGCCACAGCCTGGAAACAATCATAACTTTAATTCCCTGCCTACAACAGGAGTTTCAGTGGTGGTCCCAGGCCTGTCACCACAACAAGGGACAGCCTTTCACCTTACCCAGAGCCAGGCAGACAATAACAACGGATGCATCGGATTATGCCTGGGGGGCACATATGGCAGGAAAATGTATTCAGGGCACGTGGCCCAAGGAACAAATGCATCTTCACATCAATTAAAAAGAGATGCTAGCTGTACAGAATGCCCTGACAGCTTTCAAGGATCTACTACATCCAGGACAACTACTAATAAAGACGGACAATACCACAGTTATGTGGTACATAAACAAGCAAGGGGGCACACATTCCTACCCCCTATGCAGGCAAGCCATGACTTTGTGGAACACAGCACTGACCTATCAAGTACATCTGCAGGCGCAATTCCTGCCAGGAAAAAAATACACTGGCAGACGAACTAAGCAGAAATCTCATGGATCATCACGAATGGAAACTAAATCCACAGGTATTCAGCATGATAACAAGGAAATGGGGATGCCCAGACATAAATCTTTTTGCCTCCCTTCACAATTGCCAACTACAGAAATTCTGCACAAGAACTTATCACTCTCAAGCATGGAAAGTAGATGCTCTATCATTCAGCTGGAAAACCCTGACAGTTTATGCCTTCCCTCCACTGCCTCTTATTACAAAGGTGCTCCTAAAAGTCAGACAAGAGAGGCCAAAAATTATCTTGATTGCCCCAGACTGACCACGCCAGCACTGGTACCCAATCCTAAAGAGCTTGTCTCAAGGCCCAGCCTGGCCTTTACCTCAAATTCCTCATCTTCTGACTCAACAAAACAATCAGATTCTGCACAGTCAACTGAGAACCTTAAATCTGGCAGCATGGCAGATAATGTAGCCACTCAGACTGCACCTCTCTCTAAAGCTGTTATGAATGTCATTTTAGAAGCCAGGAGGTCCAGCACTATCTTATGCAGAAAAATGGAAGAGATTCTGTGCTTGGAACCAGGCACAAGGGCTCGAACCACTTGTTGCAAATATACCTCAGATTTTACAATACCTAACTGAGATGCTGGACAAAGGCCTATCCTTCTCATCAATTAAGATCCATGCCTCTGCCATTTCAGCTCATTACAATACGGAACCTCCTATTTTTTCACATCCTCTACTAAGACAGTACCTCAGAGGGGCAAAAAACATAAGACCTCCAAGGAGAGCACCAATACCAACTTGGGATCTCAATTTTGCTTTAGAAAAGCTTACACTGCCTCCTTTTGAACCAGCCAGCACAGCTGATATAAAATTCTTATCATGGAAAACTGCTCTGCTCCTAGCAATAACTTCAGCAAGAAGAGTCTCAGAGTTACAGGCATTAATGACTGTGGAACCGTTCATCATTTTTCACCAGGACAGGGTTACTCTTAGGACAAATCCAACATTCATGCCAAAGGTGGTTTCCAATGTGGCTCTGAACCAAATCATTCATTTACCAACTTTCTACCCAAACCCCCAGAATAAAGGGGAGAGACTTCTGCACACTTTGGATATACACAGACAGCTATGATTCTACTTGGACAAAACAAAAGCTTTCAGAAAAACTGAGCAACTGTTTGCAGCCTATCATGCAGGATCACAAGGAAAGCCTATCACAAAGCAGATAATTTCAAAATGGATAGGACACTGCATTTGCTTCTGTTATGCACAACATGGCAAATCAGTGCCTAAGGGCATTAGGCCACATTCTACCAGAGCAGCAGCCACTTCAGCAGGCTTTCTCAGAGGAGTACCAACCAAAGACATTTTAGAAGCTGCAACCTGGAGTTCAGTGCACACTTTCACCAAGCACTACCACTTACCTCTCTACTCTAAATCCAGAGCAGGCTTGGCCACTGCAGTTCTGCAGGACCTGGTAGCCTCTCCTAATCCTATTTAGACCCAGCCACCCAACCTCAGCTTTGGGATTCAACCCAAATGTAATGACTGCAACAGTGAAACACGATGAACATAGTACAGTTGTGTACCTACCATAAATGTAGATGTTTGAGTGTATTCACTGTTGCAGTCCAGGTTACCCACCCACCATCCCCCTTTTTTAATTGCTGGGACTTTTCTGTACTTCTCAACTCTATACAACCTATGTGGTGTATTTGCTTGTAGATGAAAGAAATGTTTATATTAGCACATGCATGTTTTTTGGCATAATGTATTCTTTTCAGCCTTCCTGTCTGGGGGCACGTGATATCTGGGGCAAGAAAAACTGAAGAAAATGGCGTTGGTTGCATCTTTTATACCCCTGGCGCACTGACGTCAGGGAAGAGGCGACGACAGCCGATGCCGGACCTAGACTTTGGAACTCTGGCCAACTTCGTGTAGCCTGCCGGCAGGATAACCCAAGTGTAATGACTGCAACAATGAATACACTTGAACATCTACATTTATGGTAGGTACACAACTGTACTTTTTGAGACTTCGGGGATACCACGGAGATTACTTGTTTTGTTATTTTGTATGATCTGACAACAAGGATGGGCCTAAGAAATCCCTTGATATGAGGGAAGGGGACATCTGATTATTGACAGTGAACAGAGCTCACCATATTTTAGAAACTTGTAGTCTGTTGATTGCTATTTAAAGGTTGTGCATAGAGTTGATCTGAATCGGGTAGTTATCCAAATAAGTGCAAGATCAAGTTTATTGGAGTACTTATTAACTAAGCACTTTAACAGTAATTTAGAAGACCGGAACAAGCAAAACAGAACTTGCAGAAAAACATAACCGTAAAAAGAATACAGTGAAAAGTTATAAATTTAATGCAAAAAAAACCAATAATGAGAAATGGAGCCAGATCATATAAAATATGTAAATGGTAGCTCAGAATGTAACCAATCCCTAAAAGTGTGCCACCTCTTTTGGCCAGATGATGTTGAGTCTACTGAGCCACGCGATGAACAAATGGTGGCAACCCCCCCCCAAAAAAAAAACAGTCATTCTGAAAAACAGCCATTTAGCAAAATATCAGAAAATAAAGCACAGGGGTGCATATACATGCATAAACAAACACACACACACATTCACACACCCATGAATTCAGTGTGGTTGCTGATTACAGAAGAAAGGTATTATTTAAAAAAAAAGTCACCTTAATATAAAATGGGGACATTGCTTAGCAAACATTAGGAGAGAATGAGAGGGATTCATTTTTCAAAGTAATTTCAACAGAGGCTGTGCACACAGTGTCTCACAAAAGTAAGGATACTGATGTGTTATTGAGATTTTTTAGATTTTGTGGCATATTGATCCTATTTTTGAACAAGGAATCAAAGCTCATACATTAAACATAATTATTTTAAGAATGTTTGCTTTAGAATTTCCCAAGAATTGTGATTCATAACGTCATATTTAAGTAGAGTCCCCAACATACTTCTTTTGCTATGCCCACATCTCAGAAATATTAAATGTAATTTAATTTAACATTTGTTGACCGGGAAAGTTGAACTAAGACAGAGCCTATTTTCAGTGGAATCCTAGGGAGAAACACTCCAGATGCATGTCTTTGGAATGGGGGAGGAAACCTATGTGAACACAGAGAGGACATGCAGACTTCACACAGAAGGCACCCCAGACAAGAATCAAACCAGAGAACCTCTTGCTGTGAAGTGACAACTTTAACTGCTGCACCACTCAAATGTGTGGCATCTGAGTGATATAGAGGAAAGAAAGAACATCATGTAAGTGGCCAGCAATGCGGGTGCATCCACATGTAACCTCTGCTTGGCAACCTGCATTCCAGGGACTGCTGGCAAATTAAAAATCATAGTCGTATAGCTGCTTCCTGGTGCTTAAACTGACCAATAGCAGAAGTGCTTAGAATCAGAGTACTGCTGTTGATCTATTTTTAAGCTCCAGGATGCTGTCTCTTATTGGCTCCGCAGTCACGCCAAAGATACTGAGAGCAAAGCTGCTACAGACAGTCTGAGCAACAATGACAAGGATTTGTTGGTGTAGTTTGAATCCCAAACCAGATTTTTTTTTCTACTTCTTTTAACATAAGCTGGATCTGTTTTGACACAGTTTCACAGACCAGATTAAAAGTGTTAGCAGGCCTCATCTAGCCTGCAGGCCAGGGTTTGAAGACACTGGTGTAGAAGAATAAAGCCCTGTCTCTGATCTAGGTGACCCAAGTTCAATCAGTACTTGCCAGAGCTGGCTTTGGCTTGGGGAAGGGGAAAAATGGTGAGACTTAGCCTGTTTACTTGTCTGGGGGGTTGTTGGGGTGTTTGTGTGTGTGGTTGTGGTGGTTGTGGTACTCACTGGACAATGAGGATCACTCTGACTGGTGTCTGTCTACAGTGAGAGGGGTAAAGGCGAGTGGTCATGCCACACAAGGAAACATACACATATATTGCAAAGGTGCATTACACAATGACCACTTGGACACTGTCAAGCAAGTGTAGGAGGAGTAGGGCTTAATTAAAAAAAAAAAGGAAAACCATAGATCAAGGATGACTGGTCCAGTTCCTGGATCTGATGTTGTCAATCTTCATTTTATCTGTGACAGATGGGTTTGGTTCTGATATCGGAACCAACTTGGCCGTACAGCTCGTGCCAGCCAAGAACTCTTGAGCTTCACCTTTATCCACAATCCCCCTTTCACAATTACCTCAGATCTCATTTGCCACTTCTCCGAAGCGGTCGCATTTGCCAGTGCTCTCGAGTTTCAGTTGGTTTAGGTAAATTCTTTCCTTTATTTCTCAAAGATTTTTCTCTATTTCTGTCTTTTTCAGAATTGCCCTATACTTTAATAATTTTTTTTACACGTAGTGTAACTTTTATATATCATCATTGATATTCTTTCCCCTTACATGGTGACGTATTTTTCTTTAACTATCATCATTAGTAGTTCCCCTCCCTCTCTCTCTTAATCTTTCTCTCTTCTTAACAAGTTGATATCCCTTTCCTGTATACATTAGTGTAGTTCTTCAACTATCATCATTGATAGTTTTTTCCCATTTCACTTTTTTCTGTTAAACAAAAAAAAAACTTGCTTTTCCACTCTGCTAGTATATTTTTATTTCTGTGTGAGTGTGAACGTGAGTGACTGTCTTCTATCTGTATTTTTTTCTTGTTGACATGGCTGAGAAGAGTAAGGCCCCTTCTGGCTGTTAAGAAATGCCAGAAGTGCAACCACAAAATTCCATCATCTGACTTCCATTCCCTTTGTGTATATTGCCTGGGTCTGGTACATTTGCAAGAAGACTGTAGCATAAGTCATGGGTTCAGTCACTGAGCCCTTGTTGAAAGATGGAACAAGCTTATTTTGAAAGGTTTGATTTCCTCAGCCTTCAGTGAAGCCCTATCTACTGTGGACAAAACAAAAACTGATGTTACCTTCCCTTCATCCTCATCTTCTGTGGACAAAGGAAAAAAGAGGAGTCTTTCAGTTCTGACCTCTCTGTCAGTTCCGAAGCCAAAGCAATTGAAACCCTTGGATCCTAAATTATCTTCAGAACTGGAAGCATCTGGCTGTAAGCCACCAGTGTCGACAACTACTCCAGCACTGATAGCTGTTTCAAGTCCTTCGACATCGAAGGCCCCAGTGCAGGAAAAAATTGCTGCTTCACCTACCATGACAAAAGACATTTTTCCAAGAATGACTTATTCACCCTCAATTGACCCTTTCGCTTGAGAGCTTCCAGAAGTTTTTCTGCAAGGCCTAAGTCTCCTTTAACTTCATCTGTCTGCTCCACCAAAAGTATTTCTGAACTCGACATGGAGAAGCTGGTGAATAAAATTGTGTGGGTTAGAGGACTTTCAGGTCCCATTTCAGTTCTGACCCCTTTGGGTTTCTGAACCGAACTTTCTTTTACTCCGTTAACTACTCCTCCTCTAACCTTATCCAAGGTCTTAAAGTAGTCTGTTCCAGATCTCCAAGCACCAAGTGTGTCAGTTCCTGAGGCCCTCACATCTTTGTAACTGGTAATTCCCCTAAGCTCTTTGGTGGCTTCAGAACTGAAGACCTCTCTGAGCCACAGCTACTCTGTTGGTTTCGGGTGGGGCAAGACTTGACTCTAGGTTTTTTGGAGCCATCCCTGCTCTTTGGAGCTTCAGCTTGAGTTAGTTATCTCTGGCTTCTGTCTTGAGGGTCAGTTCTTCGGAGGGGGGAGTGACCCCAGGCCCAAGGCAGACACCCTTGGTTTCAAGCTCCCTTCACTCTTCAATGGGGCCTGGCTTCAGGGCAATGGAGAGGGCCCTCTCATGTATGGTGACTCATCTGGTACCTTCCCCCTCAGAACAGGTACCCCCCAGCTCAGTTATGCCTCATGCCTCTCCAATGGGACAGCGGGTGCTGAAGTCTCAGGTGTCTCAGGCTCAGGTTCTGTCATCTTCTGACACCTCCCTAGATTAACCCCCTGAGAAGGTCCCTCACAAAAAGAAGTGTGCAAGAGAAAGCACTTGGATTTCCCCCAGGAATCAGTCATCAAGGACACAGATTCTGATGAGGGGGAAGGGTCCCCATGGTCACTGTGATGCCATTGCAGTGGCCCAGTAATGAGGGATCCTCAAACCTCACCACTGGCAAGAGTGAGGGATGTACACACTGGTAGGATGACAAGTCCACACACAGCAAAGTGCAATTTCCCTTAAGATCACACAGAGATTACAGTCAGTCTGGGGCTGGTTTCTCTCTCTTTCTCCAGATCCCCAATAAGACTCCCCACTGGCATAGCTATAGGGTTGAGATCTTAGCTGAGTGGCTAAGCTAAGACCTCCAGCACCCTCTCTGTCCAACCAGTACTTTGTGTCCCTACTCAAGTAGCTGACACACACACACACACACACACACACACACACACACACACACACACACACACACACACACACACACTTACTTTGGGATTTGTTTGATATACAAATGCACACACACAGCTGGGAAAGGCTGGCACAAGTTTACTAGCTATGGCTCCTTTTGCCCAGACTATAAGGTAGTTCTGACTGCCACCAGCCAATTCTTTATCAGCTACTCTAAGGCCCTTAGCAAAGGGTGTCCAGTCCTAATGTGTAATGTTACTATTAATCCAAATGGTAGTCTGACTAAACAAGGCAATTGGAGTGTCCTGTACAGTCTCACCAAATAGATATGCAAGTACTCTAAGAGCTCAAATACATCTCACAAATAGCCACAAAGATAGGTTTAAATATATTTAATAGTAAAAGAACAAGACAGTACTCAGAAAACAAACACTGTTACTTCAGAGTTCAAAATCACAGGAAATATTTTAAAACATTGCAGGACAGTCTCAAATAAATACAGAAAACATCTAAACTAATTTTTACTATATTCCTATCTATATCTAAAAGACATACTATGCAGTGAATCTTACTTACAGACAGGCAAGTGCAGATGTTGATGATGAGTGGATGTTCTTGCTAGTTCCAAGAGAAAATGCACAGTCTCTCTTCTTAAATCAATATCAAATATTACTGCTGGGTTAGCTTGGATGACATCACTTTTTGTCACCTGACGTCGGTTCCCAATCTAAACAGAAGCTTAACAGAATTTAACATCTCTGTGTGAGACACATATCTCTCAAATCTTTGCTCAGATCTTGGAAGTCATAAAACAATACAACACTTTTACATTTTAGACCTAGTAATTACTTTTCTCCAAGACAATACAAAAAAACTCATAGCTCTAGACATTGTGTCTGCTACTGAACTGAAACTGAGAGATAACATCTTTTGTTTATGGCCCAGCTATAAAGTAACTTAACCTCAACTATTCTTAAGTTTTTATTTACAACATCTAACTTAGTACCACTTGCCTTTTTTATATGCTATGTTCCAGCAGGGTATGCTGTGGTTACATTCTTGAATTTCAGTAGATGACATACAGTTCTGTATAAATCATATCCATATTCACAAATGACATAGAATTATTTACAAAATTCCAGATAGCTGAACTGGCAGTGTCACCACCTAAAGATGTCTCCTTTGGCGATATCCTAGAAATCTTAAAACAAAGGGGTGGCTGGAAGTCTTAGGCCCTTAGCAAAGGGTGTCCAATCCTACTGTGTAATGTTACTATTAATCCAAATTTCTTCAGAGGAAATCTGTTTACCTGCAGGCTTTTAGCACCTGCCCGTTTACTTCTTAGGTGACCTCACCCGCTGATAAATTCATTCAGTTGATTTCATAACGGGTGTAGAAAACTCCAGACACTATCAAACCCATCTCCAAGAAACCTGATAAAATATTTTCTGCCCTGGAGGATAACCAATTCTGGGCCAAGGTGTTAGCCATGGATGCCATGGTTGTAGCAGTCGCCACTAAAAAGAACTCACTGAGGAGAGTTCATTTCTACATCCGCCCAACAGGGAGTCTGTGGCTATGGACAGATTTGGGAATCAGGTCTACTCTTCATCGACCTTCACTATAAAGTCTTTGAATTTCTTGGCACACTATACAATCTTAAGGAATTGTCAGATACCCTGGTGGGAGCTGTAGCTGAGGGAGTCCAAGAGAAAGTGGCTTCCCAGTTAGCCACCTTGGAGTTTCTGTGTAATTCGTCCATAAGGCTAATTGCACATACAGCCGAAGGGACTTCCAGAGCAGCGGGTACAGTCATAGCCATAAGGAGACATGCCTGGATGCGCTTATGTGACTTTGCAGAACCATTCAAGAATTTTTTCATCAATGCTTCTTTTGACAGAACATCCTTGTTTGGCCCTAAAGTGAAAGAGACTTTATCCAGGTGTGAGAAAGATAGTAAGAGCCTTTCTGCAGTGGCGTTTATTTCTCCACCCCCCAAAGTTCCTTTTTTAGTAACCAGAGGAGTGGTGGGATAATGTGATTAAAAAAATCCCAAGGACCTTTCCAGGATAGAAGTTGAGGGAGTTCCCTCAGGAGCAGATGGGGGGTGAACTAAAACAGAAAATGCTGCCCTCGTGACAGAGGTGGTCCACATAACCAGGGCTTCAGGGATTCCTTTTCAGGGAAGCCCTTTCAGCGGTCCTGAATGGATACCCAATTGTCTTCCTCTGGAGGCAGTCGGGTGATGCTTGCCCTTGCACCTAAATGCCTGGCTAAACATAACAAATTCCTAGGTGCAACGGATCATATCCAGAGGCTATACCATTCCCTTTTCTCATCCTCCCCCTATACACAGGAAAATCCCTGATGTTCCATCCAATCAGAAGGACTCAGCAGTGAAAGAAATTTAAAACCTACAGGACAAAAGAGTCATCCAAGAAGTCCTGCCAAACCAGAAAGGATCCAGAACCTACTCAAGATTATTTTTAGTGCCAAAAAAAAACAGGGGGCTGGAGACTGATTTGGGATGCCAGTGTGCTGAACAAATCAATTCGACAAGCAAAGTTCCAGATGGTCACAGTACAGTTAATTCTTCCCTTTCTGAAGAAAGACGATTGGATGTGCTTGATAGATCTCCAGGAATTTGATTCCCCTTCCTTTGGCCTTAATCTGGTTTGACAACCCTGGATTCTGGACCTGGTTCCAGAACTTCTGTCCCATCCAGTCAGACTTATTCATCCAGACATTTTGAACCTCAAGTTGACAGCGTTGTTCCTTCAATTCCATTAGTTGCCAAGCATCCTAATATTTCCTCCCCAGTACACCACATCTTTTTGTTGGCTCATAAACCTTCCACTCATAAACTATACTCTAGCAAATGGAAGAGATTTACCATTTGGGCCCATGAAAAACATATTAATCCCTTTTCTGTTTCTATAGAGCATATTTTAGACTTTTTAGCTTCCTTCCTCTTCTACAATTAGATTACAATTAGTTGCAATTTCTAATTTCCACTACGGTTTGGAAGAACGTTCTTTAGCCTCTCATAGACTTTGTAAATCATTCTTATGAGGCTCACTTTCATTGAAACCCCCTTAAAAAAAAGTCCGACAAGCCCCTTGGGATCTAAACGTAGTGTTGCAGGCCATAATACATTCCCCCTTTGAGCCCTTTGCAGAATGTGATCTGAAGTTTTTGCCTTGGAAGATACTGTTTTTGGTATCCATTACCTCTGCCAGAAGAATTTCGGAGATTCAGGCCTTGTTGTCTGAACCTCCTTATCTGATTTTCCACAAGGATAGAGTTTCCTCATGAACAAACCCCACCTTTCTACACAAGGTAGTCTCAGAGTCTAACATCAATCAATCGATTAGTTGACCAGTTTTCTTTCCAAATTTTTCCAACAGAGGGGAATATTCCTTACATTTACTTGATGTTCATAAACAATTACATTTTTATCTTCACACAAAAAGACATTCAAAAATCATATCAGCTGTCTGTTTCCTTTTCCAGTGCAAAATTGGGTAAACTAGTCAGCAAGGTAACTCTGGCTAAATGGCAGAAAGACTTAATTTCATTTATTTATGATAAAAATAAATTAAACTTATCTAGGCCCATGAATCCAGACTCTACAAGATATGTAGCCACCTCCTTAGTTTTCCAATGTAGAGCTTTGATGGATGATATTTGAGCAGCAGCTACTTGGGCTTCTCCCTATACCATTACTCATTACAAATTGGATTTGGTCTCTAGAGGAAGGGCATCCTTTGGTTTGATAGTGCTCAGAAATATCCTTTCGTGAGTCCACTCAAGATGTCCTTCAAGGATGCATCTGCAGTCCTTACAAATGGGTTGTCCTGGCCTCAGGCAGCCCTTCGGTCGGCCAGATTCCAAAGTCTGGGTCTGGCCTCGGCTGATGTCGCACTTCACCTGACGTCATAGCTGCAGTTCTGCGGGTATAAAGGCATCAGCCGCGCCATTTTCCCCAGTCTTTCTTGCCAGCAGAAGCTGTTCGCAAAGCCGGTCGGTCAGAACCAGAGATTGCTACTACCAAGACTTCTAAAAGCTAAGTAGCTGGGGACTCTTTCTTGCCTCAGCCGATGTCAGAAAAAGTGAATAACTGTTTAACTTGTGGGAAACAAATATCTCATAAAGATTTCCACTCTTACTGCCTACCTTGTTTAGGCCCAGACCACGACGTAGCAGCCTGTCTAGCCTGTGCTTCTTTCAACCGACGGACACTTAGACGTCAGTCGGAATTTGCTGAGGAGTTTTTCGGCTCCGCTTTTGCTTACAACATGCCACTGTCCCATCTGTCAAGGATAAAATGAAGATTGACAACATCATAATAAGAAGTTATGCACTTACCATAACGTTCCATCTGTGTTGCCTGTCTTCATTTATCCTTGACCCCCCCCTCCGTCCCCTGACCTTCAAAGATTTTTTGGTGGAGCGGATTATGTATCCTTGAATTATTGTGAATTTTTTCAAGCCCAATAGATATTGCTTCCATTTGGGCTGTCTTTCTATAGATACATACACACACACACACACACACACACACACACACACACACGTACGTGCGCGCACACACATAGTGGATATAAAAAGTGTACACACCCCTGTTAAAATGCCAGGTTTTTGTGATATAAAAAATGAGGCCACAATAAATCATTTCAAAAATGTTCTCACCTTTAATGTGACCTATAACCTGTACAATTCAATTGAAAAACAAACAAATCTATTAGTGGAAAAAATATAAAAAATAAAAAACGTACAATAAGCTGGTTGCATAAGAGTGCACACCCTTAAACTAATACTTTGTTGAAGCACCTTTTGATTTAATTACAGCATTCAGTCTTCTTGGTTACACACCTGTCATCAATTAAAGAGACTGTGCTTAACCCCAAGTAAAGTTCAGCTGTCCTAGTAGGATTTTCCTGATATTTACTCTTGCCTGCTACAGCAAAAGCCATGGTTCACAGAGAGCTTATAAAGCATCAAAGGGATCTCATTGTTGAAAGGTACCAGTCAGGAGAAGGGTACAAAAAAATTTTCACAGCATTGGATATACCATGGAATACAGTGAAGACAGTCATAAAAAAGTGGAGAAAATATGGGACAACAGTAACGTTTACCAAAAGATCACTGTGGGTACAACAAGTAACTGAAGAAACACCAAAGCCCACAGAAGAAACCATGATCCACACTTTGTTGAAATGCAAAGAAACAGAAGTTCTTTAATACAATAATCCTTTAACAATCAGTTGGTTGAGCGCTTTCATGTATAAAATACACTTCATCAGAACGAAGTAAAAACCCTCCCGCTCTTTATTACTACTACGTTTCCAGGAAATGATGTCGAACCGGAAGATCTGCTGCAAACTTTTTCCAAGATGGCGTTGCAAAGAACTGGACGTTGATGAAAACACAAGAAGAAAACTGGTCAGGGAGGCTGCCAAGAGACCTACAGTAACACTGAAGGAGCTGCAGGAATTTCTGGCAAGTACTGGTTGTGTACTCACATTGCTAAAGTGGTTAGAAAGACCTTCTACATTGCCCACCTGATCATGAAGGGATTCACATCCAGATCTAGTGAGGTCATTGTTCCCCTGTACTCTTCACTTATCAGACCAATGATCAAGTACAATGCCCCATTCGGGATGTATCTTGCCCGAAATCTGCAGCAATTGGAGAGACCCCAAAAGTTCCTCACCAAAAGGATAAAGGGACTCCAAAATCTGTCATATGCTGCCAGATTGAAGAAACTCCAGCTCTATTCAGTCGCATACCGTCTGCTCAGAGGTGACATGTGCCTGACATATAAGGCCATGTCCAACCCGGAATTAATGGACATGCTCCACTTCAAAAAATCCAAATCCACCAAAACCACTAGAGCAAGCGACTTAAACCTTAGCACGGATATAAATAGGACATGCTGGAGGGATAGATTTATCACTCAGAGACTCCCTATGCTGTGGAATAAAATCCCGGTCCATGTGAGGCAGAGCACCTCGCTGGCTCTGTTCAAGAGAAATCTTGACCTGTGGATGGGAGATCATAGGTTTACCTCGGGAATCATCTCTGTGTCACTGCTGGACAGAGGCACAACAAACTAATGGGCACAGTATTTTTTCATATAAGGGGTGGCGTAAGCCACAAAACTTTGGGCTAGGCTTATAAATGCTTTAGGGCAGATAGCCTAGTATAAACCTATGAACCTATGAACATGTGACAACAATATCCCGTATTCTCCATATGTCTAGGCAATGGGGAAGGGTTGCAAGACGGAAGCCTTTTCTTATACAGAAAAACAACCAGGCTCAGCTTAAATTTGCAAAACAATACATCAAGTCTCCCAAAAGCAGGTGGGAAAATGTGTTATGGTCTGATGACACCAAGGTTGAACTTTTTGGCCACAATTCCAAAAGGTACGTTTGGCGCAAAAACAGCACTTCACATCACCAAAAGAATCCCATCTCCACAGTGAAGCATGATGGTGGCAGTATCATGCTTGGGGTTGTTTTTCTTCAGCTGGAACTAGGGATTTAGTCAAGGTGGAGAAAATTATGAACAGTTCCAAATACCAGTCACTTTTGGCCCCAAACCTTCAGGCATCTGCTAGAAAGATGAAGATGAAGAGGAATTTCACCTTTTAACACAACAGTGACCTCAAGCATACATCCATATCAACAAAGGAATGGTTTCACCAGAAGAAAATTAAAGTTTTGGAATGGCCCAGCCAGAGGCCAGACTTGAATCCAATAGAAAATTTGTGAGGTGACCTGAAGAGGGCTGTGCACAAGAGATGCCCTCGCATTCTGACAGATTTGGAGCGCTTTTGCAAGGAAGAGTGGGCAAATATTGCCAAGTTAAGATGCACCATGCAGATAGACTCCTACCCAAAAAGACTGAATACTGTAATTAAATCAAAATGTGTTTCAATAAAGTATTAGTTTAAGGGTATGCACACTTATGCAACCAACTTATTGTACGTTTTTTTATTTTTTTATATTTTTCCCCTAACAAATGTATTTCTTTTTCAATTGAATTGAACGGGTTATAGGTCACATTAAAGGTGGGAAAAGTTTTGAAATGATTTATTGTGGTCTATTTTTTTAATATCACAAAAATCTGGCATTTTAACAGAGGTATGTACACTTTTCATATCCACTGTGTGTGAGTGTGTGTGTGTGTGTGTGTATATATATATATATATATATATATATATATATATATACACATATATATATATATATATATATATATATGTATATACACACACACACACACACATAGATATAGACATGTTTATATATTTTTCTGCAAACTCGATCTGAGGTAATTGTGAAAGAGGAATTGTGGGTGAAGATGAAGCTCAAGAGTTTTTGGCTGGAGCAAGCTGCAGTAATGGCCAAATCGCTTCCGATATTGGAACCATTCCCATCTGTCAAGGATAAATGAAGATGGACAACACAGATGGAACTTTATGGTAAGTACATAACTTCTTTTTTTATCAACTCTCACCCCAAGGGGATGAATAGGCCATAGGGCTGACACTCTAGGGAACAAGCTTGCCCAGTAAGCAGCCTGGAGGGATGGGCTCTGTAGTCAGTGAAGTGGATGGGCTAAAATGAGTATAATAAAACTGCTGCTAAAATGGGTGAAAAAAAAACATAATATGTCCTATGAAAACAAATATAGTTAGCAATAATCACATGCAAACAGGTGCCAACAGAAGTAACAGTGGTCATCAACTGTACAGTAACATTAACATAACTGTAAGTATATTAAGCTGCAAGTTCAATAAAGAGTGATATCAAGTTAAAGTCTGATAGTCTGCATAGGTGTGAAGTGTTTGATGAAGTCCATAAAGCAATGACAAGGCTGACTCCATACTAACAGGAATGTTTAAATGCAGTCAGATAAACTGTTTAATAGAATGTCATCCTCATATTAAGGACATACAGGCAGTGATGCTAGGGTGACATGGGACCAATCGATTCATGTAACTCGAGAGTGAATGGTCAGATGATGATAAACAGAAATATCAGTCCAGCTAATGTCAAATAATGAAAAGCCATACAGCAAAATAAAGCAAGGACAACATCTCTGGAGCTGATGTATATGTTCGTAGAGGCAGATGGGCAACAGAGAACAATGACAGCATGAATGAAAAGGTTCAGCTATAAAACTGTCAGAAAGTAGATATTACAATGAAACAGCAGTCATCTAGCAGCAGTTTCAGTGGATCAACAGGCAGTATACTAGCTTTTCTGATGTGGGGAGATCAGAACCATGTGGATTGTTTTCTCAGCTGTCCAGAACTGCACAACATCCCTGATTTTGCCTCATATTTTTACCCTGTCCCTGGTAAAATGTTTGGTTTTCTGCTAAACTAATGACTGCAGTCAGTGAGTAATGCCAGACATTAGGGTTTCTTATGTATTATTCTTCAGAAAACGCATACTGATGCAAACCTATTGTTCTATTAACTTTTCTAGTGAATTAGAGTAATGTTTAAAAATAGTCCCTTTTTTGAGCCTTTGTCCCACCTTTATTTTTTTATTTTGTTCAGAATACCCAAGCAAAGAGCTTCAGAGGTATGATACTGGGTGCTTGGTATTATGTCATTATTAAATCCCCCACCTCACTTTTCTACTCATATCTTTCTCCCAGTGTCCATCTAGCCTCATCCCTCCTCCTTTTCCACCTCCTATGCCTCCCCTATCATGCCCTTCTAACCTAATAATATTCCCACCAACTGTTTCATCATACAACATACCCATTTTCCTCACATGTACCTCTGGCACTATTACCTACTGCTCTAAATGTATTTCACTTCTCTACTATGCTGTATTGTAATATAATCCATCCTATGTTATAAATCCTTTACATAAATAGTGCCATTTAAGTTACCATATGCCTGCTTGCTACTTAAATTTTTACTCTCTCTCGTTTATTTATGTGAATTACTTTTGTTTTTAACTTCATGTTAATTTCTCTGTAAGCACATTGTATAATCTACTTGAGTGTATCCTGTTAAAGTCTGATTGTATCTTTCATATTTTGTACAATTTTATGTTTTATGGAACGTTTCTTCTTGGGCCTCTGCTTTACAGGTTTTTTTTTTTTACCCCATCAGACTTTCTCAGCAAACAAAAGCAGTAAATAAATAAGTACAAATTCTCCAGTACTATTACTGCCATTTAACATAAGGGGGTGCTGTACTCGAGTCACTGTCCTTTGGATGAGCCGTTAAACTGAGGCCCCATCTGCCTGAATTGCTTGAAGCTTAGGTGGATATAAATGCTCATACAGTACTAAATGGAAAAGAGTAGAGGCAGTTTATTTAAAAAGATGAGTAAATACATAAATTAAAAGAATATTTAAGTTCAGAAATGCTTGGCATCTTTATAAATTATGTAAACAAAAAGTACCGTACCATCAGAGCAAGTATGTTTTAATAAAACATATTACAAACATTTTGACTAACCAGTCCAGAAAATTCTTATTCTTTAGTACTTCTGAGAAAACACACCAAAAAAGAAGTAGAAATGACAGAAATATTTTACCCCACCCCCTTTTCCACAACTAAAACTTTATTCACTAGACAGTTTGTACACCGCCTTGGGTCTCCTGTGAAAATAGACCACAGGTTTAGTGGGACTAATTACAATAACAAAAATAAGTAAATAAATAAACAAACAAACAAATAGCTCACAGAAGACAGCTTCTCCAAAGGTATTCAAATGATATCAGAGTACATGTGATTCCCCCTCACTCTGAGGTAAGCAAACATTGAGTCAGTCGTTTATTTGGTTAAATAACCTGGGCACAATAAGACAGGCCAAATGACAAGGCTGTAAGTAGTGTCCAACACAAAACCTGAGAAATTGCCCTTGAAGTTTGTGGGCAGGAATGTGTAATTAGAGATTGCGCATGTCCATGAATGCAATAAATGTACCCGACAATAAGGAATGATTGTAGAGTTTGCAGTGTGTCAACTTTCTGAACTATTTTGTTGTGATAAAGCTGTTCGGATATGTGAGAAATAGAACAAGTCTTCAGTCATCACCTGTCTATGGCAGTAGGAAAAAACATAAATTCAAGTCATTCCCCTTTACACCAGTGTCTATCAAAGGTACTATCTGTATTGCTATTACCCAGTAGATGTTGAATTATAGACTGAATCAAATCACATGGCATGTAAGAAATAAGCAATAGAGGTGGAAATGAGAAAACATCAGTGGTATAACCTGTTGACATTACTTTTTTGACCCATTTATCAGACATTTACTTTCTGTTACTGAGTAGACAAATTTGTAAATTTACATCCAAGGGGATGAAGAGGATGGATTGGTCGAGTGAAACATGATGATAGTGAGGATTATCACTGGTTGTTGTTGTTGTTGTCATCATTTTTGCAGGGTCTGTCCTGCTGGGAGGGAGACTGTTATTGTTGGTATATTACTCTAAAAGGCTGCTGTTTCTTTTGGAAGTCCTCCTGCTTGTAATTTTCCTCACCCCCCCATGCTTGCCACCCATCAGTCCTCCTATTACTCATACAACCTACTTACTCCTTTTTGGTGAAAGCTAGTTAGAGACCATCATCCAGGAAGCTATGAAGGGTTTTTAGTAGCCCTTCTGTTACCATTCACCCATGGCAGTTCAGTGTATGCAGTCAACAGTGTTGATTCTCGGCTAGGGTATCTTCTGTGCAGAGTCTGAATGTCCTCCCTACGTTTGTGTGGGTTTCCTCCAGGTGCTCCGGTTTCCATCCACATTACAAAGACATGTATCTACAGTGTTTCTCCCCGGGCCTCTGCTGAAAATTGGCTTTGTTCCAAGTAGGACTTTCCTGGTTAACAAATGTCAAATAAAATAAAATAAGTCAAAAAATAAAAATAAATGTAACTCAAGAGTAAACTGCAGAATTGGTTGTATCCTTGGCACAGAGAGACACTCTGATTGCTTCTACTGCTACTGTCATATCTGTCAGATCAGTTTGCAGCAGGACTTTACTACTTTTTTACTCCTTAATAAAAGTTTGTGTTTTGGCAGTATTAGCATGACTTCCTCTTTATCCACTCCTGGCAGGCCACATACTGGTATAGAAGTCTTTAAAGGGGTGCTATAGCTACATCCACCATGGACAGGTCACTCACCTCTTTGGAACCCTAACTTTGTTTTGGAGATGCAGACCTTTGTGCCATTTGAGTCACCTGCTTTGGCTCATCTCCAGTTTTTGATGGAATGCAGCACTTCTGATAGCCATTACATCAGCCAGAAAAATTCTGAAATGCAGGCCTTAATATGAAGGAAGTCTTTCACTATTTTCCATAGGGATAGGGAAAACATGAGGACCAAAGATTCTTTTCTACCAAGCGTAGTCGTAGAAATCCTTCTTAACAAAGCAATTAATTACTAGTGAAAATACAGGTGAAAGAATCCTACACATGTTAGAGTTCCACAGGCAGCTCTGCACGGTACTGACAGGACAAGGACAAAGAGATGCAGAATGGCTTTTTGTAACATTTGTTTCAGGAAGATAGGACAGACCAGCCACCAAGCAAGCAATATCTAGATGGCTGTCAGGTATGAGAAGCAAGGAAAACCTTTGGAGGGGCAAGTTAAAGCACATTCCACTAGGACTGCTTTCTCCCCACCAGTCTTTTAAAGAGTATCTCAGCCCAGAGTACCTGTGAGGCTGTTAAATGTTGCCCCATTTATGTTTTTTGAAAATATAAGGTATTTGTCTGGACCAGAAGAAGTTGAGGACTCGCTCATATCATCCTGAAAAGTATGCTTAAAAATTCACTGCCTCGAGGGAACACTGATATAGTAACCTTCCAATATGCCATAAAGTCTACTGCAACAATGATCTGTGATTCTTATGAAGAACACAATACAGTCCTGTTTGTCTGTCTTGCAGGAGGGAGTATTGCCAATGGAATTGTCTCCCTTGTGTGATAGGAGCCTGAGATGTGCAGTTAAAGGGAGGGGCTCTCCATTGCTGTCTTTTCTGGATAGAAAAAAAAAGAAAAGAAAACAGAAGGAGGAATTGTTCCCTTGACAGGATATATCCTTCTTACTCTCACTCTCACTGACAAAAAAGAACATTAGATGGTGTGAGCTGACTACTGTTTTTCCGGGTCTATATTAGCGTATCAAATGGACTAAATAGCGAAAGCTATTAAGTCGATCTGATACTGTCGAAATGGCAAAATAGCGAAGACGTGGAACATTGAATTTTTTCCCATGGAAAAATTTGGTGGGCCGTCTTCTGGACATTGCCATTTCCTCTACTATGGTGCAATCTCGGAGTTGGTATATTTATGTATGGGGGGTGTGGGGGGCAAAGCCCCCCACTTATCTTTGTGTTTGTGTTTTTATTTATTTATTTTTCTTTGCGGAGCAGCAAATTTTTTCCCTGGGAAAAAATTCACTGCTCCGTGTGTTCGATATTTTGTGGTTTAGACGTTATCAGTATGATAAAATAACATTTGCTATTTTAATCGTACGGTAATGTAATACAGATGCGTTTTTCCAAAGAATGCATCCATCGGAAGTGTCCAGTCCATGTCATAACATCCCTGGAGTTCTGGAATGTAGCCCGTCACCAGACATCAGCTGAGGCTGTTTTCAATGTATCATGAATTCTAGGGTAACAGGGATCCTACTTAAATATCTACTGCAATGGCAAGTGTCCTCACACAACTCCACTTTCTAGCATCATTATAATAGAGTAGTACAGGAGGCAGTGGACTTTAGCAAACCGCTCAGAGTGGTACTTGATTTGCACAGCATTAAAATGGCAGAGAGGATGCTCAGTGAACACTAGCAGTATTGTACAGGAAGTGCTTAATGACCACTGTAGCCATGTGGTGCAGGCAGTGCTTAATGAGCACTGTAGCCAAATAGCAGAAGAGATGCCCACTGAGCATTTAGCAGAGTGTTATGGATAGTACTCAGCAGACACCGTATCAGAACTTTAGAGGAATCCTGTATAAAATGCCAGAGGGGAAGTTGGATGAGCACTATATAAGAATAGCAGAGGGGGTGTTTCAAGGATACTGTACTAAAGCACCAAAGGACCTGTTGGATAAACACTGCAGCAAAATGACAAAGGTGGTGGGTTTAGCTATCTCCCCTTCCCCTCAAATCGGCAGTTCAAGTCCCAGACTGCAGTGTTATCCTCCATGGTAAAATTGATAAAGTAGCTATTAGATAGTATTATCTATTTTTGACATGACTCCACTGCTGTAGTAACAGTTGTGTTTAATCTCACAGATATTTTCATAAAATGTATGTCATGTATTTTCAGCTGGAATAACGGGAATCCTTCCAACAGAGCTTTTTGATCAAACATCACGACCTGCTGCCTACATGATTGGAGGTTCTCTTCTATGGTCTATGCTGTTTGTAGTTGGCATCTTATTTCCCTTCATTGTGGTAGGTCTTCTTTCTTATTCATTTATTTATTTATATTTTGTTACATTATTATTGTTTTATAATATGGTCATCCAAAGTACAGGGTGCAGTAATTATTTCTCATTCATCAGTATAGAAAGGGCACTAAAAAGTATAACTATTGAAAAAAGAGAGCATTAACAGCCAGGAAATGGAAGTTGTCAGGAAAGGATGATAGGTAGTAGCTTGTTTCTTTCAGAAGCACCATGTTTGACAAACTGGATCACTGGTATCCTTATATTTAAAGATAAGGTGTTGCTTAGCATCAGCAAGCAGACATTCTTGATTTGGTCGTTGTGCATGTTTTTGAATGACAACTTGTGACTCGTGCATAATAACTTTAGATATGGCTTGAGCATCCTTGAGGCTGAAAGACACATGGAACAACCTTCCATCTGTAACAACAGCTACGAAAACAGGGAAGAACTTCCTTCTGTAATACTCCTAGTTGTATGTCTGATACCTAAACAGGTCAGTGAGGGTCTACACATCTCAAATGGGATGGTCCACCTCGACAGCCACTGGTATTAAAACTGCAGGCTTTCAATAAAATTGACATCCAAGTTTTTTCCAGGCTACTAGCCTCTCCCCTTTTCCCATAACACTCTTCAAGATGGTCTCTTCTCCAGATCTCTTGGTGCTCAGACAGCCTGCAACAGAAATAAAATGGCCCCAGGCTACTTTCCATTTAAAATGTGCATTGTGTGAACATAAAATTACTCAGGTTAGACCCATCCATTGTGTTGTTTGTTTTAGTGAGGAACACATGAAATTTGTGAACCACTTAATCCACAAACTTTCAGGGACAGAAAGAACAATTTAATATTACCAGGGTTGAAGAAAAGTCTTTTGGTCAACCCCATTTGCTCTTCGAATTCTGAGTCTTAGGACTTTTCCAGAAACAGAGGAAAAAGCCAAAGATTGTAAGACAGAATATAGAAAGAAAGGGAAAAAAACTTAGAAATTGTAGAGGTGATTATTTTAAACTTTGTCCTGTTAGTACAAAATACAAAGTAGAGGATTTCTTTACAACTACCTGTACCTGGGGTATCCAAGTTGCCTGTAGTTGTTCTTAACTCTTCTAGTATTAGGACAGTGAGTCAAGAATGTAAATCCTCCATTTCTGATTTGAAGGTTAAAAGGGTTTTAGATTTCTGGTCTCTGTCTACCAGGTTGATTTCTTCCCACAACCACTCTGTCAGTGTGCTGATGGATTATGAGAAGATGATGAGGACTTTACTGAAGGTACAGAATGAAATTGTTCTCACTTCTTCCCCTATGGTACAGGTTGATTAGAAGAGCTCCATCTCTGCCTTCCCTTTCCGTCTTTTCATCTCAGTTCTATTACCAAGCCCCTGTTTTAGCACTGGTTTATCCTGGTTTAACATTTCCAAGTGTTTGGGTTTCTAATAGCATGACAGGAATGGACCCCATTCCTATGTCAGGGTATGATTAAAGTTCATGAAATTAGTAGTGTTTTAATCTTTAATGTTAGCCAAGAGTGCTCTTCTCAGCACCTGCAATGCACCCAGAAGAGCTACTCCTTTTTATTAGACCCCTTGCTCCTACTACTATTGAAACTATCTTGGTCTTTCTTCCATGTTGCTTGTGTTTCTGCCTGTAACTCCTGATATTTTATGACTCTGTGTCTCTCTGTACATAAGATGTAATCACTGGATGTAGCAATTTCAATGATCGGTGCTACTTTTGTTTTCTTTTCATGGGCTATTCTATCTGGTCTTCTCACATCTATTTTCTGTGCTGTTAGTAATGGGTAATCCCATGTGATATATAGTTCATCATTCTCTATAATTCTTTGTGGTTCTTGTTTCCAGTGCTTCTCAGCTACTTCTGTGTTGTAGTGTTTGCACCATCCCCACTGCAGCAGTTTTGCCGCATTATTGTGTCTTTCAGTATAACAGGCAATGGTTTCTGATGTGAGGCTATTCATGAACCTGCTGGCCTCAACATTAATATCGACAGATACATTAGTGTCAGTAATGTTTTTTGGGATTGGAGCCGTAATGTTTGGGATTGATGCCTTCTACGTAGATGATGCTGTCTGTTTTGGTGACTTTGATTCCGGTGCTATTGGTGTCAGGGGCCTCATTTGCCTCAGAGGTCAAGATTGGCCATTCAGAATCAACCGTAGTTCTGACACCGTCAGCATCTTTGCTGATCTTGGCTAGGTTGGCCTTTGAGTCCTCAGCCCCTGAAATCTTGACATCAGGCTTGAGATATGTAGGTTCATTGGCCCTTTGCTCAGGATTGAGACATTGGGACAAGCACAGTGATCTTATTGGTGTCAGATTCATCCCAGATGGGCTTTTGTCTTGGGCAGTAAAGGTTGGTGCCCTCAGCCTCAGATATGGATTTAACTCTAATCTCAACACTGAAGCAGAGAGCTCTGCATTTGCTGCCCTTGGCACCTGCTCTCATGCTGACCAAAGCCCCAGACAGATGCAGTTTACTGTCTGTCCTTTCATCCGCTCCTCATCTACAGAAAGTCAAGGGGGTGTGAGAGGCTGTTGTATGATTAGCCTTTTGTAAGTGGACTATGTCATGCTTATTCCTCATCCTTAAATCAATTCCCACCAAGATCACATAGGAAGCTCAGGTGCAAGAATCACCTGAACACCTCACTGGAGCCTCCCACCCTAGATACTGAAAATAGAGGCAGTGATGATTCCCAACTGACCCTTCCAGACATCAGGTTTCAGGAAGTTTAATGATGGTAATGTAGAAAGCATGGTGATCATCCTGTAGACATGCTGGTAGGTCTTCTAGTCAGGATCTCGTGGGAAGAACTTGACATTATGGCAGCTGTTCCAAAGAGACCAGACAGGATAATTTGCCCCCAATGACTGTATTTGCTTGACAGAGATGCCCAAAGTAGAATTTAATGTTTGCTGCAGTTGCATTTAAAAAGAGTTCTACTCCACAAAATCCTGCTGTCAATTCTTTTGATAAGGAGTCTAGAGTGATGGACAGATAAGTGTGTTTATACATCCTGCATATTCATACTGAGTACAGTGAACTATCTCTTGCATGTGTTATGTTTTCAGTGTGAGATGGTAAATGTAATTTTCCAGTTGCTGGAGGAGTTTCTTGAAGGACCCTTTTAGAGCACGTTGCAGTCTCAGATGTTAACTATGTCTTCTGTGGTCAGTCTCACTATGCCACGTGCACCTAACTCAATGATTTGTGCTGTGAGGGCAGTAAGCACTGGCTTAACTGTTTTCAACATGTTTGGTTATGCCGTACAGATTCTGCTAAGGATTCTAATGCATCTTTCTGTAATGTGTCATTTGATGGGACCACCCTGTTCAGACCTACGGTTAAAGAAAAACTGCAGGATATGGAGAAGGAGGGCAAAACTCTCTCAAATATTGGCATGCAGCTTCAGATGTCTCAGTGGTGCAGAAGTGTCCACATCATTATGTTGCAGCCATGGCAAAAAACATCAAGGAAATATGGTTGGAACCAACATGGTCTTAGAAACGTTCTGAATGAATTCCAACCCAGTGGCAAGAACTGTAGCCAATAACAGCAGGGGAACCCTGGTCCTTCTTCATGGTGGCAGCATTCTAACCACTGTGGTCTTGATCTACTGCCCCACTCTAGAGGCAATCAAGCGTCATCTGTTCTTCCCCTTAGATGCATATCTGAAGATTATGTATGACCAGTGGATTCGGACAGTAAAATCCAGAAGCTAGACAATTCTCTTCCACACCCCTCCCCTACCCCAACTCTGTCCCAATGACAAACATCTTACCCCATCAGGGTAAAATAGCAAGAAAAAGGTTTTAAGCCTCATCAACAAAAGAACAACTGAGTAGGTCTCATTGACTATAAAGAATGTGGATATTACTCCAGATTCTTTTAATTCCAAAAGACGATAAAAGCTAAAACTAGAGCTGAGCAACCTAAATTAATTTATTCCCAGTCTTCCTGGATGAGTTTGGTGCAGACCAACCTTTTGTCTACAAGAAGGAGACTGGTTGTGCTGTTTGAACTTCCAAGATGCCTATCTGCTTATCAAGACTGCGAGGTTGTCAAGGAGGCTTCTGTGCTTCCAGGTATGAGTGAGTCATTATCAGTTCCAGACCATTTTATTCAGTCACACCCCAGCTCACAGAGTGTTTACCAAATATGTGTCTGTGGTTGCAGCATATCATACTTGAATGACTGGCTTCTAGCCATGCAGACCTTAGACAATCTATTTCCAATTGCGAGTCTCCACTGAATCTGTTACAATCCTGGGAAAAGTAATGAACACTGCAAAGTCCCATTGTGATGTCTTTGTGGCCACTAATATTCATAGGATGCACATTAGAAATGTTATGTTGCAAAGCATGGCTCCTGTTCATACCGAATTCTTCCATTGCAAACTGTGATGTCTCAGGTTACTTACTATCATTTGGTTACAGCAGCTCTCTGTGTCAGAGTATTAGACCTTGTGGTAGCCTTTGTTTCCGTGGACTCGCATACCAGTTTCTACATGAGGTTACTTCAGTGGACTGTAAAGGTACAGTGATCTCAATTAACAGATTGCCTATTAACACATAAACATTTTCAAGGCATTCAAGATTTATTTACAGTGGAGTCTTTACACTCCAGATTTTACTCTTGGCAGATTCCTAGCCTAGCCTGGTGGTGGCTGTTACCTTGGATGTTTCTGCAATGCGTTGGGGAGGCCATTGTCAAGGCAGATAGTCCAAGGCATTTGCTTATGGACTGAAGCTAGTCTATATTTATTTTTTGTTAATTTACATATTAGCATTTATTTATCACTAAGGTCTAACTGAACAGAAAAAAAAATCTTTTCAGCAGAGGCCTGGGGAGAAAAGCTCCACAAAGACTAAAAATATAACATGAATCCATAATGAATGACATTAAATGCACAGTTACAGTGGTTTTTGGAATCAAGACATGAAATGCATAAAAAGTAATAATCATACCAAAAATAATCATACAAAAATTATAGTGATGGACAGAAACGTTGAGAATTGTTCAGGTGGAGAGAAATTGCAAAAGGAAAGTTTAATCTATTAGTAGGCTGTGTTACATGTAGTTAGCAAGGTTTGTGAGCATAGAATGTAGTACAGCAGAGAGGAAGTGGAGATTTTATTAGTGATTACGGGTCCATATTAAATAAATGAAAAGTGGAAATGTTGAACGGCCAAATAAACGAAAAGGCCGTTCCTTGATATCGCTATTGTAAGATCACATCTGAAGGCTGGAAATTTTGCCTTTTCATCACTGTAGTGCGATTTTTGCAGAGTTGGTATGTATAATTAGCGGGGGGTGCAGCCCCCCACAATATTCATTTCGAGGAATGGCCTTTTCGTTTATTTGGCCGTTCAACATTTCCACCTTTTGTTTATTTAATAGGGAAGCGTGATTACATACTCTACTTGCATGAAAAAGTGGTAGTGGAGTAGATAATATTATATTTGTATTATTTCATGCTAGTGATAGAGATAAACTGAGGAGAAGTTGAATGTCAAAGAGAGATAATTAAACATTTAAAGTAGTGGAAGATGAGTGACAGTAAGAAAAAGTTTTTTTAGGTTAAGCAAGACTGTTAAGATACAGATAGTGAATGGTGAGGGACACAGGTTGTGAAATTAGTGAGTTACAGTCACCTTGCACAGAGATATTGAAGATGGGGTAGGGATATTTACACTGTTTACAGATAGTCTGGTAGAGTCATACGAGTTGAAAACATTTATGCCAGTTTAGCTAACAGGTGTCAGCCAGAAATGGTATTTATATTATTTAGTTATTTGTATTAATATCAGTATTCTGGAGATGATGTGGCCCTTTTCTCTCTCTCTCTTTATATATATATATATATATATATGTTCCACATATACATTTTGGTCATTAACTTTAGCCTTAAAACAATAGGCAGGAAGCCTTCATCTAGCCCGGCCAGAGCCGAATTGTAAACATCAAAGACAGTCATGCAGTGCTTGACTTAGCTTTCTTTACAGCAGAGGGCAATGTTGCTACATTGTTTTAAGTTCAACATTTCACAGCATATTCTTTCATTTAAAAAAACAAGCTTGTAGTTCAACATTCATGTTTACAAATGACAGAATTATCTGCACAATTCTGTCTGGCTAGGCTGGCAGCCTTCACATTTCTACCAGTCGTCACACCTTTATTTAAAACAAATGCCAAATGCAGCAGTGTCTTCCCTCATTCCTCTTCTGAGAATAATCTCATCTAGAACTGTCTGCAGGACTCCTATTGTCTTTTCCTTTATTCTGATGTTCATTCAAAAAGCCAAACAGCGGAGGTCCAGAGTAATTTTCATAGCCTCATTGTGGCCTCAGCTAGTGTGGTTCCCCCTGTTATGGCCTCATTTTCTGGAGAATACTGTACCTGTGAAACCCTCCAGAATGTGGCTAACTTCAACCATCCAACAAGCAAACCTCAGCCAGATCTTTACTCCCTTCATCTAACTGCATAGTTATTCCAGTTCCATTGAAGGCCAGGGAACCACAATATCTACCTAGAGTGGTCAAGATCATGGGTGCCGGAACCATAGAGCCACCCCCCACACACTTTTACAGCTGCAAGACCTGTCGGGAAAAATTAATGAAGTAGAGTTTTCACACTAATGTGGATTCGCACACGGAAGTTAAACTAGCTAAACTACCTATTCTTGTTCTCTTATTGCTCTGTGTTACAGGAGTTATGCTGCAGCTGTTCCGTTGGTGCTGCGAGTCATGCCGGTAAGGAGAGTTTTGGTCTTTTCCCGTGTGTGTGTGTGTGTGTGTGTGTGTGTGTGTGTGTGTGTGTGTGTGTGTGTGTGTAAAATGTCCCAGTTAGGTATACCTGGTGATTAGTGTTACTCAGGCTCAAACAAGAGCCTGAATTCTCTACCCATACCAACACTTGTAATTCAGGGAGCTGAGTCCATAGCTCTCCACTGTCCAGATTTTCACAGAATATTTGGCTCATACTTTTGGTCTGTTCCTCTTAAAATGTGTGTTTTTCTGGCAAATCAGTGAGAACTGAATTCACTAAATAATGATAGCTCTTTAAGTTGCAGTCTTCCTATCTTTCAGGAAACACATGGTAACACAAAACACTTTATTTTAGCAACTTTCTAAGATTATACAAGCAATATTTAAAATGTATCTCTGGTTTTGGGCCCCCCCCCCCAAATAAATTTTGGCTTTTTCCAGATTTCTTGTGCTATGAAGTTGAGAGATTTAGTTGATTGTCAAGTGGATTTTACAAGGAGCTGAGAGCTTCAGGGGAGGAGAAGTTTAATGCTACTTATGCTAAGCTATTTGCATTGTTAGTAGCACAACAGATAGTATACTTGCTTTTGATGCAGAAGGCTGTGGGTTCTACTCCCACAGTATGCAGATGCATCACTGATACTCTACTGTGTTGTACTTTAATGGGAGTGGATGTTGCAGTCCTATGAATGTCCTCCTTTGGAGGAGTTACCTAGTAACTATGAACCCGTTAACAGTTTGCCATCCATTCCCCATTGCAAAATTACTAGCTTATCATTTTTTAATCTAGCATAGGCAATTTATTCTTCAAGGGCAACAGGTGCTTTATTTGTAGATGAAACAATGAAATATAAATTTGTTTTCTAGCAGCAACCTCTTCATTAGTTACAAATCCCTTTAATGTGGAATTATTTAGAGGACTTCTGCAGAGATTTTGCATATTTACTGATATTTTTGGATTCTAATGACGGAAGTTTGAGTGGCCTTTTATGGCTGAAATTTTCTGAAATGGGTGGTTTTGTCATTATTGGTTCATGCATTTTGTTTCATTGCTTACTAGAAGACTGTTCCAAACTACAAATTTAAAACACATTCTAACAAGTGCTGCTGTATTATACAAGGAATATAATTTAATACAATCAGGTTAATACAGTCAGGAAGGTGAATCAAAGAACGTATGCGTGTATTCTTGCTCACAGGATGCAGGAGACCAAAATAGGGCAAGAGACCAGTCACCAATGGTGTCCCTCAGGGTTCGGTGCTGAGACTTTTTATGTTTGGCATATACATTTCAAAAGTAAAAGGAAATACCAAAGGGCTTTGGCCAGCTAAGTTTGAGATGACTGCAAGCTAGTAGCAGTTACTGAATCCCCAAATGAATTAACCATCATGCAGAAAGGTTTGTCCCGAACAATAACTGGTGCCAGAATCGTGAATTGAAACTAAAGTCCAAGAAATACATTATCGTATCCTTTGGGAAGTCATTTACTCCAGGAAACTGCCAAACTATCAATGCCCCCTGAGAACTGACCCAGTTGCTTGGCTTTTGGGAACTTGTGTGTATAGTGATCTAACTTTTGACCAACATGTGTCCAGAGTCATAAGAAAGTCTTTCTATATTGCACAGCTTATAAACAAACTGATTGTGACTAGATATAGAGATGTTATTGTCCGCCTTTACAAAGCCCTCATTAGGTCAATCATTTTGTATAATGCCCACTTTGGCATGTATCTGTCCAGACCCATGCAACAATTGGAATAACTTCAGAGATACCTTACTAAAAGGACACAAGTCCTAAACAATAAGTATTGCATGGACCACCTCAAAGATTTATCACTATACTCAGTATCCTACAGAGTGCTTAGAGGTGACATGTCTGGCATACAAGGCATCCTCTGACCTAATACAGATGGACCTACTGAACATCAGCAAGTCAAATGGCATCAGTAATACTCAGTCCAGGTATCTAAACCGAATGTTGTGGAGAGATGGATATATATCCAGAATAGACTATCCATTCAAGTAAGACATAGCTCAGGCCTGTCCATATTCAAATGCAAGTTGGATCTAAGGATGGTTAATAGAAAATGTTCCCCAGGATTGCCCCTCATGCCACAAATGGATAGAGGCAGTTCCTAAATGCTGCATCCTTTACATGGGTCCCTTCAAATTATCTAAACTGTGATCACATTTATTCTTACTTGGACTAATATACAATTGTCAGCTATGGGAGAGGTAAGACCAATCAGGGAATGCTAATTCAAGCACCAAAATGGAAATTGGCCAAGCTTAAAATGTCCTCCAAGTGAACCTATGTTGTGGAAGTAAATATTTTTTAAAAATTGCCCTTTTTAGATCACTAAGTGCCCCTGCCACACTCAGCCCCCCCCCCCCCACCAGTCTTCAACAGCTTCTGGTGCCTCTGGTCAGGATCCTCACTTTGCCTAGGAACATATTACTAGAAAAATATACAGGAATAAATGGATGGATTTTTCTGTTTGGGGTACTTGTAAGGTATTAGACCCCTTTACATCTCCAGTACCTACAATCTTAGATTGTCCATCCTAGATTCTTTATATAGGCCCAAGTTCTTTTAATACAAAAATCCATCTTGCAGCCATACCCAAGTTCCATTAAAACCTCAATGATTGATCTTCAACATCTATAAAAGCTTTAAATATCATAAACAGTCCACGAACCGGCAAACAGGTTCATGGACTGTTTATGATATTTATTGCCTTTTACTCATTACCGTGCTTAAACAGTCCTATGTTTATCCTTGCTGTGCAGTGTTTGATCTGTTATCTATAAAAGCTTGTAAAGCTTTCTTGTTAGGTATGTTCTATATCTAACCACCTTTCAAGGATCTTATCCCCCATGGGATTTGCATTTCTTATTAGAAAAATTAATCTTTCCTCCTTTTGAATCTTCCGCTGAAGTATAATTGATCCTCTCATGTTGTAAGATTATTTTCTTAGTAGCATAACTTCTTCAGGAGACTATCTAAATTGCAGACCTTATGTTTGAAAACCTGATTACCTGGTCTTCCATAAAGATAGTTTTATTATGAACCAGTCCTGCATTTATACCTAAGATAGCAACTGAGATAAACCTTTATCAGGCTCTTCACTTCTCTGTGTTCATCCCAAATGTGTTTGCATTGCAGAGATAAACGTTTAGATTTTGTGTAAACAGAACCAAATCAGTCAGAAAGATGTCCAGTGCTGTTTGTATCCAATTATGTCCAACTGTTTTTCTCATTTCTAATAAAAAAATGGGTTCTGAGATTGCAAAAATTACTTTGTGACTTACTGTCTGTATCAAATTCTGCTATGAAAACTGTAACAGGATGCTGCCATCTGTGCTTACAGCACAATATGTATCTGATATTTATCAGAAATGCTTCCATAGATGATGATTGTCTGTCTGCTGCATGTGCCTCACTGGCTGTTTTCAAAGGACAGTAGAAGCTGGATGCGATCTCCAGATCTAGATCATCTTTTGGTCTCTCAGTGATCCAAGGTATGTCCCACTGATGACCACCAAAGAAGATAAGCTTGGCATTCTATCTTGCTGGTCAGCAAGGATGGACTACCTTATACCAAAGTTATGTACTTATCATAGTGAAAGGGATGGGTGATTGGGTCTTTCCTCATCAGCATACCAACTCTCCATTCTCCTCTCTCATTGTAGACATAGCGTGTTGGGTTATTTGTGATAGTTATGTGTGTAGTACTCCACTTTCAAGCAACACACGTTATATCTGAAGAGGATATTGGCATACAGAGCGCAAACCTTGATATTTCAGCACTAGTGGATGATAACGATGGATCTACTTATCCAGATCTAACACTATGGAAGTAAATAATTTTCTTTCATATCTTGGAAGGAGAAGTCCAGAGCTCTCTTGACTACTTGGTTTAAAAAAAAAACACTTTCTAGATCTTACTGTTGGTTTAAAAAACACTTTCTGAATCTTACTGCAGGTCATACCTCCTAACCGTACCAAATTACTCGTTTTTTACCATGTTTTGGGGTCCAAATGAAGGGGTGCCATGATTCCCAAGTGGCACCCCTTCATTTCTGATTTTTTTTTTTTTTTTGAATATCGCGCTATCGGAGCTGACATCATCACGTGCACAATGACATCAGCTTCGTCAGGGCTATCAGCCAGCCAGTCAGAATTGAGCTCAAGGAGCTCACGTCATGCACACATCATTTCCGGCTGGCTGCAAATGTGAGCGGGAATGGATTAATGGCAGCAGCACTCATTTTGCTTTCAGGGGAATCAAGTGCAAATGGATAATGGCAACAGCACCCAGTTTGGAAGACCCAAGTAAGGAAACGAAGTGTGTGTGTGTGTGTGTGTGTGTGTGTGTGTGTGTGTGTGTGTGTGTGTGTGTGTGTGTCTGTGTAAATGCCCCCATGTAGTACACCTGGTGGCTAGAGTTATTCAGGCTCAAGAGCCTAAAGTCCCTAGCCACCACCATTTCTGAGTTTTGTCCAGAGTGCTAAGATTTGACAGCTATGAGAACAGAATTTGTATTCCCCCCATTACTGGCTTTGTTGTTTGTCCAGTTTTTTTGTGCTAAGAGTTGAGAGCTATGGTGAGTGAGAAGTGACAACTGAATTTGTATGGTGGTAACACAACATTTTATTCTAGCAACTTTCCAGAATTATACAAGCAATGTTTAAAATGTATCCATGGTAAGTCCCTAGCCACCACCACTTGTGAGCTTTGTCCAGGTTTTTTGTTCTAAGAGTTGAGAGCTATGGTGAGAAGTGAGAACTGAATTTGTATTCCCCCATTATTGACTTTGTCCAGGTTTTTTGTGCTAAGAGGTTGAGAGCTATGATGAGAAGTGAGAACTGAATTCACTAAATGATAGCCAATAAGTTTCAGTCTTCCTATTTTTTAGGAAACTGCTGATTTGGCATAGTGGTATGTTGCTCTGACTGTAGTGCATAGGGTTCTGGGTTCAAGACTTGCCAGTGAAATGCATGGTGGTAACACAACATTTTATTCTAGCAACTTTTCAAAATTATACAAGCAATATTTAAAATGTGTCCCTTGTTTTTGACCTTTTGCCCCCCCCAAAAAAAAAACTGAAATTGAAAATAAGTGCAAGAAGCTGTGGAAGATGCCTATGGCTTACACTACTGTCATTCTATTTATAGTGTGGGTTTGGAAGTAGACTTTTATAATGGAAATGTTCTGAATTGGGGAGTTTTGTCATTATTGGTTCATGCATTTTGTTTAATTGCCTACAGTACAGCCTACTGGAAACATGTTCAAACAATAAATTTAAAATGCACTCTGTCTAACAAGTGTGCTGTATTATACAAGGAATATAACTTAATAAAGTCAGGAAGGTGTATCAAAGAAAAGAACACGTGTATGTTTCTTGTTTTGTGTGCAAGGGGCCAATGATTTGAAAACAGCCCAAAGGTAATATTTATCCACCACTGGCCAGATGCATTTTCTTTGGGTGTGGTGTGGGTTTCAATGCTGTTTCAATGAATGTGAGTTTCAAGGGTAGATAAATTTTAATGCCAAGTCTGTTTTCATTGTGAGACAGTATTGCTTTGTTTAGCAGATGTCTGTTAGTGTTTGTCTATTGTTGTGCTGCAAAATGTATAAATAAAATACAAATAATCATTGTAGAAGTAAAGCAGTATGCATGCATTAGTGTTTATGGTAAATGGGGCAAAATAGCCAGGTAATGGGACACTGGAATGGCTGCTGGGGGACTCTGGTGCCATATTTTGGTTGTCTGTTCTTCAGTTTGCGTTTGAAAGTTGGTATCCCACAATTCCATTGGAGTGGGTGGGGTTACGTAATTATGTATGCAAATTAGATGTTAATCAGCATACAGATTTGTACCTATTTTTCATGGGCCTTGTCCAGATTTTTGATGTTTCCAGTTTGAGAGGTATGCTGCAGGTCAATACACCTAGGATTAATGCCTTCGCTGTAAGGAGCAAATCAGCTAAGTGGTTCCATTCATTTGAGACAGCCAAATGCTGATGTTCATCTTTTGAGCTTTTATCATATAAAATGTATAGTCCACATTCCACCCTTGTTTTGTCTGCTGAGACTAGCATTTATTTTTATAAGCTCACTGTCATAAAGCTTTCCAATTCTTTGAAGTTTTGGGTAGCTACTTCATTCTTCTTCTTTGTCATCCCATACATTGGGTGTCCAAAATACAGTGTACAAGTGCAGAAAACAAATGCATGCTTAAAACCTTCATCAATACTGACCACATTGATTGAGAAAGTGCTACACTGTAGAAACTTGTATGTTGTTTTGAGTAATGAACATAAAGTCCAAATACCTTAAGTAAAACCATTGTTTGTGTTTTAGTAGGTGAGAAACTTTCCAGATGCAGACTTGCTAAAGTGGGTGAGATAATAAAAAGCGAGAAAGTACTCATGTCCAGGTTACCTGGAAGTCAGATGAATGTACTCAATAGAAGAATGTCCATTCTTCACACTGTAGCTAGGATTTTACAGTTTACACACATTACTTTGTATTAGGCCATATAATATAGCAGTCTTCTGTGTTTCTAATACCATTACAGGAATGGACCCCATTCCTAAGTCAAAGTACGATTAAAGTTCATGATGGTGCAGTGGTGCACTGGTAGTGTTGTTGCCTCACAGCAAGAGGTTCTCCTGTTCAATTCTCGGCTGGGTTGCCTTCTGTGTGGAGTCTGCATGTCCTCCCTGCATTTGTGTGGATTTTCTCTGGGTGCTCTGGTTTACTCCCACATCACAAAGACATGCCTCGAGCATTTCTCCCCGGGCCTCCACTGAAAATTGGCTTTGTTCCAAGTCAGACTTTCCCGGTAAATAAATGTTAAATAAAATAAATAAATTAATGAAATTAGTATTGTTTCAATCTTTGATGTCAGCCAGAAGTACTTTTTGCAGCACCCGCAGTGTGCCCAGTAATGACTCCTTCTGCAATTCGTACAGGGTTACATGTATTGGTAACATATATAAATATGATTGTAGATTTATTTTTTAAGACCTGTTGCTGCTACTACTATTGGAACTGTCTGGGTAACTTTCTTCCACATTGCTCTTGTTTTTGCCTGCAAATCCTGATATTCTAAGACTTTGTGTCTCTCTGTACGCAAGACACTGTAGTCACTGGGTGTGGCGATTTCAATGATCAATGCTACTTTTGTCTTCTTTCTTGGACCACTATATCCAGTTTTCTAGCGTCTGTCTTTTGAACTGTTGGTAATTGATGATCCCATGTGGTCTTCATCATTTTCTATGATGCTTTGTGGCTCATGTTTGAATTGTTTTTAAGCCACTTCAAAACCATAATGTTTGCACAATCCCCAGTGCAACAGTTTTGCCATATTATTATGCCTTTCAGTATACAGTCCTTCTGCCATTAGTATGTCACAACTAGCAAGGAGGTGTGCAACTGTTTCCAATTCTGTTTTACAAAACCTACATTTGTCTGTTTCTCCCACATGTTCAATGGACTTTGTAAACCAACGTGTACGTAGCCGAATATCTTGGGCCGCCAATATTAACCTTTCATCTCTTGGTTTGAATTTGCCTCTCCTTAA
Organism: Protopterus annectens; assembly: GCF_019279795.1. Lineage (NCBI taxonomy): Eukaryota > Metazoa > Chordata > Ceratodontiformes > Protopteridae > Protopterus > Protopterus annectens. The sequence continues at coordinate 704,953,918 of NC_056733.1, read as the reverse complement.
CCATTCCTGCTTTCTGTCTTGTAAGTGTCCAACTGTTGCAGATAAGGTACAGAATAAATTATATGAAGGGTTAGTGATGTCCTGCTTTCAAGGTCCAGGCAGAAAGAGGAGTATGAAGGAATTAATATATGGATGCCAGTCTGCAAAGAGAAGAAAAAAAAAAAAACGAGAAAAGGAACATAAGAAAGGCGAGAATGGGTAAAATTAAGAAAATTAAGAAGAAACTTAAAATAGAGAAACGTGAGAAGGAATGTGAACCATCAGATCTGTTGAATGGGGCTTCATCAATCAACCTGCTGTTCCTTTCCCATTAACAGCACCACCACACATCTGTCAATCTGATTTTGGAGTCTAGGCATTATAAAATAGTGAAGAATAACAATATTAATCATATCAATGTTTCCATATCAATATTCAACTGGAATTAGATGATTTAAAGTATTCTGGTTGTAAGTATGAGGTTTTCTTGGCTAAATTGTGATCCAACTGATACTCTATTGACAAAAGGTCCACCTTAGAAGCACCCTAAATTGGGGAGTTGCATTGTAAATTGTGCTCTACCTTTTAAAAGTTCTCCCCTCTAAATATTCTATGACAAAGGCTTTTTTCCTTACAAAATTGAGAGGTACACAAGTTCTTATTCTAGTGCAGTCATCGGTATGTTTGAACCTCTAGTATCAGTATTGCAGGATTCATTTATTTTTTATATCAGAAGTGTAACCTGTGTTCTAAAGTAGAGTCTTGTATGGTGAACTTACCATAGCAGTAGATGTTCGAATGATCACTGCTGCAGTAGCCTTAGCTATATGGGTTATAGTTGGCCAAGGATACAACAGCTGGCCAGCTTCCAAAGCTCCAGGGCACCGTCTGCAAGTACAAAATATCAAGCAACCCAAGCTGAGCTAACTAAAATATACGTTTGAGCACTGAGAGCTCTAATGCCAGCAGAGAAAGTTAGGCTGAGCCTTCAAAAGGCAATACTAGGAATAACAAAAATTAAATGTCCATACTCTCTGGCATAAAAACACTGAAAAAAGGGGGGTGTGGAGTGAGGGAATGACTGTGCTCATTCAAACATCTGCTGTTATGGTACGTTCAGCTCGCACAACTGTACTTTGTTCTTCATATTGATCACTGCTGCAGTAACCTTTTAGCTGTATAGATAGATTACCATAGTGAACTATATTTGGGAGGAAGAAGGAGAAGGGTCCAGAAGCCCCTGGGGAATGGTCCAAGCAAAGCTTGATCTAGACCTAGTGAAGGAATCAAGTTTAAAGTGCTTTTTAAAATTATGTACAGAAGACCAAGTGGCGATTTCTAGAATACTTCTACAATCCATTTCTTTTCAAAATCCGTAGATGATGCTAAGAGTAGAGAGTAGAGTGGACCTCTAAATTCACAAATAAAATGGGAAATAACAGTGCTCAAAACCAGACAATTCAGAAACTGATAAAAGGAGCACCTTGGAAGGAAACACCAAGCTATAGAGTGAAATCCTTTTAATAAATCCACAATAAAAATGATAAAATGGCAGACGAACATAAACAAATTTGTCAAACATTCACATTCTTCTAAAAAATCACTGTCTTTTGTAGTCATTCTACATCCTCGAACGAATTGCCCCTTAACTATTCCCTTTTTCTGATGTAAAGGATGGGAACTAGTGTAAAATAAATAAGAGTTTGAGAATGTTTCCTTTCTATATACTGTTGACGTAAAATTACCTTCATCCTTCTTAATAGTTATGTCTAAATAGTTCATTTTCTCATAATCTATGTTGTATGTAAATTTTAAAAAAGAGGTAGTTCCAGAGGTGTAGTTAAAAATTCAAAGAATCTCTCCTCTGTATGGGTCCAAAACAGACAAATGTCGTCCAGGTAGCGTTTTGTAAAGGTTCCAGCAATTTACATATTCTGACCCCAGTATAAATTTCTCCTCCCAAAAGGAAAGTATAATGATTGCGTATATGGGGGCACACCTAGTCCCCATTGCTACACCCTGAAGTTACTGGAAAAAGTCTCCTTCAGATTGTATAAAATTGTTCTTTAAAACTACCTCTATTAATGTTAAAATCAGATAAAATGCATTTTGATTAAATTTTCCATACTTAACCAGAGCTTCCTCAAACCAACCCATGCCTTCATCATGTGGTATTGATGTAAATAGATCTACTATATCGATGGTAACAAAGATGACTTTGTCATTGTACATGTTTGGTTTAATACTTCTCAGCATATCGCAGGAGTCTTTCAACGCAATTACTCCCTTCGAGGACATAACCTTTAGTTTAGTGTCCAACAGTATTGCTAATGGGGCAGTAACTGAACCTTCAGAGGCCACTATAGATCTAAAGGGGGGATCCCTTAACCTTTTATGTACTTTGGGGATCCCAAACATAGAGGTTGTTTTTTTTACATAAAGGTAGTTAAAGAAATTGATGCCAATTATCACTTCCAGTAATAAATTGTTTAAATAACAAAAATCTTTTTGTTAGCAATATTAATTTCGTTAATCAACACTCTTATATATTTGATAGGATCATCCAATATTTCCATCATTTTTGCCTCATAAGTAAAACTGTCCATAAAGACTGTGCCACTCCCCTTATCAGGTCTCATTATTTTTTAAAAAAGTGTTGTTTCTTAGTTCTTTCAGTATTAAACTTTCTTCCCTTGATAGGTTAAGGGTAACTTTGTCCTGTGCTATCCCCAATTTTAACTTTTTCCACTAAGACCTCAAAGATTTTCAATTGTGGATGGAGGGATGGGTTAAAAGTACTTTTCTTTCTAAGTGCACCATCGATTCCTAGGTGTCTTTCCGCTCGTTGAAACAGCTCCAAATTATTTTTCCTTAAAAACAGTTTTAAATCAATAATAAGTTTATTAACATCAACTTTCTTCTGAGGGATAAACTTAAAACCTTTTAAAAACAGTTTAAAATGTGTCTCTTTTAATGTGGTATTGCTATAATTAAAAATATTGTAACCTTTAAAACTAAATTGATAACCATCTCTAATAATACCATTTTTCCCTATAACCCATTTCTCTGTCTGTTCCTTTGGTTGTTCCTGTTGTAACCCATTGTGTTGTAGTGTGATTGTGGTGTGTGCTTTAGCCTCTCCAATATTTGGAGTGGTGGAAACTCTAAAGGGTTATGTAAATCATATGGTGGTGTAGTGTGACCCTCTGTATGGTGTTGCTCCTTCCTGATCCATCATGCTAATAATTCTGATTACGGTATTCTTTAGGTCTTGGATAATTAATATTCTCCCTAAATTCTTTAATGTTTCTTTCTATTTTTCTAATTTTTCTGTTGTGTACACTCTTTACACTTCCCTTCAATATTTTTCAAAGAATCATAGAACCTGTTTTTTTCTCTCTCCACTGTAACTATCAAGTTATTAATAATATTTTGATTAACCTGTTCTACCTTGCTATACACCATGCCAATCTCCTTTTCATTTTCCCTAATAATGGCTTAAACAATCTCAGTCCCACATTTATCAAAAATATTGATTACTTCTTTATGAAAGTCAGAGCCTTCCCTCACTTCATTAGGGTATTTGTAAACACGAAGTCCTTTTGGCACAATATTTAGTTTTAACACATTCCTTAAGGTATGCATTCTCTAAGTCCAACATTTTTTATTTATATAACATTTCATCTAACCTAACCAAATTATTTCCATAAGTAGCATTGTTTAAAACAACCTCCTCTTGTTCATTACCATTGAACAAGGCCTTTTTAGTGGTAACATTATTGAAATCAATACTTTTGTACTGAAAATCATTAGCAAGACAGTCACCTTAGGACAGCAAAACAATGGCAATGGTGGTGGATGTGAGGGATTCCCTAACATTTTATTGGGTAATGGAAGCGAGAGGAATCTCTGCAATATGGATGACAATTTTGAGCATTTAAGGACTAATAATGGACAACCAAAGTTAATAAATTCTGCTGTGGAACAGAAGTCCAGTAGTTGCTTTTTTTGGTATTTTCACAAAATTAATGCAATCTTCTCCTTCCCGTTTCTCTGGCATTGCACAAAAAACTCACCTTTTTTGTGCATACTTTGTCTTTTAATGCTGATATTTTTAAATATTTCCTCTTGATAAGCCTCATGTTCAACCAGTATTTCCCTCATCCTTCTGCAGCTTTATCAGGTCATCTGAATAGCTACTGATAAGCTGAAACAGTGCAGTATACTCATTGATAGACTTTTTGAAGATACTTGAATGGCAGCATACCTGGAGGTGGTTTCCCTAACCCCTCCCCCCGAAAAAAGGCAGATTTTATAGTATCTAGCAGGCCACCTCCCAGTATAGGTACAGTACCTCTGAGGCCGATCTGGCTGTAGATTCCCTTGATGCTAGCAGGCCACCTCCTAGTATAGGTACAGTACCTCTGTGTCCGATCTGGCTGTAGATTCCCTTGTTGCCAGTAGGCCACCTTCTAGTATAGGTACAGTACCTCTGTGGCCGATCTGGCTGTAGAGTCCCTTGATGCCAGCAGGCCACCTCGTAGTATAGGTACAGTACCTCTGTGGCTGATCTGGCTGTAGAGTCCCTTGATGTTGCCAGAGGCTCTAAGATGGCTTCTGGCCTCAACATTCTCTCTAGGTATGGCGACAGTAGAGTAGAGAATTTACTGGCTTGAGAAAAATTGTTGTCCACATCTCCTACCCTTGTCGTTAGTTCATTCAGTTGCCAGACTCATGGCTAGAAACCAGGGAGAGATCCTGAAGCAGAATGAGGAGCTGGTCTCTGATATCAGTGAGGAATCTCAGAAAGGAAAGATTTTCAAGGTTGGTCCATACTACTGAGAAGATAAACCTGTAAGAAAATGTGGGTGTGGTACTGTGGATGCACCATCAAGGGCAGGAACATCATGGTCTATCATAATAAGACATGCCTGGTTGAAAATTTGGCCCTTGCCAGAAGATGTCATGGGGCAGCTTCTCAATGTGCCTCTATATAGGATTCTCTTGTTTGGTCCTCCCACACTGAAACATTTTTAAGATGTTAGAAGAAAAAAAAAGACCATGGAAGCTGTCAAGCTGCTGTTACACACAGACACCCCCCCCCCCACACACACACACACACACACACACTCCTAGGTACAACAGAAATTATCCTTCCGAGCAATAGCCCTTTTATCACGTGCAGACCACCTGTATTTATGTTTAGCCTGACCCATAACACATCTAAGATCTTCCTGGGGGCTACCCTGCATACTTGTTTGTCTATTGATTTCCTGCTACCTGAAAAGGTGACTTTCCTGGAGTATTCTTTCCTCTAATGGTCTCAAAGAGCACCTGCTATGGCAAGGGAATTTCTTATAGCTCTGGAATTTATGGCATTCGTACCTTAACTGTGCCTTTACCAAGACCTCACATAAAAAAAATACATTGACACCTAAGAATCCATGAGAACAGTACACCCCCCCCCCCCACTAGAGAAGGAACTACCAGGTTTAACATTCATTTATAGAGGTCATAAGTGAGTGGCAGAATTACAATCTCACAGCTCCAAAAAGAAATATCAAGAGGTTTTTGTCCAGATCCCAGTGAATGAAACTTAAATTCAACTGCATAACAATATTTTTAAATTACTACAAAGTTGAGGCTACACTTATTATTTATAGTTTATTTGCCAGGATAGTCCATTGGGCCATGACGAGCCCGTTTTCAATAGAATCCCGTAGAGAAAAGCTAAGTTATTAAAGAAATGTAATGTGCATAAATGAAGCAAAGTTAAACAAATGGAAAAACACATTAGAGTGCACATGTTAGTACAGTGCAATAACAGTCAGTGTTTTTAACAGTTTAACATTTGCACAATGCAATAACAGAAACAGTCTAAACTTTTTTTAGCAGTTATGCTAATTCATGCACTTAATTTCTAGGCAACTGAAATTGTACAATTCTAGGAGTTATGCTAATTCCTAGAGTTTATTAGGGGTAGATAACAATGGGAGGCTATTATGGATTACAGTTTATGCAGAGTAGCTGTACTGTAGGGAGATTATTTGGGGTGGGAGCAAGAGCATTCCCATAGTGAAGTTAGGTATGTGTGAAGTAAGGCTTTGAATGAAGAGGCTGCTGGTGGTGCGAATGAGAGGGGGAAGGGAATTCCAGTGGCGTGCTGGAGGTAAGGATATTAGATGTTTGCCTGGTGGACGGGCAGGTTTATGCAGTTCAATTAGATTTTGGGAATTAGATCTCAAAAGTCTATTTGGTTGGTGCATTTTAAAGGTGGTGGCAAGAGATGGACAGAGAGAGGGGATGAAAATAAGTTTGTATGCTTGGACAAGTTGAATATAGATGAGGTAATTGGACAGCTCAAGCCAATTCAGTTGGTGTAGGACATTGCAGTGATGGAAAGTGGATCTATGGCCAGTTGCAAATTTTATTTTATTATAGCAAGAGGAGAGTTTAGTTTTGAGGGAGGATTGCAGGTTAGTAAGGATAGAGGCACCATATAGGAGGGATGAGATAAGGTAAGTGTTAGCAAGGGTGAGCCTGGTGGAGGGAGAGATGTAATGGTTGTGGTGGTAAAGCTTGCCTATTTTTTGTGTATTTTGTTTATATTTGCTTGTAGATGATTATCAAACTTTAGCTGGTCATTGATCAGGACTCCTAGTAGTTTAGCATTAGAGACTATTTCGAGAGGAGTATTATTTTGACTGGTGACTGAGAATGAGGTTTTATCTAGGGTGGTGGTTTTGGAAGCAGTAATTATCATGAGTTTAGTTTTAGTAACATTGAGTGCTAGATGGTTGTCCATCATCCCTTGCTCAGTGGAGGAGAAGGCATCTTGGGTTAATTTAACTAGGGCTGATATAGAAAAGGCAGAGCAGATTATTGTTGAATCGTTGGCATATTGAACAAGGTTGGCATTTGGGATGGCTTGGTAGAAATCGTTTATGAATATATTGAATAGAAGGGGGCCTAAAACTGAATCCTGTGGGGACACCTGTGGGATTATTGAGAAAAGGAGAGGTTGCTTTTTTCCATCTGACTTGCTTGTTGCCTGTTTGAGAGGTAACTAGTAAACCAGTTAATAGAGGAGTGGGATAGATTTAGTTTGGAGAGTTTAGTGAAAAGAAGGTTATGAGAGATGGTGTTGAATGCCTTGAGGTGAAGGAGGAGAGTGGACAGGATGTGGCCATTGTCATGGGCCTTATTAACTGTTTCTAGGAAGGAGAGGAGAGCTGTGGTAGTGCTGTGGTTGGGTCTAAAACCATGTTGTGTAGGTGTTAGAAGTTGGTTGTTTATGAGGTAAGGTAGAAGTTGCAGATGGATGCATTTTTCGAGAAATTTAGAAATGGGGGATAAGATAGCGATAGGTCAAAAGTTTGTGGTATTATTGTTATTATCACCTTTATGGAGTGGAATAATAAAGGCCTTTTTCCAGAGCTGGGGAACTTGACATTCAGCAATAGACAGATTTATAAAAATGCAGATGGGAAGAGCTATGCCTTCTGCGGCAACTTTTAAGAAATATGAGGGTATATCATTAGGAGCATTGGAGCTGGGTTTCAATGTTAGTAGAAGTTTTTTTATGGTGGTTGTAGGGATGGGGTTGAAGGAGAAAGGAGGAGGTTAGGAGAAGGAGATGCTAAGGGGGGAAGGGATAGGTGTAAATAAGGGTGGGGAAGCTGACTGGGAGGTGAAGGATGATGTAAGTTTACTTATGGAATTGATAAAGAAAGTGTTAAATTGGGTGGCTAAGTCCAAGTCAGAGGCATCTGGATCAGGGCAGGGTTTTTCTTTTTTTGCGAGGGTTGAGAAGGGTGGAGATTCCATGCCAGAATTTTTTGGGGTTGGTGTTATGGTTAGTTTGAAGTGTAGAGAAGTAGGCTTTGTGGTCTGAGATAATAATTTTTTTTACTTTGTTACGAAGTGTTTTAAATTCATTAAGGGTGGCGATAGTTTTATTTTTGGAGTAGCGTTTCCAGGCCTTACCCGGAATCGCATGGTAAGGTATTTTTGGTTAGCCAAGGTACAGGATTGCTTCTTATCCATTTTGTTTTCAGAGGGGCAAAGGAGTCAAGCAAGTTGGGGAAAGTTGAGTTAAAGTAGGTAACAACATTTTCTAAGGGAAGGGTTTTTAGTGGATTCCAGTTTATTTTTTAGTGCATTTGAGAATGTGCTAGGATTAAAGGTTTTAGACAGAGAGTGAAGGTGTAGGTATGAGTTAGTTATATGGAGGAGGGAAGACGGTGGGCAGAAGTGGGAAAGTGGTCACCTAATGGGTCGAGTAGAGTGCCACTATCAGAGATGTAATGTGGATGAGAAACTAGAATCCAGTCCAGGGTGCTTCCAGTAAGGAAGTTCTAGGAAGGCATAGTTGTTGAGTTAATAAGCTGAGAGAAGTTGTACAAGTTTATATTAAGTGATCTTGTAGGAGATTGAATTGTTGACCAGTTAATATTAGCATTATCAGGATTATAGTTTCATTAGTGATGTTGTTAGAGAACCAGGAGGGAATGTCTTCAAGGGTTGAGATATTGTCTCCAGGAGGGATATAAAGGGAGACTATGCAAATAAGTTTGTTAGTTTATGTGAAGTAGGGCTGGAATTAGTTCTGCCTTACCAAATTTGTGAATAGGTTTGGTATAGGGGGTAACTAAGTGGGATAATGAGTAGAAGAGAGCAACTTCCCCTCCTTTTTTATGTGTTCTTTCTTTCCTAACTATGGAGTAGTTGGGTGGTGTTAGTTCAGAGTCTTTTATATGGGGTTTGAGCCAGGTTTCTGAGATGGCCAGGATATCGGGTTGGTTATGGAGAAGCCAGGCATGGAGGTTAGGAATTTTGTTGCATATGCTCTGAGCATTAAGAGTTGAGAAATGGAGTTGTGGGAGGAGGATGGGATTGGGAGGTTGAGATGTGTGGGGGAGAAGGGCCAGGGTTTGGGTGAATGTCGCTGGAGAGAAGGATAGAGATGAGATGGTAGAAGAGGTATTTCATTAGCTTGGTATGTAATCTATGGGGTGTACATTTTATGGGGATGTGGCTAATATAATGTGAGTAGAGTTTTTGGGGTTAGGTAAGAGTTTGTAGGTGAAGAGCATACTGTTATTGAAGGGGTAAAGACTGGGTGATATCCAGGTTGAGGAATGTGTGTGCATCATGGAGATTGGGCTAGTTGTATGAAATGGGGATGGGTACTTTGCACTGAGAGGTTGGGTGAGATAGGTTAGGTAAGATATGGTAATAAGTAGTAGTATTTGAGTTAGAAGTGAAAGAGGTTTGGTAGACATGATGACTATTCAGGATATAATGAGGAGTGAGTTTGGGATTAAGTAGATATTAGTAAAAAATTTAAAGTATGGGTTTGGGTACCCGAGAAAGTAATACGGATAGTTTATGTTAATGTGGTAGGGAGTTTTTGGCCTAGGAGCGGTGGCTTATAATGTCATATATTCAATGCTAGAAGTTATATGTGAGATGTTTGGGGTTGTACTGGGTATGTTACTATTGGGTAGTTGCTACCGTGTGTGAGTGCAAATATGTTGTAGATAGGTAGTAAGTTGTAATGGGATTGGTTAGTTATAATTACTTGAGCAGATTTGGTGGTTTGAACTTTGGGTGTGGCTTGGTCAAGTGTAAATTACAGGTATTGGGGGCGGGTGGGATATGGAGGCAGAGAGGGGAACGGAGCGGGATAAGCCAAGATCCAAGCAAAGACAAGTTTGTGTTTAAGAAACAGTCAGAACTGACCGAGGACTGCTCTGAAGCTGTAAGTCATTTCTTAACCATTTCTCAGGTGGAAAAACAGGATAACCTTATATCAGTAGGCTACTGTGGTCTCAAGTGCTGCGGTAGCATTGTCGCCTCACAGCAAGATGTTGTCTCGTTCGATTCTCAGCTAGAGCGTCTTCTGTGTGGAGACCTGCGTGAATGGGCGTACCTTCATTGCAGGTTGTGCGACAGGGCCGGAAACACGGCACGTAAAAATCAACTGCCAATCATTAGCGGACCGGAGTTCCGCTGTGGCAACCCTTAACCGGGAAAAGCCGAAAGACACAACAACAACAACAGTATTTGATCAGTTATGGATACTGCTTGCTAACAGAAGAGAACAAAAGAGAAATGGAATAGGAGTGTGTTACACATTTTGTCTGTCCTTATGTTGAAAAAAATTTTAAGTTGTGACAGATACCTCTGTTTGTAGTAATAAAGCTTTTTTGCTTGTATTGAAACCATAGATTCACAGGTTCAAAGGTTTGTTGGTAATTACTAGGCAATCCGTCTGTAGACCATTACAAGCCTAGCCAAAAACCCCTATTCAAAAGTTCACTCCAGCCTCAAGGAGGGCAAGACAAGACAAACCAGGAAAGAGTTTGTGGCTGCCCATCCACTTGTCTAGGTTTACCTTGAAGGTGGCAAGGGTGCTACTCTGCTTGACATATAGTGAAAGTTTGTTCCAGAGGTGAGGGATACATTGGGATAAAAATCTGTCATGGAGATGTATCTTATGTATCTCTTGATGAAGGTTTAGTTCCTTTACCAGGTATTTGAAGCACATTCATTCTGTGAACAAACAAGTGGTCAAAGCGGGTTGGATCTTGTATGGCTCAAAACACTAGACAAAGATTTGTATTCAGTAATAAGATATGTGCGAAGGGGAATTAAGATTTATTTGAATGTCGTGGCGATGTCTTTGGAAATTAGGTAAGACAGGCAGAAGGCTTTCCCAACTACTGCAAAGACACGATGGTCAAACGATAAAGAAGAATCAGCAAGCGCGTTGAGATCGCATACTGCAGTATCTGAGTAAAGGGTATGTCACCTATATAGTACGAGGACTTGCTTTATTATCAAAGGGAACTGTCTTACATTTTTTCACATTTAATTTAAGGCCATTGTCCTTGCTCCAGTTGCTAACATGGTCTAACTCATGGAGCTGCTGTGAGTCAACATAATAACAACATACAATTTCCATTCATGGAGCAAACACTAAGCCTTGTGGTACACACTGAACTTTTTCTTGCTTTTAGCAGTGGCACCTGTGACATTATCCACAATGGTGAGACAAACTGTTGCCTGTCCACCACATGGCATAATGATTTACATACAGATTTTACAAGTCTGTAAATAATGTCTGTATGGGGAATACTGTTCAAGGCCTTGGTCAGGTCTAGATGTGCTGTGTGTACTGCATAACCACTATTCATTATTTCATAACGAGGTTAAAGAGGCAAGACCTTGCTTGGACAAACCTGAATTGATAATGGTCCAGGGTTAAGAGGTTTTCAATCTCAGGATTAATGAAGTCTAAGATAATATGCTCCTTAGCTTTATGTATGAAGATAGTGAGACATTAATAGGTATAGTCATAGGTAGGCTAATGGCAAAAGACCCTTAACAAGCCTAACCAATTATACCCAGGATATGACCATATTATATCATATTTCCCCAGATATGGGATGGGGTAGTAACAGGGTAGAGGAGCTTTGGGTGTTGGAGCCCTGAGTTATTTTACAGACTGCTTCTGCCTATAAAAGACATGGGCAGTACTTCAGGAGTGAATTAGCAGTTCCTCATGCATTTATCCAAATTATTTTTGAAGAGAGCGAGGGACAGGCTTTGTTTTATAAAGATGGAAAGTTTATTCAATAGACAAGGTAGTCTTTGGGATACAAATCTGTCTCTCCAGCAAGTTCTGTTAGAGTCTCGAATAAGGTTCAGGTCTATAGAATGTGTAACCCTTATATATCTTTTGTTGTGGATATGTAACATTTTCATCCAGGCTGGATCAGAGAATGCCTTGTAGGTCGGGCATAAGTCACATCTCAATAAATGATATGAGACTGAGTAAAGGGATATGGACTTTAGTCTGTCTGCATAAGACATGTCTTATACTTTGTATTTTTCTTTAGTGAGAAGCCTCTGGGGCCACTCCAGTTGGTGTAAGTGCCTGGTTAGGTACATGCAAAAGGGAGTATTTTATTTGTTTGTGGACCTGATGAGGGCCAAATACAATGGCACTATGACTTCCTTTGATCTTGATGCCACGGCTTTACGTATAAGTTGAGCCACAAAGAAGGATTTCCTCACTACTAGAGCTACTGGTGGTCAAAGGTTACTGTCTGTCTGTGTTCCTAGGTCCCTCACCACTGGGTCTACTTTTAGGGGTGTGCTATCAATATTATAATTTGTAGGAATATCTGATTTACTGAAGGGAATGGTTATGCATTTTTTAGCATTAAGTCTCAGACCATGGTTTTGGCACCAGTTGTTTGTTAGTTTTAGGCCTGTTTGTATGGATTCAGTGATTGCTTACAGCTTACAGTCATCGGTGAACTTGTTGAGCCATAGGCTCCCAATATTGGCCTTCACTTCAGAGAAGTATGTACCAAACAAGAGTGGTCCTAACCAAACAGGAAGTGTCCAACACTGAGCCCTGTGGGACACTTCTGATAACAGGTTTCTTATCAGATGTGGATGTATCTGTCTGAACAACATGTGTCCTGTCAGTGAGCCAGTTGGCTATCCATCTGATGATGTGGGGGTTTATGCCTAACTCAGTAAGTTTATCTATGATGCCCAAGTGGGGGAGTGTGTCAAAAGATTTGGCCAGGTCTAAGTAAGTGGTATGTACCGATGTCCTTCTATTCTCACGTTTCAATATTCATAACTGTAGGGAGGCCACTGCCTGCAGCACCAGACATCTGGCCAGTATACCAAAGTCTTAGAAACAGGGATACATGTGACGTTGCATGTCAGAGGCATAAACCGACACTGGCTATAAATGTGACGTCTGCACATACCCACTTCAGAACTTTTATGCTGCAGTGATCTATGGACCTCTGATCTCCAGCTCCAGGAATCAGTTTGTTTGTTTGTGTTGGCCGTCCGATACAGATAAGTATCCTTTTGGGTTTTTTGTTACCTTTCTTATAGCTTTTCAAACATACATGTCAGCTAAGAAGGGGAAGTGTGCTTGTGGAAGACAAATTCCACATAAGGACATGCATGATAAGTGCTTATTTTGTTTAGGTGAAGGCCACAACTATACATCTTGTGACATCTGCAAGTCTTTCGTGCCAAAAATGCTATCCAGCTGCCTGGCTGCCTTAAAACTCTACTTAGAAAACCAGAGACTCCGGCATCTATCGTTAGGCATGGAGGGTGAGGTAGATACCTCTGAGGAGCTTTCCTCAGAAGAATGTCAAAAATGTTAGGCCAGATGCCCATGCTGTACCTCAGGAGCCCAGTGAGACTCTCTAGGCAGATGTTAGCACAGGGTCCCATTGGACATCCGTTTCAAAGCTAGAACTGGGAACCATGATGGAAGCCAGTTCAGCGGAAACACAGAGTACTTCCACTGAGGTTGATCAGCCATCAGCTCCTGATTGCGAGGGGGAACCATGGCTTGTGGCATCAGAGGGTCCTACTCCTGCTTTTCCATCCACACAGGCGTCAGCTTCTAAATCAACTCATCCTTCTACTCCTCTTAAGAGGAAACAAAAATTAAAACATAGAGAACCAGAACTAGCTCCTGTTTGGGACACTTTTGCCAAAATCTTTTCAGAGCCTTCCAGGCCCTCCAGTCTCAGGTGCCACATCCAGCCCCTACACCTGTGCAAGCCTTAGAGAATTCATAGGAAGAACTCTCTTCCTCTGATGAATCACTTATTATTCTCCGACTGAATCCTCCAAGAACTTCATTACTCTGGAGGAGGAGGACACTATTAGTCCTGAATCTCCTGGGGAAGAATTCTCCTTTGGAAACACTATCACTCTTATGAGAGAACATTTCAAATGGCAAGCTTCAAATGTTTCAGAAACTAAAAAGAGGTATTTTGAATTACTGCAGATGGACCAGCCCTCCCCATCTGCAATCCCTCCCCTGCTCCCAGCCTTTCTTGATACCTTTCTGACTGCATCTCAGGCCCCTGATTCTTAGCTCCCAGCTTCCAAACATCCTGATAAGTTTTATAAAGTTCCTCAGGATACACAGTTCTTGTTCAAGAACTCCCCTACAGACCCTTTCATTATAGCTGTGTCAACAGATAAATCATCTAGACAGATGCCTTCTACCTCTCTGTTTCCCACAGACAAGGACACCAAATTTATGGATAGACTAGGAAAGAAAGTCTATACTTCTTCCACACTAGTCATCAGACCCCTAAATTATCAAACACACATAACTAGGTTTGTTTTAGATACCCCACCGAAAGCATGTGCACATATACCAAATGTGCCAGACTCTCCTGTTAAGTCACAACTCTCTGCCCTGCTCTCTACCTCCTCTCAGGTGACCAGGCACACCATCAAGTGCAGTTATGACACAATAGCGGCATCTTCCAAATCTGCAGCCTCAGGATCTGTCCAGAGAAGATACTCCTGGGTGAGGCTCCGGCTCCAGCCCCTTCCCATGGATGTACAAACCAAATTGCTGGATGCACCACTTGACAATAAAGTCCTTTTTGGTGCAGCTTCTGCAGAGCTTCTTAAATTCCTACAAGAAAAAGGCAAGGAGTTACAAAATTTAAAACATTTGCTAGTCTCACCTATTCCTGGGTACCATAGGAACTATCCTCAAAGGGCCACTTTTGTTAGGAGACAGTCATTTCATTCTACTGCTCCACAGGCTAAAGGATGGAGCAATCTAGGAAACACCCCACTCCTAGACCTCCTTCCCTTTCCACTCCCACTTCCTTTCAGAGGCAGTCTGACCCGGACAGAGCCCCTCCACTGTGACTCAAACCCGTTACCCACATCCACACCCCTGTCCCTCTGCCTCACCCTTTCCCTACCCTCCTGGCAGAAGATTACCTCAGAGGCTTGGGTCCTCTCCATCATTCATAAAAGATATTTTATGACTTGGTGGACACTTCCTCCTTTCCAGGGTGTACCCCAACCACCTCCAAGTCAGCTTCATCTTTTCCCCTGATTCTGAATCAGCTCCCAGCTCAGGGCACCATAGAAAGAGTGCCTCTAGATCAGGCAAACAAGGGGTTTTACTCCAGGATGTTTTCAGTCTCAAGAAAGGATAGTCCTTGGAGATCTTTCTGGATCTGTCTGTCCTCAATCTGTTTCTCAAGGTGCCTACCTTCAAAATGCTCACCTTGCATCATCTCCTACCCCCTCATCCCCTACCAGGCGTTCATGGTATTCCTGGATCTGAAGGATGCCTACCTTCATATTCCCATTCATCCTAACTACAGGAAATCCCTATGCTTTTCAGTGGGTTCCTTGCACTTTCAAAGTTCTGCATTGCCATTTGGGCTCTCCACAGCTCCCAGAGTATTCAAAAAGTGCCTGGCTCCAGTTATCGCCCACTGCAGAATGCAGGGCATTCAGATATACCCATACTGGACAACCTGTTAATACTTCATCAGGGCTGCCACATCCTTCACCATCACCTACGCATGGTGTCGAAAACCCTGGCAGATCTAGGGTTCACTGTGAACCAGCAAAAGTCTCACCTGACACCCACCCAGACCTGGTCTTCTTAGAGTACAGGATAAGAACTGACAAGATGGCAGCCTTCATTCCTTGCCAGAAGGTCGAAGCCCTCACCTGTTACCTGCAAACATTTCTCTCTCTCCTGACCTTATCAGCCAGGGAATTCCTGAGAGTTCTAGGCCACATGGCATCCTTGACACCCATGCTTCCCTTAGCAAGGCTGCATATGAGGAAGTACCAATGGGTGCTGAAGAGTCAGTGGAACCAACATTCCCACCCTCTGTATATTCCCCTACCTCTCCTACCATACCTGAAAAAAGAACTGGCATGGAGGATTGGAACCATCAACCTCAATCAGGGTATACTGATGCAGATCCCTCCAACCTTACAACATATCTTCACAGGTATTTCTGACCTGGGCTGGGGAGCAGTTTTGCAAATCCACAAAAAACAAAACAAAGTTCAGGGAGAGTGGTCCTCCCTCAGGCAAATGGACCACGTCAATATCAAAGAGATGAGGGCCCTTCTCCTAGCATTGCAAACATTCCACCAGATTCTCCTACCAGGCACCTGAAAGTAGTCACAGACATCAACAAGTAAGGTGGGGGGGGGCAAGGTCCTACCTGCTTTGCAGCTTGGCTATTCATATTTAGTCCCTAGCAGCAAAACTACACATTCACCTGCAACCAGTGTACAATCCTTCTGCAGAGACTGTGATGGCGGAGACACTCAGCAGAACCTCTGCACTCCCTCACCAATGGATGCTTCACAGGGAGATGTTCTTGGATCTTATTCACAGGTGGCTTATCCCTCAGACAGATCTATTTGCCTCCTCCCAGAACAGGCAGATGCCTCTGTTTTGCACAAGGGATCCACTTCCACAGGCTTGGAAGGTGGATGCTTTCTTTTTTTCTTGGGCGGGGATGTATCTTTATGCCTTTCCTCCATTCATACTGATTCAAAAAGTCCTTCTGAAGATCCAAAGGGACAAACCAAAAATCCTGCTGGTGACCCCCTTTTGGCCAAGACAGCATTGGTTTCCTCACCTATTAGCCAAGGGCAATTACCACAGGTTACCCCACTGATTTGACCTACTCACACAAGACAGGGGGTCGCTCATACACCCTCAGGTGCGCAACCTCAGACTCACTCTATGGGTGATAGAGTTCTGATCCCCTTCAGACACCTATATTCAGAGGATGTACTCACTGTCCTGCAGGAGGCCAGGAAACCTAGTACCAGGAGAAAACATATGGCAGAATGGAAAAGATTTTCCAGGTGGTGTCAAAAGTAAAAACAGGACCCCTTCCTTATTCCTGTACCTATGGTCCTTTCTTACTTGTGTGAACTTCTACATTCACGACTGACTTACTCTTCTATTAAGGTACACTTTTCAGCCATTTCCACTTGTCTTCCCTCGGTGCCTCCTTTGGCATCCAGATTAGAGGTAAAATTCTTTTTAAAAGGGGTTTCCTGTATCAGACCCCCTCGTAAACCAATATCTCCTTCATGGGACGTTAATTTTGTCCTTGACGAACTCACACTACCTCCATCTGAACCAGCTCACTCAGCATCACTGAAACTATGTACTTGGAAAACAGTACTGCTGGTGGCCCTCACATCCGGCAGGAGGGTCTCAGAAATTCAAGCCCTTATGGCTACCCTTCCTTACCTTATCTTCCATAAAGACAGGGTCTCCCTCAGGACTAAGCCTTCCTTCATGCCTGTAGTGGTTAATGAGCTGTCCTTGAATCAGACTATTAACCTTCCTGATGTTCATCGTGCATACAGCTGCAGTAATCACAGATAGGTTTTCTGCCGTCAGGCGGGTCCTCGGTTGGCCGAATTCCAAAGTCTAGGTCCGGCGTCGGTTGCTGTCGCTTTCTTTCCTGATGTCAATGTGACAGGGGTATATAAGACACAGCCGACGCCATATTCTCCAGTCTTTTTTGCCGCGCGGTGCCCGAAGCAGAAGCAGTTCGCAAGTGCCGGTCGGCCAGCTCCTGAAATTACGAATAATTGGAAACCGAAGTCTTCTTTAAAGCTAAGTACCCCGTTGGGGAAACATTTCTTGCCTCAGACCGATGTCAGACAAAGTTAACAATTGTATTTCTTGTGGGAAGCAAATACCGCATAAGGATTTCCATTCCCTCTGCATACCTTGTTTAGGCCCAGACCACGACGTCTCGGCCTGTCGCTTTTGCGCTACTTTCAATAAACGCACTATTAAGCGTCGGGCGGAGTTAGCCCAGCACTTTTTTGGTAAAGCCTTTGATTATAAAATGTCGTTGGATACTCCGACTACCGTTTTGTCCAAAAAATGCAAGGACAAAGACTGACACGCGAGGCCCGCGGTCTCCACCGACACCATGCCAAAACCGGCTACACTTGGTCCGGTTCTCAGCGAGGCGCCTACGCAGCCCCTGACTACCGACAACACTTCTTTGGCGGTGTCCTCTGTAACCGAGACCGCAGGTACCTCGGCCAATACCCAGACTACAACCACCAAAGCCACTGTGAGTGTTGAGCCTCCTAATGTGGATAGGTCCACTTCCACCCATGGTGTCTTTAGACCCTCATCTTCCTTCTCCATTAAGGCCTTTACTAAGTCCAAATCAGCCATGCATCCCAAGTGGCCTGTTGCACAGGGCCCATCTCCAGGACCCATGCCCAAAAAGCAGATGCTAAAAATGGCTGAGAATTTAATTACTCTTATCAGGGGTTGCCAGCCCCCTCCAGACAAGAGACCCAGAGTGGGGGAAGCTTCTCCCTCTTCTGTCCAGGATTCCATTTTTTTCAGAACATTCTGATGAAGAGGAACACTCGTACTCCCCTTTTGAAGATTCGGATGCTGAGCAGTCCATTCCTTCTGTATCTCCCCCAGAGGATTTTTCTTTTGGGGAAACCTTGCACACCTTGAGGGAACACTTCCATTGGGAAGGCCAAGACTTTTCTGATTCCAAGAAAAGACTTAGGGAATTTCTTTTGTTACCTCAGCACAGACCTCTGGCGATACCTCCTGTCTTGGACATACTTGATGATGTTTACTCGGAGGCTTGCCTAAATCCGGATTCCCTGCCTCCTGCCCCAGTCAAGCCTGATAGGTACTACAGAGTTCCTAACTCTCACCAATTTCTTTACAAAAGCCATAATGCTGACCCTGAAACCATTTCTCAAGGCCCCAAGGGAATGAAGGCCTCTACTGCTAAGAATCCACTACCTTCCGAAAGAGAGTCTAGATCCTTAGAAAGGTGGGGAAAAAGGTATATACCTCGGCCACCCTAGCCATGAGGGCCTTAAATTGTCAGTTCCATATGCTTAAATATCAGCAGTTTCTGTTATCACAATTAAGAAATAAAATGTCTCAACCTGAACAACCAGACTTGAAGGAGTTGCAGGATATGATGCATAGTTCAGAACAAGTGGGTAAACACACCTTACAATGTGGCTATGATGCCCTAGAGGCCTCAAGTAGAGCTGCTGTGACAGGATCAGTCATTCGTAGACATACCTGGCTTAGGGAACAAACCTTGCCTGACCATGTTAAAGCTAAGCTACTAGATGCTCCTTTACAAAAGGATGTACTATTTGGTACTAATGCTGAGGAGATACTACGGAAAATGGAAGAGAAAGCTAAATGTATGCAAACTGTCAAAGCTTTTCTACAGGTTCAACCACCACGATTTAGCAGAAATTGGCCTTCAAAGAACTGGTCCTTTCCAGCCACGGACAAGCCACAAAGAGGTAGATACAGGCGCACAAGGGGCAGAGGACAACCTCAAGGATCATATAGAGGCAGACAATGGCAAACTCCAGCACCAAGAGGTGGCGAGGACAGTGCACAGCAATACAGGAAACAAACCCAATGACTTCCCCCTTTTCATACCAAGCAAGTCTCAGCTGACAGCACCCTTGGGAGGAAAGCTGGCATTATTTACAAGAAATTGGCATATTATCACAACAGACAAATGGATCCTGGACATTATAAACAGAGGCTACAGATTTCATTTTCACACTCTTCCAAAAATGAGAGGCATGCTGAACCTGCCACACAATCAAAGGGCAGAGGCTCAAATACAAATTTCAAAGCTTATGGCCATGAAAGCTATTCAAGAGGTACCTACTCACGAACAAGGTCAAGGTTGTTATTCCAGACTTTTTCCGGTACCAAGGAAAGGAAAGGAACCAACTGTAGACCCATTTTGGACTTCTCCATCCTAAACACATTTCTACTCATACCAAAATTCAAGATGCTCACATTACAGCAGCTTCTTCCCATGCTGGGCAAGGAGTTTTGGCTGGTAACATTGGACCTCAAGGAGGCATACCTGCATGTCCCAATCAGACAAAGCTGCAGAAGATACCTCAGATTTCTTGCAGGTTCAATCCACTATCAATTCTCTGCATTGCCCTTTGGCTTATCTACTGCGCCCAGAGTATTCACAAAATGCCTGGCATCAGTAATTGCCTACTGCAGACTTCAAGGGATACAGATTTACCCTTATTTGGACGGCTGCCTGATCCAAACGGACAACAAGAACATACTTCTGGAACATCTGGCTTATGTAAAATGGTTATTGAATTCCCTGGGATACACAGTCAACAAGGAAAAATCCAGGCTAACACCATCTCAGAAAATAACTTTCCTGGGTGCCAACTTGGACACAAACACCCAGAAGGCCTGTCTTACGCCAGAAAAACAAGGGCAACTAACTCATTACTTTAAAATACTAGCAAATTGTACCAGGCTCACTGCAAGGAAAATCCTGCAGGCTCTGGGCTTCATGGCATCTTGCATTCTTCTAATCCCATGTGCAAAGTTGCATATGAGGAAACTTCAGTGGTACCTAAAAAACCTATGGTCTCAACACAGCCACAGTTTGGAAACAATAATACCAATAATTCCATGTTTGCAAAAGGAATTTCTGTGGTGGGCCCAAGCATGCCAAGCAAACACAGGTCTTCCATTCTGCAAGCCTCAAGCAAATCAAGTCATCACAACAGACGCCTCAGACTACGCCTGGGGGGCGCACATGACAGACAGGTGCATTCAGGGAAAATGGTCCCAAAAGGAAAAGCACCTTCACATCAATCAAAAAGAAATGCTAGCAGTGATAAATGCAATTACAATTTTCAAGGACCTCCTGCATCCAGGGCAATTATTGATAAGAACAGACAACACCACAGTAATGTGGTACATAAACAAACAAGGTGGAACACATTCATACCCCCTGTGCAGGCTAGCCATGTCACTTTGGAACTTGGCTCTGGAATGGCAAATCGATCTTCAAGCACAGTACTTGCCAGGATTGGAAAACACGCTGGCAGACAATCTAAGCAGAAATATGACAGATCCACACGAATGGAAGTTGCATCCTCAAGTGTTTACAAAGATAATCCAGGCGTGGGGAAGACCAGACATAGATCTCTTCGCCTCCCACAGGAATCATCAATTGAAAAAGTTCTGTGCAAGGACCTTTCATCCAAAGGCCTGGAGAGTGGACGCCCTTTCCTTCAGTTGGGCAACATGGACAGTTTACGCTTTTCCACCTTTGCCTCTTCTGCCCAAGGTGCTCTTGAAAGCAAGAGCAGACAGACCAAAGATGATACTGATTGCTCCAGACTGGCCAAGACAACACTGGTACCCACTCCTGAGGAGCCTAACACATACTCCTCCCTGGACCCTACCTCTAATGCCTCTTCTACTGACTCAGCACAGCTACAAAACTCTTCACAGTCAGCTAAAAACTCTCAATCTGGCTGCATGGAAAATTCCTTAACACCACAACAGACCCTACTCTCCAAAGAGGTGCAGGATGTCATTTTGGAGGCCAGAAGGCCATCTACTAGAAAGGCTTACTCCGCAAAATGGAAAGGTTTTTGCGCTTGGAATGAGAAAAAAGGCCAGGATCCTAGAAAACTGAATTTGCCTCAGATATTACAGTATCTAGCTGAGCTGTTGAACAGTGGACTTTCATTCTCTTCCATCAAAATTCATGCCTCAGCCATTTCTGCAGAATACAACACTGATCCACCCTTATTCTCTCACCCACTTTTAAGACAGTTCCTCAGAGGAGCTAAGAATATAAGACCTCCAAGGAAACAGCCAATACCAGCCTGGGATCTTAACTACATTCTAGAAAAATTAACATTACCTCCCTTTGAACCAGCTGCCTCAACAGATTTGCAATATTTGTCCTGGAAAACAGCTTTCCTTCTGGCCATTACCTTAGCTCATAGGGTTTCGGAGCTACAAGCCCTCATGGCTGTGCAGCCCTTTCTCATCTTCCATCAGGACAGGGTTTCCCTACGAACCAACCCGTCATTTATGCCTAAGGTAGTATCCAGGGTAGCTTTAAATCAGGCCATACACTTACCTACCTTTTACCCCAATCCTCAAAACAAAGGGGAAAGGCTGCTACATTCTTTAGACATCCATAGACAGCTACGTTGCTATTTGGACAGAACACAGCCCTTCAGGAAATCAGAACAACTTTTTGTGTTCTATGCTGTAGGAGCTCAAGGGAAGCCAATTTCCAAACAGACAATTTCAAAATGGATAGGCCATTGCATACGGTTTTGTTACTCCTTTCATGGCAAACCTGTTCCTACAGGCATCAGATCCCACTCCACAAGGGCCACAGCTACCTCTACAGCCTTCCTCAGAGGAGTCCCTACCAAAGATATTTTGGAGGCAGCCACTTGGAGTTCTGTGCATACCTTCACAAAACACTACCACCTGCCTTTATATTCCAAAACTAGAGCAGGCTTTGCCACTGCTGTGCTGCAGGGCATTCTGGCTGCTCCCAGTTCCACCTAGTGCCTACCACCCTGTGCGTAGCTTTGGGATTCTACCCATCTGTGATTACTGCAGCTGTATGCACGATGAACATAGTACAGTTTTGTACCTACCATAAATGTAGATGTTCGAGTGCTAATACAGCTGCAGTACAGGTTTCCCTCCTTCCCCTCTTGGTAAAGGCCTAGTGGCTAACACCTCCTCATACAACCTGATTGGGTTATCCTTCTATGGTGTATTTGCTTGCAACTACTGATTTTTTGATTATATTGCATTGCTTGACTATATATATATATAATTTATGTATTGCCTTCCTTCTGGGGGCACCTGACATCTGGGGCAAGAAAGACTGAAGAATATGGCGTCAGCTGTGTCTTATATACCCCTGTCGCACTGACGTCAGGAAAGAAAGCGACAGCAACCGACGCCGGACCTAGACTTTGGAATTCGGCCGACCGAGGACCCGCCTGACGGCAGAAAACCCATCTGTGATTACTACAGCTGTATTAGCACTCGAACATCTACATTTATGGTAGGTACAAAACTGTACTTTTTCTTCCTTCAACCTCAAAATCCATCTAAAAGATCCCTACATTCCTTGTATGTTCATTGACAACTTAGGTATTACCTGGACAAGATCAAATCCATTAGAAAGTCTGACCAGCTGTTTGTCTGTTTTCACCCAAGGGCTTTGGATAAGGCAGTCTCTAAATAGACTATATCTTCATGGATTTCTAAAACTATCTCTGCTTGTTATTCTTTTCATGGGAAAGATCTAACTGCCAATGTGAGAGCTCATTCTACTAGGGCAGCTGCCTCTTTAGCAGCCTTTTTTAGGGGGCTGGACTACGCTTTCATACTGGAAGAGGTCATCTGGTCCTCATTTCATACATTTATCAAGCATTACAAACTAGATTTGATTTCTAGAGCCAGAACTGGGTTTGCTAGGTTTATTTTACAGGGTCTCATAGACCAGGCCCTTCAACCTTCCTCCCAGGCTCATACCTAAAGCTTTAGTACTCTCCCTACAGTTATGAATACTGCAACATGACAATAGAAGGACATAGATTAGTTATGTAAGAACTTACCATAACCTTAGATGTCCTTCTCTTCCATGTTGTAGTATTCAGCCCCCCCCCCACCTACCCCCTCTTACCCTGTTTATCCATCTGGTGTTGCATTTCCTTATCTTCAGTCCATCCAAATAGGGCACAGTAACAGCCACATACCTCTATAAGGTACCTTCTGGCTTGGTGGCATATGTGGGTCTGAAAAGCTTTCTTTTATTTGCTTCTCAGGGGTGCTACTGTATGTGGCAGTCATTTATGAAGTGGGTACGTGCAAACGTCAGCTTTATAGCCGATGTCAGTTTATGGCTCTGACATGCAACATCACACATACCCTTGTTCTTCAGACTTTGATATACTGTCCGGATGCCTGGTGCTGCAGGTTATGAATACAGCAACATGGAAGAGAAGGACATCTAAGGTTATGGTAGGTTCTTACACAACTAATCTTTTTACCCTCATCCATAGCCCTGGTGACTTTCACAAAGAAGTCCATCAGATTGAGCAGGCAAGACCTCCCTTTGACAAAGCCAAATTAGGTCTGTTCCAGTATTTAGAGAGTTCCTATGTTGTTATTTGTCAGGTCTATGATAATTATCTCCATGGCCTTGCAAGTAAGACTGGTCAAGTTTATGGGTTTGTAATTCCCTGGGTCAGTTGATGGGCCCCCTTGTTTAGAGGGATGAGTGTTGCAGTCCTCCATTCCTCTAGGTCAAAGCCTGTCCAGAGGCTGTGGTTAAACAGGTTTAATAGCATCGCTAATAGATTCTGTTTTAAGCTATTTAAAAAGCATCCCAGAATGTTGCTGGTATCCATAGAAGCTGTGTTTTTGGCTTTAACGCATGCAGTAAAGACCTGTTCCCTCATAGTGACCGGTAATGGGATGGTTGCAGGTATTTCTTTTGGTGTGGTAGGAGGTGATGGGATGGCGGAGTTTGAAATGAACTTGTTGGCCAGCAGGTTTGCTATAGTTCCAGGCTGAGTGTAAGTGTTGCTGCTCATGATTAACTCGGCACATTACAGAGCGTTTCTCGAGGTTATGAACGTAATTAAAAAAAGCCTTATAGTTATCTTTCATCTGGGAGGCTATCTTTTCTATACAATGTATTTTATGGTAACCTATTCACTTTTACTTCACTGTGGAATAAACAGACTTTTATCTAAGGAAGAAGGTGTCACTGGTTTGTTGGGATGTGGCTTATATTATCTTTTCCTCATAGTTTGCTTTGGCAGATTTAACCACCTCTCTAATTTGTTTATTTAGACTGGTGAGTACCTTTTACAGTGTTTTGTCTGTTACTTCTTGGCTTTTGGAGAGGATTTTTTTCCTGTTTTTGAACACCAAGGTGGTTTATTTTTGCCAGTAATCAATCATAGGTTTGACTCGGGCAGAAACTGCCTCCTCTATGCAGCAATAAATGGGATTGCACAATGCTTTTGTGTATAGATCAGAGGAGGCTTTAGTGTCATCTGGGTTAGAAGGGGCTTAGATGTTTAATCTGTTACTTAGTTTGAGGTAATTGTCCATACCAAGGTTCTTAACAGGTTTGGAATTTGATGGGGGTTCCAGGTTAGTTTAATACTAAAAAAGATAATTTTGTGGTCAGAGCTTACCTAGGAGGAGTTAATACAGGAGAGGGAGCAGCATCCCTGTTCGTGAGTACTGAGTCTAGTTGGGGTGCTAACTAGTTGCTCCAGGGTGTTTGCATTGATGAAGTTCAAAAACCTCTGAGTAAGTGAATTATGGGTCGTATAAGTTTCCCAGTTTATGGAGGATAGCCAAAGTCACCTATAAGTATAGTGTTAGGCTGAATGTTGAGATTCCAGTAGGTTTAGGTAGGAGGTGTGTTTTTCCAGACTCTCGTTATAGAGAGTCTATAGCTGGCAATGATATGATAGGGGGTCACACATATGGTTAGCTGGACATAGAGCAGCTCAAGCGAGTTATGTTGTCGGGCCAGTCTAGCAGTGTACTTGTGCTTTATGAACATTGAGACACCTCCTCTCTTTGTTTTATCCTTAGCTGAGTGGGATCAAAATGTATGAAAGGTATTGTAGCCTGTCATAGTCAGGGTGCTGTCCATGGTTCTGAACCATGTTTCTGTGGCTGCATATATGTCTGCTTTATCCAGGGTGAGGAGCACTTCCAGGGAGTGCAGTTTTTTTTTTATTTAAACTCTTAGCACTGAGCAGCAGTATCTTTAGGTAGTTGTGAGTGATTTTTGTTGTGTTGGAGGGTTTAACAACTTGGCATGGCCTAAAAAGGGCACTGTGGGATTAGATAAAGTTTTTGGCAGGATCTGGAAGCCAAGTGGTGACAAGTGCAAACCTTCTCTGGCAAAGCATTGTGGTTTGTCAGTTATGTCTCCCCAAGGTGACAGATATTGGATCCCCTTGTTGTGACACCAGAAAGTAAGTCAATTGTTGAAGTCAATCATTTTGATGATATTGTTATTGGAACAGCTGCCATAATAATAATAATTGTTACTAAGAGTCTGTGGTCGGGCTGCCCTCGTATAATGGCATTGCAATGGCTGTTTTCCATGCTTCAGGAATGTAACCAGTGCAAAGAATTAAAGAGGTCAAGTAAGGGTTAAGGCAGGCCATATTTGTCACTGATAATCATTAGCAGGACCCATGGAAGAGGAGTACTTAGCTTTTGAGAGGGCCGGGCTTAGAGTACTTGTTCCTCAGCAATTAAAAGAAGTGGTTGCGATTGTGAGATCTGTGGAATAGCTGTAACTGTGGGTAAATAAAAGTTGCACTAAATTTGTCGGCTAGGACATTAGCTATTTCATTTATGTCGGAGCACACTGTATTATTGTGGACTAGATCCAAGAATCGTTAACTGTTAGTTCTTAACTTTCTGATATAGATTAAGAAAGATTTGTAGTTATTTTTGTTTTTTGTGGCTATTTTAAGCTCATACTCAGCTTTGAGCTTCCTAATGTTCCTCGTAAGCTCTTTGCTCAAGGTAGGTAGAATGTAAGCTCATATATGCATTACAAAATGCTTATAAGAGATCCTAGGACTTGGTCTGCAGTTTTCCAAACATTAAGATTGAAGTAACATGCTATAGAGTTGCTGTGCTTAATTATCTTATTTATGAATTGCTTGTTTGCTTGTTATTGCTAATCTACCCCCACCTTCCCCTTCTGGTATGTCCAGAAGCATTTTTGTAGTGTCTCAGTATTAATTTTTTGTAGTTGCGTAAATGAAGTAATTAGTTTGATAATATTTTTTATTTTGCATATTCCATATTGTTATTGTTTGCATGTTTTTCCAAAAAGTAAAATTTATAGGGCTGGAAGAAGGGTAGACAATAGTTCAGAGTGTTATTTAAATGTACAGACGTAATGAACATTAGGATGCCAAATAAATGATTTATCTGTTAAACTCACTGCTACTATGTTAGAAATAATATAAATACATTAACTAAAGCTGTAATTAAGTTAATGCACTAGAAGTTGTGCTGATGTGCCCTGTACTGCAAGAAACAGTATGCTTTTACTGTTCCATGCTTTAAATATATTTAAAAACTTAATTAAAGGGAAGTGTCAGGTGATATTGACTTAGATGACATTAACAATATAAGAGAGGTATCATAAGATGTAATGTGCCCTGTCTATATTTTTTATTTTCAAATCCTTCAACTTTGAATGGTACTATTTTGAATGTGACATGCCTATATTTGATGATTAAAAGGATCTGTCATCATGTGTTGTTTATATGACTTTTTACGTTTTTTTCCTTGTCTTTGCAGGAAGGCCTTCAGGAGTTCTGCTATGTCCCATTCTGTACTGTATGTATCCTTTCTGCCTTATATGTCTGGTTCTTCCTCCCAGAAACAAAGGCCAAAACCTTTTTGGAAATCTCACAAGAGTTCAACAAGCGAAACTTAAAACAATTAAAACAAAACTCTACATACAATTGCACTAATGACATTCTGTCTACTGCACTGTAGGCCTCAAAGAGCTCCCACGTTCCTGCAGTCCTGCCTGCATATGCAGTTCTCTCATCGAAAAGGAAACACCTGTGAAATCAGTAGCATCAATTACATTTGCTGAGTCTGGTGATGGTGCGTTGGAGTACCTTTTTCGGTGAAGATTTATTCCACTGATATATGACTCCCCTGGATCTGCATGCCCTTTTATCTGTCCTGAGATTGAATTTTTCCATTTGCAATTGCCTTCATTTAGGAATCCACACAGCATAACCGTGGTCTGTCAGTACTGTTTCAAGGTTCATAGGTCTACATACCAAACTTTTGATCTGTTGGTCTTTTGCAGCTTTGAATTGCATAACCCCATGCCAGTGTTATCACTGGTCATAAAATCATACAATGATTTTCTTATATTTCTTTTTAGTTATAAAAATATTTGATTGATTTTTTTTAAAGCAGACTAACTTACCAGCTGATAATTCATCCATGGTAAACAACAGTTCATAGTTTAATTGTGTACTGCACCATTAAGTTTATCACTATTAGCATTCAGGAAATCCAGCCATTTAGATTTGTAATATATTGCAATTATTTTTCACTCTAAGACATCTACAGTACTGTCTGTGATATTTACAATCACCTTTTTTTTTTACAGTCACTTTTTGTAGCTTTAACTCCTTACAATGTGAACAGAGTAATATGGTGTTAGGCTAGGATATGCAAGTAAGATGTAATGGAATACAGTCTGTGGACCTGGTTTTACGTAAACATATATGTTACCCATTCATTGCTTGCAGACTATCAAGTTGTCAACCTTCCGTCTGTCCCCTCTACAATCCAGTGGGTGAAAAATGATTACAGGAGCTGTTGCTGAAGCAACTCTCAGGGGGTTTGGGGGGGGTTTATCTTTTTTAGCTCTACTGTTTATTGCACATACGGGTAGCATCCAAGAGGTTGGAATGCTGTGGGCCTTGTGACTGACATCCGCTCCTTCACATTCTACATAAAGATGGCCCAGACTCCCTGTGCTTTTCACTGGAGATTGTACCACAGAGAGTATATCCAAACATATGCTCTTAATGCCCCCCCCCCCAAAGGCGGAAACAGATGTCAGTTTCCTCATTCTTCTCTTCTCACATGCCAGCAACGCTAGCTACTGGAACCACTAGTCAAACTCTTTTTATCTGGGTCACTTTAAGAGCTTTACGTCTCAATCCTAATGGAGCTAGCAAATATGACCCCTTCTTTGCTGTTGGTTATACATATATGATGGATCTGTGGATGTTGCTGGCATTCCCATTAAACTGTATTCCATGGGTAGAGTCATTGTAGAGAATATCAGATTGCTTTCATGTTGAAAGAACACAGATCCCAGTGTGACATAACCTGAAATTTTGAGCAGCTATTTTTTTTTTTTAATTGGTAATTGGTTCCCTAGCCCTTTGTGATCATCAAGCCTCCCAATCAGTAACCCAGTAAGACATATTCATTTCTTGTAAGGACAAGAGGCCTCCTGCCCAGTCATTCCCTCTGTGGCCAAGCATAGAACACCAGGAGTCGTGCCACCATACTTTATGGAGTTGGGGATTTTTTTATTATGTAACTATGAACGTCAGATGTAGCTATTAGTTATCCTATAGCTTATACAGTAGTGAACAGACATGCTTACATGCATGTAGCCTTCAGTTTCTTCTGCTGCACTCCGTACTGGCAAGCATGGCCACCAAAGTCCACCATGTGGATCAACAGTGTCCCTTTCCCCAGGGGGGTAACTCAGCATTTGCCACTCGACTACCTCAATCTTGCCAGCTTCATAGCATTTTAACCAGCTGTCAAATATGGGCAACTGGAACAAGAGTCTTAGTGGTATCTGTCTAAGCCATGGAGCTGGCAAACTAAAAAAAAATATGAGAAAACTGACGGTAAAATATGTTATTGATTTGTACAATTTTGGCTGAAATTTGTGATGTATTTAATGTGTTAAATGAAATGTTATACTTCTATGGTTGTGCATGATTTACAGAGCACTTACGTTGTTGACAGGTAATGGAATGTATTTATGCTTTCTGGAGCTGGTGATGATTCTAAAATGCACTCCCCAAACACATTATTTCAAGCACTTTGGAGATTTTGAATCTTGAAGCTGTAGAGCTACACATGCTGTACGCTACCTTACAATGTGGCAAGAGCAAGAATCTAGTGATGGGAGGTTACACGTTGGTACTTTGACTCCAGTGTAGTCGAATCCTGTTTCTGAGATCTTGTTGAATTGATTATATATAATCATTAGACTATTAATTAAGCACATAAGAAGAAAGATTAGGGTAGCAAATATTAAAATTAAACTTTTATGAAGGGAGGGGCTAGGCTACACATCTTGTACTGCACCATACCCCCAAACTTATGTATACTAACTCCAGGTCACACAATCACTTTAAAAAGAGCACTTATTTAAAATGCTTTGCAAGCTGATAATAATATATACGTTTGTGGAATGTGAGAGAAAGATGAAAACCCTCTGTTTTGGGGTGTGGAAGGGGCATAGCTTCTCTGCAAAAACACCTGCCGTAGATTATATATTGATGCTTTAAGTAATGCATACAATTTGCATGAGTTGCAGCATGTTTCATCCATGTTTCAGGTATTCACATTTTATATTTAGGTGAAACAGGATTTAACTGCATGGGAGCCAGGGTTACTGCAAGTATCAGTCATGTTACAGGGGAGTGATGGTATAAAGGGCAAAAATACTAAATCATCACACTGTCAGTACAGATTATGTGCTGTAAGCTGACTGATATGGGGCAGGATTTTGTTGGGGTAATATTTTTCCATGGAAGGATGACAGGCTGTTGGAGCCCACCATCAATGATGTAACCAAGCTGTTGGAGGCCCCCATCAGCAGTGAAAACAAAGCTGACAGTATGTGGTGACAGAAAGCTACTGCATGGGCAGTGAATGAAAATGATGGCATGCCTTCTGTTGCCATGGGAATTTATATTCTACCTCCATATTTATTGTAGCTTGATGGCATGTAAGGGAATTGTATATTATTTTAAATGTTAATTCCGCATCTTTACTTCATTTACCAGATTATACAACTTTTTGCAACTTATTCCTATTTACTTTCAGACCTTTTCTTAAACATGTTTAAGAAAATATTTGAGGTTTTGCAATGAAAACTAAGGATGAACAGCATATTAAATTACAGGATTTGGGACAGTTTGTTTTTCACTTGAAATAAACAGAGACAAGAAAAATGCCAGATATGACTGTGCTGAAGTACACTCCATAATATTAGATGGTCGTTTTCCTTTCTGTCTTTTGGTAGTCACTATGTAGGTTATAAGCTATACTAAACTAATCTCTCTACTAATAAGCACATAGTTTCTGCTATTTCTCCCTTTCTTTGCAATCTCTATTTAACCAAAAAAAAACCACATACCTTCCTAAAGCATGCCTGTTCAAACAGGTCCACTGTGCATGGGCCAACTTGTTTACATCACCTAACATACTAACCACATCTTTTTACTTCTCCAGCTCTCTCGACCAAGCTTCCTTTATTTACCAAAGAAGTGTTTATGCATATATTTATACACTCACACATACACAGACATTACAAAAAAAACTCATCATCCTTATGTACACTACTGTCGTAACTTGAAACATCATCTTTTCTGACTGTACTTGCTGACATCACTTGCTAATACAAACAGCTTGACATTGCAGTGTTAATTGTATATTACCTTTATTTTACCTGTATCCGTATTTGTATTGTCTTCACATGGGTTGTACCTGCAATTGTTTAGTGTTGATGTTTTGATCTTTGCACTACTCCAGTAAACAAATACGTTTCACCAGATCTAGTTTGGTTCTCTGCTTGTACACTATATGGCCACTGGATGGCAGGACACAGATTTCTGAGCTGACTTTATAGCCCAGCGATGACACATTACAAGCTGAAAGCCTAAAAGAAAATAAAACAAAACCTTCAGGTACTCTGACAAGAGACAAACAAGCATGTACTAATCAACTCCAAGCTCAGTACTGTCACCCTGGCAGTGACAACTCATTTAGCAGTAAGAGTTTCTTCACCAAGCACTTCCCTGTTTGAGTTTTTCAGGGAAGCACGTCTCTGTTACCATGCAATAGGACTTGTGGGAAGTTAACTACATTTCTAAGAGTTATTGTCAAAAGATGTTAATACTCTTAACATATACTGGAAGAATCACGCAGATAAAAGTAAGCAAAAAGGTTTATTTTACATGCATGGAGACATGCTACAAAGTACATGGTATGTCAGCAGTCTAAATTCTGTACATTTCACATGGGTTTTTATACCCTCTCCTGCACGTACACAGTGACTGGTTACTAGACAAGGAATTTCACTTAAAGCTATAATTCACATCCTGGAGCCTTAGATGGTCAGAGGTCAGGCACAGGATAAGCTTGTGCCTGGATTAAGGTATCATCTGTGCATTCCTCTTTGGTCAGCAAATCCTTTACAAGAAAAACAACTTATTTTAGCTTATTTCTTTGCACGCAATGCAGTTTCAAATTTTAACCCTTACTATGCATGATACAAAGATGTTGAACACTAAGATTCTTACTACATTTCCCCCCTAACAACACTTTGTATCATCAGTAATACATTTTATTCATACAGTTTTTTGCATGACTCATCTTCTGTATATTCAGAATAATAAGCTTTAGTTGCACTGGCAGACAATACACTTGATATTATCATTCGGATGCAAAGAATGCAACAACAACCCAACAGTAGGAATATAATGGCACCAACACATATAGCAATTAAGACATTCATAAGTACTGTTCCCCAATTTCCAAACCAATTTTGGAAAAAGTCAGTTAATGGATTTTGTCCTGGTTTTGTAAGTTTAGAAACTTGTTGTAGGATCTCCAGATGGCTGTTAATGTCATATTCGTTGTCTGTAATGAATGGACAACACTCACAAGTACCTCCTTTCGCCGCTAGGGTGAAATCGAGCACCATACGATTCTGCAATGCTACAGTCCTTATTGCAGTTAACTCATCCGTCACCAATTCTAGCGCAGAAAAAGTTGCATTGCTCAGAGTTTCTAACAGTTTTGACAGTTTTCTGAGCTCCCAAATGGATTTTACTGTCCCATACGCTGGAAGAATACCAGCCCAGGAAATAACATCATCGCCCAAGTCCATGTGTGATAGCCCCTTGCTGCTACTATGGGCCAAATCGTGGTGATAGATCCAGGATGCATCAACGTTACCTACGGGATTAACAGGTTTATTAACAGCACGTACATTTCGTATTTTACCTTGGGGAAGAGAAAATGTATGTCTTATAGCTGGTGCTAAATAACCCAAAAAACAACTGCCTGACCAATTCCTTGGTAACCATTTGTATGCTTTTCTACCACAGATAAAATAACAGTCATTTACTTTAAGTGTAATATTGACTGGAACAGAGTGATTTCCTTTGTCTTGCAGCCCTTTAAACAAAAGGTCATACACAGATAACATTTTTTCAAAGAAACTTGTGCCATTAATAAGCCCTGTACTATTAACAAGCACTCTTATAGGCTTGAAACTCATTGCACAGTGCCCATCTATTGTACAGTTATGAATTATTGTTACATTACACTGACTCCATCCAACCTTACAGTTCCATTCTGGCGACCCATGAGGGGTAATGCTATTTTGTCCTTTAAGGCTACATTTGAAGTTTCAAATAGTAAATTAGTCCATGTATCATTTGCCCCCAAAGGGACTGTACCTAACATTAGACCACCATGTACAGTAGGGATAGCCGTGCATATCCAACAATTTGAAACATTAAAAGATAGAGCATATGCATACTTAATAGCTTGGTATGTATTAAAAGGCAGATGCCAGGCCGTATTCTCATCTCTCTTTACTTGGCTAGTCTTGTTTGAAAATAAAAACGGCCAAAACAGAAAAGTAACAATCACACTTATTAACAACATAATTATTTTGGAATGCTTTTGTGGGAAGGGCTGCTCCCTCCCGGTTCCAGGATCCTGTTGTTCTTCTGATCTGAAAAGCAATTAATCATTAAAGAAGTGTTAGTTTTGGTCAGCAATTTCCTCGTGTAGTCTGCTATCTCTTCACCCCCCTCACGTTCCGCAGGCAAAAGATTTTGCCACTGCAGGACGTAATAAGGTCTCCCGTATAATAGTTCAAATGGTGTGACCCCTTTTGAGGTGGGGGTGGTACGCATGGACAGGAGTGCCAGAGGTAAGCAGTTTATCCAAGACTGATGTGTCTCGGCCATGAGTTTACGTAACTTGCCTTTGAGAATGCCATTATGGCGTTCAACCAACCCTGCTGACTGTGGGTGGTAGGCACAGTGATGTTTTAACTTGATCTGAAAAACGGCGGCCAGCTTTTGAATAACTTGGTTTACGAAATGTGTGCCATTAGCAGAATAGATGCGTGTAGGTAGCCCAAAATGAGGGATAATATTATTTGTAAGGGCCTTGGCTACCGACAGTGCATCTGGGTGTGCTACCGGAAAAGCTTCAACCCATTTCGTAAAAGCGTCAATAATGACTAACACAAATCGCTTCTGTGGAACAGAAGTTAGTTCAATAAAATTCATGCAGATTGTGTGAAATGGATACGGAGGCAGCGGAAAAGCTGCTAGGGTGATCTGCACCCCACCACCATGGTATCGTGCACAAAGCAGGCAAGATAAACAAAATCGTTTAGCGTATGCTATAAAGCCCTTGGTCCAGAAAATTTGCTGGATCATTTGAACCATAGCAGCAGGGCCCAGATGCGATGGGCCATGCGTCACTAATGAGGCATACCTAAAAAGGTTTGTTGGCAAGACATACTTATCATTTGGACCTACAAAAACTCCCTGCTTTTGAATAGCCCCATATTTAATTCATCACTGTTTTTCCTGAACTGTACTAAGTTCCTGCATTACCTGTAAAGTTTGTAGATCAAATTTATCTGTAGGGTGAAGTTCCTTTTGTGTGGTCTCGAGTGCAAAGGTAGAGGTTAAGGCTATACTTTTTGCAGTTTTGTCAGCCAGTGCATTTCCAAGTGATACTGGATCCTTGGCATTTGTGTGCACTGCGCACGTACAGATGGCCAGTCCCCGTGGCAGTTGGACAGCTTGTAAGAGGCTAAGGATTAAATCCTTGTGGGTTATTTCCTTTCCTGAGGCCGTAACCATTCCCCTATTTTTCCATTGCTGTGCAAAGACATGGACTGTGGAAAAAGCATACTGACTATCTGTGTAGATAGTAACTGCCTTATCCTTGGAAATGGTGCATGCTCTGGACAAAGCAATCAATTCGGCCGCTTGTGCGGACAGGTTCCTGGGGAGGGGTCTTGCCTCTAGTACCGTAGTCTCAGTTGTGACTGCATAACCCAGTTGTGTAATGCCTGCCTCATTTTTACATGCTGACCCATCTACAAACAGGGTCCAATCTGAATTCGCCAAAGGTTGGTCCTTAAGGTCTGGTCTTGGTAAGACATTAGAGTGTATCAAATCTAAACACATGTGAGGGGTACCATCGTCAGCTGTAGGTAACAGCGTGGCTGGATTAAGAGTGGTGCATCGCTCAATGGTCATGTGTGGTTGTGATAGTAACGTTGTCATGCAGGATAAGTGTCTGCTAGGAGAGAGAAAGGTAACTTTATCCTGTAGTAATATTACCGCGACAGAGTGCAGTACTCGTAAGGTAAGGTCATGAAACAAAACTAGGGTCGCAGACGCTTGCACAGCCTTTGCAGCTGCAACTACTGCCTGTACACAGTGTGGCAATGATCATGCCACTGTGTCCAATTTACTAGAATAAAAAGCTAATGGTCTCAACTTATTTCCATAGGTTTGCAACTGAACCGATGTCATAAAGCCCTGCTTACAATCTACTGTCTGAACAAAGGGTTTTGTATAGTCAGGGAAGCTAAGTGTTGCAGATCCTGCTATCAATTGTTTTACCCTAGTAAATGCCTGTATTGCCTTATCCGTCCATAACAGCGCATCATGTGCTGCCATGGGAAGTGCAAAAATAAGTTCCGAAAGTGGACTTACTTCCTCTGCATAGTTGGGAATCCAACTACGACAGAAATTTGTTATTCCTAAAAATGACATCATTTCTTTTTTTGTGCTGGGCATTGGTGCCTGTAAAATGGCTTCTTTTCTACAGTTATCTAGTTGTCTACCAGCAATTGAAATGGTATAGCCTAGATACCATACTTCAGTTTTACAAAATTGTAATTTAGATTTATTTACCTTATGTCCCTCTTTCGCCAAAAAATGCAATAACCAAATAGTTTCAGACTCACAGACAGCCTCCGTGGGTGCAGCCAGTAAGATGTCATCCATGTACAATAGTAGATGACAGCCATGCTCTGGTTGAAACTGTGCCAGGTTTGTCGACATTTCTTGCGAAAAGATTGTAGGGCTTTCACAATATCCCTGCGGTAGTCGTGTGTATGTGTACCGCTTGCTCATAAATGTAAAAGCGAACCAAAACCTACTATTTTCCTGTAGGGGAATAGAAAAGAATGCGTTACTAATGTCAATAACAGAAAAATACTTATCCGTGGGAAGGATATCATTTAACAAAACAAATGGATCTGGGACCATAGGAGCCCTTGGCACTACAGCAGCATTTACAGCCTGCAGATCCTGTACCATTCTCCATGTCCCATCCGGTTTCCTTACTGGGAACAAGGGTGGGGCTGTCGGTTTACGACAGACAACAGATGTCTCGTCATCTTTTTTATGGACAAAAAATGCACCTTTTTGCACTCGAGCCACCACTTTCCTTATTCGAAAATTGTTCCCTATGCCTCTTATTAGCTTCTTTTAACCATTTCTGTGCTTAAGGGAATCCCACCTTTACTGGATTTTTAACTTTGCCTCCTGCGTCCCTACGCAGATCTCTCACCAAATTTTGACATTCTGATCTATTTAAGTTACCACTAAATCCATAATTTGTCTTTCATTTTTTATGTATTTTAAGTTTTTTTTTTTTGGATGTAATTTAAACATATATTCCTCATCTTCAGTCCTTTTATTTAAGCAGCCCTTACTAGCACAACAACTGCTTCCTATTCCCATTTTTCTTATTTAAAAGAAAAACTATTTACCTTTTACTGAGATCTCTACCGTTTTTTTGTAAAATTTAAACAAAAGAAATTCCTTTATGACTAGTCCCTTTGTTCTTTTTAAAAAGAGAACAATACAAAAAGAAAGAAAGAAAAAAAAAAATGTTACGCTTACCTTTCTGCAGTTCTTTCGCCCCATTCGTCACCGTCCCACGGATCGAATCTAAGAGTGACTGGCCTCTACTTACGACTTCTTTGTCGGAGGTCTTTCCGTTCAAGGGAGCCCGAGATTCGTTCTCCCCTTCCTGTACAGGTTTTTCAGTCCCTCTTATGCGATTTGTACCGTGAAGAGGTGGCCCCATGGTCTTGGGCGCCAGAAATGTCAAAAGATTTCAATACTCTTAACATATACTGGAAGAATCACGCAGATAAAAGTAAGCAAAAAGGTTTATTTTACATGCATGGAGACATGCTACAAAGTACATGGTATGTCAGCAGTCTAAATTCTGTACATTTCACATGGGTTTTTATACCCTCTCCTGCACGTACACAGTGACTGGTTACTAGACAAGGAATTTCACTCAAAGCTATAATTCACATCCTGGAGCCTTAGATGGTCAGAGGTCAGGCACAAGATAAGCTTGTGCCTGGATTAAGGTATCATCTGTGCATTCCTCTTTTTTTTCAGCAAATCCTTTACAAGAAAAACAACTTATTTTAGCTTATTTCTTTGCACGCAATGCAGTTTCACATTTTAACCCTTACTATACATGATACAAAGATGTTGAACACAAAGATTCTTACTACAGTTATACTTAGAGCTGGGGTTCCACAGGTAAAGTAAGTTAAGCTCCAATTCTTGCCTTGTCCTATGCAGGGGAGAGAGAGAGATGAAAAGATGTGTATTACTAATGCTGTAAACACTGTCATAGTCACACAATCACATATCAGCAGACTGATGTAGATCCACCCACAGGGCAAAAGGAAGGAACAAGAGTGGAGAAACGGGGATAGTACTGAAAACAATGGAAAATAAATTGGTCATAATACCTTATAGCTGTACTGCATTTCTCATTTTATTGTCTTTTCAGTAGCCATTACATATAGCTAGAATTCCACGCTATAAATATGGAGAAAAGGAATTCACAGGCTGTAAGAGTTTACACCTCAGATACCCTTCCAGCTGAGATAATGGCCATTAACAGTGCTGTTCTCCAAGTTAAAAACTTTACAAGACTATAAATAGCTGGTTCAAGTAGATTTTTATAAGCACATACTGACTGGATTAGTTACAATAAGTTTATTCTTCTTTGGAGGTGTCTGGTGTAAAATTCTATTCAAGAATAGCTTCAGAACAGGAGGATTTTCATGGTGACAAGAATGTACTGTCCAGTCATATTACAGAATCATTGAGTTAACAGAGCTGGTTCATTTTCCTCTTTATCTTGGAATCAAAGCCATCAGGGCTCAGGCAGCCCGGGCACCAAAAATTTTCCAAGGCACTCTAAATGCCTTCCCTTTTTGTACAGTTCTGTGCACAGAATGACCTCTCTCTAGATCTCTTCTGTAAGTGCAGTCACATCTACTGACTCCCCCAGGCTTTTAATTTTAGAAGATTTTATATCAACACAGAGTTTTAATTGTAGAAGGGGCTATATAGACAGAGTACTAATAAAGTTCTGTGTTTTAACAGTATGCTTACCCCCCCCCCCGTCACTTCGGATGCCTTCATCCTTGATTTTAAAGTTAGTATGGTGCTTTGTTTCCTGACTTTTTCCTCCTATTTTCTTACTGTGAACTATTCTTTGTATATCTTACAGAGAGACTTGTTTATTTCTCAGTATATTCCTAACATTGCCTTTTTAGGAGGCATTGCTATTATAGTTCTTAGAACCTTTTTTTCAGATTTAACTTTCCTCTGACTCCCCTTTTATTTTCTCTATCCCATTAACATAGCCATCTTCTATCACTACCCTTGATTTTTCATTACCCAGCCACTTACTCTCATTTGTCCTTCCTTTCACCTTTGTTTTCCATCTGTTCTGTTGATTACTCCCTTGTTAATAGTCTTTATTCTAACTATACCCATATGAATGTTTGTCAGCCAGGTAAAAATGATCTCCTTGCTGGTAGCAAAGCAGCTTATCTAACATCAGCCCTTAACAGAACTTAGCTGCAGCATTTCATTTTGCTCTCTGTAAACTGTAGTTAATGCATCCACAAAAACCTTTGAAACCAAATCACTTGTGTCATCTTGAACAATTAAATAACCAGTGTTATTAGCAGGAAATATTGAACCAAATACATGCATTTTTGCATCTTCTCAGTCCTCATTTTTATTTCCTGTTTCTTACTTTCTGTAGCTTATATAAACTTTGACAGATTTGCTATAAAACAAAATTTTTTTAAACTGGGATTCAGACCCACACTTTATGTATGTATGACAGGCATCTCACAATTTTTAGCTAAAATATTCATCTCCTATGTCTCACGCTTTCACATCACTTTCACATCTCCAAAAGCACTTTACACAAGTATATGTGAAGTAGCGGTTATCTTGCTAGATGAATCATTTTTGCAAATCTGTGGCACTCCACTGAAAGCTGTTTTATAGAAAGGTAGATCAGTTGTAAACAAAGCTATCAATTTACTTCTTAAAATGGCTTATTTTTTTTTGGGGGGGGGGAATAAATTACTCTACACTTCCCGTGCTGGATGCTTCAACTCTTACACCCCTACAAATTATAATCAACACAAAGTGCACCTTGGGGCAAGGACAAACACTGGCTGCAGTGGCTTCCCTCAGTAATTATACATTTTGGCCACACGTGGCTTCCTTGTAACTAGTAAGATACCCCTTTGCTCCGCTGTGCTTCACCTCCCACGTAACCATGTATGCATACGAATAAAACTGAATTACAATTACACTATTCTTTTACAGAACAAATAAGGCCTATATATATTTTTTTCTTTCTATACCCCTTTGCAGCCTTTCCACAATTAATAAAGTCTGTCTTGCACCAAATCTGAACCCAATTTTAAAAGAACTCACAGCATATTAGGAAATTTTGGTGTGGACTACAAACTAAGACACATTTAAACAGCTCTGCAATAAACTTCACCATCTTGATGAAAACTGTACAAGGCTTAACTAAGCCACAGAGAATCATGTAATGTTGGATTCTGTTTTAAATAATAATTGTTGGTTCTGGCTAGGTGACCCATGTTCTGTCCTGGTGGTCATTTAAGTATAATGAACCATCTCCAGCTATCATTTTAGGGTAGCCCTTTCCTGCATGCAAAGAACTGCTTTTATTTAACTTACTTTCACAGATGTACTGTATCTGTTTTATTGTTTAGTACAAATTTAATTAGCTTGGACTGTTGTTAATAATTTTTTTCTTATTACAAGATAAGATTTTCCTTTCCAGCCAGCTGCTAAGATTTTCCTTTACTAAAAGGAGAGTTACATATACTAGGACTCCCTAGTATGATAAACAAATTGACTGTGATTTCCCAAGAGATGCTACCTGGAGGCACTGTAAAGCTACCAAGAACATTTGATAACTAGAAAAGTGAGCTGGTCAGCATGAGCCCTTTTCAGTTTGAGCTGATCTACAAGGGTAAATACAATGGTTAGGAATAATGTAACGTAACCAGTCAGCCAGGACTTTTCTTTTCTTTTTTTTCCTGAGATGGGAGGAAACCAGTGTACTCAGGGGAAACCTATAAACCTTTACAGATATGGGGAGAACACATAAACTCTACACAGGCAATGAAAGGAATCAGAATTGAAATCTGGACCCTGAAACTGTCAGGCAAAGATCAACTGCTTAACAAAATGCTGACAAAGAATGTTCTGCAGGATTTCTGTGAATGTTGTTATAGCTACTTTAGCATAAACAAAATGTTCTGTCCAAGCAGTAATCCAGGTTTTGGAAAGAAATTAAAATACATCTAGTATTATTTTCTTTTGTTTTTCTCTTTGCTCTTCTCACCATCTGTCGCATCCTGCCTAATGAATTATATTACAATTACCCTCACACTCCAACACAAGCACTCATTCTTAAGCAGCTAACAGAACAGGAATAAACCTCCAGATATTCCACTCCAAGCCTATGACTTGTTAATGTTAACTCTGAAAAATAAATATCCAAAATTAAATGTTATGGACAGAGGTAGCTTATAAATGCCTGGCCCTCAATGTCCTGTTTGGATACAGAAGATAATTATTCTTTTGAAAAACTTGGCTAGGCTTAGAAAAGTCTCCTGGTCAGTAGCCTAATAAGTCTATGAATCTATACCATCATAAAAGATAAGCAAAACTACTGTACTGCTCTACAGGAAAACCATAGTAAAGCTCCATAAACAGTTTTGGTCAACAGTCAATAAACATATTCAACCTGGTGAAAAATTGCAACTCTGCCCTTTCATAGCTGAAACAAACTATAACACAGTATGCAAGTTGAACTCTTACTGCATAAATGTTGCTAACTCACTTACAAAACCCAATGCACACATCAGTAAGTGATACTGGCACTGGCACTACTACCTGATCACTTACACAAATCCTACCACCATGATAAAAAAAGTGTTAAAAAACTTAAAACCCACTTCTGTTGCAGCTGATGACCTACCAGTAGAATATCTCAAAATAGCCATGGGGCCATTTGTATACCAGACTTGGGAAACACTCCTATGTTATACATTTACATAAAGCTGGCAAATCAGTTGAACTAGCAAACGGCAGACATTTACCACATCCCTTCTATTTTAAGTACTTGAAAAATCTATCAAACGTACAAATGATCGACTGCCTAAAAGAGAACAAGTTACTTTCCACTTTTCACAACATAGCATGTATTTAAACCAGGACATAGCATAGAAACATCATTACTAACTTTCATAAACTATAGTCATGATAGATGCAATCAAGGTGAAAAGTTTGTATCACTATTTTTGACCTGTCCAACGCATTTGATACAGTTTCGTATCCCATGCTGTTACTTAGACTCTAAGAACTAGGCCTAACAAACAATAAAATCAATTGGTTTAAAAGTTACCTAAGCCATTGAAAAAAGTGTGTACTCTGGGCTGATGAGCTGTCATGTCCACAACATTAGGTGTGCCACAAGGTTTAATATTAGGACCTTTACTTTTTAATATATTTATAAATAAAATACATACAGACTGTCATCTAGCACAACTAATCCAATATACAAATGACTGAAACACTAATATATGCTGCTTCCTCAATCAAACGGCTCCAAAATTATGTGCATTTCTTTGTAAAAGTTAAAAAATGGCTCAAAACTACTCCTAAATCCAAGTAAAATTAAAATAATGGTATTTTTACCTCCAACACAGCAAACTGTTGTGACTTAACAATATTATCAGTCAATAATAGTAGAACTGAGCAGGTACAAATTACAAATCTAGTGGGAATAAGATTTTATCAGCAAATCCAACATGTATTATAAAAAATTAACCACAAATGATGACTTCTCTATAAAGTAAAACCATTCTGAAGAGAATACCAGTACACACCCCCTATTCTCTTGTATGCATCAGCAATTTTTACTCATCTACAGTGCTCTCAGCTAGGTAAACTGCTGGAATCTTATAATAAAATTGCAAAGTTTGCAGGTAAGCATTATTAACTAAACTTCAAAAACTGAAAACTGCAAAGACCACGGACTAGCCGAAGAACCTTGTTGGAAAACGAAAAAACAAAACGAACAGTGGCCAGTAACCGCTAAGGAATCCACAAAGCACAATACGTTTTAGCGCTTTCTTTCACCTTTAATATAAAACGTGAACTTCATCAGAAAAAATGGGAACTCTCCCATGTTCCCGTTTTTAAATGCATTAACAGGAAATGATGTAACATATAATTTGTCCAAATGACTACTTGAATCTAAATTACAATAAAATTTCATACTAAAAAATGCAACAAAACATTTTTTCAAAAAGTGATCCTATACAAATACCTTTCAATTCTAATGACAATGTTGACCTATAAAACAGATGTTTGAAAAAACTTTGCGTTGCAAACATTGATCGTTGTTCCTAAAGTACTGTGTGTATATGTCAGTATTCTTGTACCGACAATAAAGCAATCAATCTTAAGACTATAAACCTCTATAACTAGTCTAACAAAGCGCTTTGATGTCTTAGCGCTTGATTCTAAATATAAAGGGCTTATTGTCTTATTTTATGGTACATGTACACTACTCATTTCTAAAATAAATCAAGTATGCTTATCGGTTTACATGGTACCTATGATACGTGCTCTATGTGTAATGTATTACATAAGAATTCCCCTATAAAGTTTGTGGTTAAACCTAATCAAAACAACACTGAGTGTGTTGTGACTTTGTAACTACAGAAGTGAGTATATATATATATATAAAAATTTTTTTACATAATGTATGTTACTCTGAATCAACATAATAGATAAGTGAATGTGACAGTCCATTATACCTCCCCTATAACTGAGAATGTGTTCTAAAAATGTGTGTATGATAAAATAGAATAAAAATACACATAAACAATGAAATGTGTTACCATATCTATATAACTCTACATCCATGTTAAAACACAAAAATTAGGAACCTCTAATTGTGAGGATCTAACTAAGCCAATCTCTAGTACAAAAAACTTGTTGTGTAGGAGAGACTTTACCTATCTGTACAACAGAAAACATTTGATGTTTATCATTTCATTTAGCCCTGGGGGCTGATCTGCCCCTAAAAGTAACTGCCAAAGTGCCTCTTTGTTCCAACCTGTTATTAACATCTCCCAATAATGAACCTTTTTGTACATGATCGAGAACAAAGAATTCAAACTTTTTAAAATTAGTACATGACTGAGCATGTCTTGCTAAAGAGTTATTCTTGTCTTTATTCTTAATTGCCAAGGTGTGTTCATAAATTTTGCGTTTTAAAACCCTTATTGTTTTACCAATATAATAACCATCACATGTCATGCAGGATGCTATGTATACCACATGATCACTGTGACAGTTGAAATATTTGTGTGACCAAAATGTTCTATTTAAATGTTTTAAAGTCACAAAAGAAGTATTGCTTATAAATCGACACTGCCTACAGTCCTTACAGGAAAAAGTCCCTTTCTTGTTACTAATTTCTCTGACTGTAGTATTCAACACATGATTATTATATTCCAAAATGTGTTTCACGTTTGTCACATTCTTATATGTGAATCTAGGTCTAATTCCCAAGCAGGACATTAAGTCCATATTGCCAAGGATAATTTTCCAGTTTTTTTCTATAATTTCTCTAATGTGCCATAGTTCATTAGATATAGGAAGAGGAAATGCTGTATAAAATTCTTCTACCTCTTCTTTATTTGTATTCAGTGAACTAACCTGTGCCATGAATTCGGTGCTGCTAATAGACAAAATTGGTTTAGCTACACCTATTCTAAGTTTATTTACTTCTTTTTCTAAACTTTTTAACTAATTACCTTTATAACCCCTCTCAATAAACATTTTTCTTAACAAAGATAATTCTTTGTGATAAATGTTGTCATCTGATGTTAACCTGCTCAACCTAATCATTTGGCCTTTTATTACATTTTTCTTCATGTGTGAGGGGTGAAGACTTTCTTTGTGAAGAAATTGGTTGGTAAAACAAGGTTTCCTATATATTTTACTATGTATTGTGTCATTTGCCGAATCTATGTACAAACTTAGATCAAGAAAATTGACATCTTTTCCAAACCCACTGGATTTGAAAAATAAAAAACTCGTTGTGTTGTTCAGATCATGTACCATGTTGTCAAACTCACTTTTGTCCCCTGTCCACAGAAAAAACAAGTCATCTATGTATCTAACATAGTGCACTGCTTTGTTAAAACTTGGGTGATTCTTAAGATACTTCTGTTCCCAATTTGACATGACAATATTTGCAAATGCTGGTGCAACCCTGGCCCCCATCGCAACCCCAGATATTTGTTTATAGAATGTTTTATTAAACACAAAGAAGTTATTGTCTAAAACAATTTCCATTAGGGAACATAATGTATTGATTTTTGGACCACCCAAATCTGTGTTGGACACTAAGTAGGTTCTCATGTACTCTATACCTTCTTCTTGATCTATAGAAGTATAGAGACTCCTGACATCTAAAGTTTCAAATTTGACT
Source organism: Protopterus annectens (assembly GCF_019279795.1). NCBI lineage: Eukaryota > Metazoa > Chordata > Ceratodontiformes > Protopteridae > Protopterus > Protopterus annectens. The sequence continues at coordinate 704,909,430 of NC_056733.1, read as the reverse complement.
TCTTTGAATGCAAATTTTCCCTTAACTAATATTTCTAACAAGTGCCAGGAGTCTCTTAAAAAATATTCTGCTTTCTGTGCTATCTGGTTCAAAATGTTATCAAGCCATACAGAAATGTTCTCAGTTTTTGAGTGTTTGGCTGACACTATAGGTCTGAATGTTAAACTCTCTTTGTCATGTTGTAATTTTGGGATACCAAAAATTAGCCATCTTCGGGTGTTCTATTGACATAAAATCATAATCTTCTCTATCTATTTGTTCTTCACAAAACATGTCAAACAGAAAGGTATTAACCCTTCTGTAACAGCCTAAGATGAAATCTGTACTGACCTTCAAATAATTATTTGTGTCATTCAGCAGTAGGGTAATAGCATTGTCGTAATCCACTGTATTCATTACTACGATCTTACCCCCTTTATCTGCCTTCATGACCCTGATATTGTGAGTGTGAGACAGTCGTGTCAAGGCTTCACGTTCTAAATCCGTAGGGTTGTCCTGTACATTTACTTCTAAAACTTCCCTAAATTCTGTTTCACAGATCTTTTGAAAAACCTGCAGTGTATTTACTAAAGGGGGATTGAAAGTACTTGTTTTTTTTAGTACTTTGTTTTGATTAGGACCAGTCATACAAACATCTTTCATAATGTATTTTAAATTCAATTTGCGCATAAAAATTCTAAAATCCACTAACAATCTACCCATTTCTACTTTGTTAGATGGAATAAAATTAAAACCTTTTTTCAAGACACTTATACAAGCTTCAGAAAGAAGACTATCACTCATATTGACAATACTCAGAGAATAGTCAGTATCTACAAGATGTGATGTCACCACTTCCGTTTGTTTTTCCCTTTGGGTTTCCCCTTGTGTTGAGTGGAGTTGAACCACTTGGTAGTCCTTTTTGCTTGCAACCCCTGTGCACGAAAAGGGGCTAGTTTTTGATTAGTGTTAGAACTAACCACCTCTGCAAATCTTGTAGTGGGAATGACCTTTGTACTACTAGAATCAATGTTATTTCCTGCCTTGTGAGTACCATTGTTCTCAACCTCGCTAGGACCACTATAAGTTACTGTGGTAGAAGGTGGAAAAAACTGATTATCATTCATTTTGTCTTTTCCCTTTTCAGGCCCAAAAGGTTTGGAAGTGGAATGAGAGTCTTTGTTATACGTATTGTTTAAAGTCTTAGCTTCACTATAAACACAAATGTATGCTTCGTTAGCATTATACACATAAATATCTCTCCGCATTTTGTTTTGTTTTCTTGTAATAATTGTAGCCCGATGTCTATCCGTTTTCGCCTCAATGCTGTTGTAGAGTGACAAAAATTGTGGAAAACAACTAAACTGCTTGATGTTATCATCTACAGTTTTAATGTCATCCATTATTTTTTTCATTTCTGCCTCATAGTGTTTCACCAAAACACCCATCATAGCTATTCCTGCGTCGTTATACAATTTTGTTAAAGTATTGCAAAGTTCATCTTCTGGAATAACACAATTTGGGAACTTTGCAGTTCTTAGACCTTGGGGTACAATGTTACGTGAAATGCATTTGTTTAGATATTGTATCTCTAAACGTAATGTAGTATGTCTGATGACCAGTCTCTCTAAATCAAAAATAGATTGTTTACAAACTTGTAAGTTGTTGCTGTTTTGATTACTTATTGCGTTTGCGACTGGTACATCCTGTAAATTTTTGAATGGATTGTCAGGTTCCATACAGACATAACCCCAAACATTGCCTGTAAACTGAGTTTTGTCTCTATCTTCCCGAGTGTCTGCCACTACTAATTCAGTGTTGGCGTTGTTAACAGACACGTTTGTGGACCTTGAAGTACCCTCTGGAAAAATCTTTCCTGACTCTCCAGCATATTTTGTCGTTACTGTGTTAGAGTCACCTTTTAAACAGCTTTGTACTATTCTCGTAATAGTATCAATTAGATCTTGCTCAGGCCCCCTGGACTGCTTGTGCTCTTCGCCTCAATCAGCTCGGTCCATGCCTGGCATCGGGTGAATAGATACATCCAAAAGAGTGTCTTGGGAGAACGCTTCCGTGGCCATCCCAAGCGCAAATGACTGCCCACTGTATTTAACTTCAAAAACTGAAAACTGCAAAGACCACGGACTAGCCAAAGAACCTTGTTGGAAAATGAAAAAACAAAACGAACAGTGGCCAGTAACCGCTAAGGAATCCACAAAGCACAATACGTTTTAGCGCTTTCTTTCACCTTTAATATAAAACGTGAACTTCTTCAGAAAAAATGGGAACTCTCCCATGTTCCCGTTTTTAAATGCATTAACAGGAAATGATGTAACATATAATTTGTCCAAATGCTACTTGAATCTAAATTACAATAAAATATCATACTAAAAAATGCAACAAAACATTTTTTCAAAAAGTGATCCTATACAAATACCTTTCAATTCTAATGACAATGTTGACCTATAAAACAGATGTTTGAAAAAACTTTGCGTTGCAAACATTGATCGTTGTTCCTAAAGTACTGTGTGTATATGTCAGTATTCTTGTACCGACAATAAAGCAATCAATCTTAAGACTATAAACCTCTATAACTAGTCTAACAAAGCGCTTCGATGTCTTAGCGCTTGATTCTAAATATAAAGGGCTTATTGTCTTATTTTATGGTACATGTACACTACTCATTTCTAAAATAAATCAAGTATGCTTATCGGTTTACATGGTACCTATGATACGTGCTCTATGTGTAATGTATTACATAAGAATTCCCCTATAAAGTTTGTGGTTAAACCTAATCAAAACAACACTGAGTGTGTTGTGACTATGTAACTACAGAAGTGAGTATATATATATATATATATATATATATATATATATATATATATATATATATATAAAAGTTTTATATAATGTATGTTACTCTGAATCAACATAATAGATAAGTGAATGTGACAGTCCATTATACCTCCCCTATAACTGAGAATGTGTTCTAAAAATGTGTGTATGATAAAATAGAATAAAAATACACATAAACAATGAAATGTGTTACCATATCTATATAACTCTACATCCATGTTAAAACACAAAAATTAGGAACCTCTAATTGTGAGGACCTAACTAAGCCAATATCTCAATAACTAGTACAAAAACTTGTTGTGTAGGAGAGACTTTACCTATCTGTACAACAGAAAACATTTGATGTTTATCATTTCATTTAGCCCTGGGGGCTGATCTGCCCCTAAAAGTAACTGCCAAAGTGCCTCTTTTTGTTCCAACCTGTTATTAACATCTCCTAATAATGAACCTTTTTGTACATGATCGAGAACAAAGAATTCAAACATTTTAAAATTAGTACATGACTGAGCATGTCTTGCTAAAGAGTTATTCTTGTCTTTATTCTTAATTGCCAAGGTGTGTTCATAAATTCTGCGTTTTAAAACCCTTATTGTTTTACCAATATAATAACCGTCACATGTCATGCAGGATGCTATGTATACCACATGATCACTGTGACAGTTGAAATATTTGTGTGACCAAAATGTTCTATTTAAATGTTTTAAAGTCACAAAAGAAGTATTGCTTATCAATCGACACTGCCTACAGTCCTTACAGATAAAAGTCCCTTTCTTGTTACTAACCTGTGGTATTCAACACATGATTATTATATTCCAAAATGTGTTTCACGTTTGTCACATTCTTATATGTGAATCTAGGTCTAATTCCCAAGCAGGACATTAAGTCCATATTGCCAAGGATCGAAGCACTTTGTTAGACTAGTTATAGAGGTTTATAGTCTTAAGATTGATTGCTTTATTGTCGGTACAAGAATACTGACATATACACACAGTACTTTAGGAACAACGATCAATGTTTGCAACGCAAAGTTTTTTCAAACATCTGTTTTATAGGTCAACATTGTCATTAGAATTGAAAGGTATTTGTATAGGATCACTTTTTGAAAAAATGTTTTGTTGCATTTTTTAGTATGAAATTTTATTGTAATTTAGATTCAAGTAGTCATTTGGACAAATTATATGTTACATCATTTCCTGTTAATGCATTTAAAAACAGGAACATGGGAGAGTTCCCATTTTTTCTGATGAAGTTCACGTTTTATATTAAAGGTGAAAGAAAGCGCTAAAATGTATTGTGCTTTGTGGATTCCTTAGCGGTTACTGGCCACTGTTCATTTTGTTTTTTCATTATTAACTAAACATGTCACTGTGTGGAACTTCTCTTAACTAGCCCAAGCTGTCTAATCTTCTGCATTTTCTCATGTTAAAACTACCTTTAATCAACTACCTTTTCTCATATTAAGACTGCCAACAACATCCTTTGTACCACAAACAGATGCCCTATTACCAGCACCTTATTAAACTGGTACACTCTCCTTAAAGAACTGCATTCACTAAACCGATGCTTAATACTTACTGAAAAATCTAAAAGTTATAGTGGTGACTGTTTATACTCTGTATACGCTGCTAAACTATGTAACTCTGTCCCAGCAAATATCAGAAATATCTAATTTTTTCTGCAACTTAACACCCCTTTGAAGATGTACCTCTCAAGCAAATGGTCCTGTCCTGGTACCACGCCCATTTCCAAGACTCATTCTAAGTGTTTTTCTTTGTATAATTTGCAATGCCAATGAAACCTTACTTATCAAAATGATGGTACTGTCCTTGATCCAACCCCATTACTAATCCCGCACGTCATGTAATCAAATTAAACAAAATGACAGCAGTGTCCTTGAACCAACCCCATTACTAATTCCCCAAGTCATGTAATCAAATTAAACAAAATGATAGTACTGTCCTTGAACCAACCCCATTTCTAATCCCCAACGTCATGTAAACAAACTAAACAAAATGATAGTACTGTCCTTGACCCAACCCCATTGCTAATCCCCCACGTCATGTAATCAAATTAAACAAAATGAACCAACCCCATTACTAATCCCCCACGTCATGTAATCAAATTAAACAAAATGATAGTACTGTCCTTGAACCAACCCCATTACTAATCCCCCACATTTATTCAAATCAAACAAATACCAGTAAATTCTCAGACTTTAACTATAGTAGTCTGCTCGTTATGGATCTCAAGTTAACTTAACTGTTTGGATAAAATATGTGTATGCTTTATCTGCCTCATTAGGTTGAAAAAAACTTAACCTATACTCAGTAAGTTAAAGATTCATAAGGAGAGATCTTAACTCTTATTTACAAATGTAGAAAAGGTAAAGATACTACCAGAGTTATAATGATTGAGAAAAGACATAATTATGGGACTATTATTAATGGTTTTGTTGTGGTTCCTTCATCATTAGGAACCAAATTCTTCGATAGAAAGGTAGGCATGGTTTGGAATAGAATTCTAGAAATTAGGACAGTAGGCTCACTTGACTCATTCAGCATTAGACTGGACAAAAGAGTGGGGGAAAAATGCTTGATCCTACATTGAAGGATGGCAAACTCCTAGAAAGCTGTATTAATGCTTAGACTTTGTGAATATATATATTAAACATTATGTATTGCTGTCTGTATGCTAATATTACAGTGGGAGTGTAATATTTAACACATAGTGTAAAGTAGTGATGAAAATTCTATTGCTGTGCATGAGTTTTACATGCCATGTATTGTATGTTCTAGGTTCATAGATTCATAGATTAGTACTAGGCTAAATACCCTTGTGGGCCATTTCAAGCCTAGTCAATTACCCCATGTGAGAATCAAACCCTGCACCTTGTGTCTGTAAGGTAAACCTCTTAACCATTATGCCATCCTCCCAATGGAGTTGGATCTATAGATGTGTTTCAGCTTACCATGCTGTTAATGCTATACGATATATGTAACATGGTGATCACCTGATAGGTTATGTAATCATGAGTATTATGACATATTTTTAGTGCTAGCTCATTCAAATGTGCCTAATGTGGACCTTTTCTGTCAGGGCCTCCACTGAAAAGAGGCTTTTCTCGGACAGACTTTCCAGGTAAACAAAACCAAATATACCTTTAATAAATAAAACCCTTATAAAAGTGTAACAGAAAACATTCCTAACATTCCAAACTTTCCTCAACAAGTAGTCAGTTTCCTGGATGCTCCATTGGCATAGAGGGGTAAAGTCCTGACTAAAGCCCAGATGGCCTGAGTTCAATCAGTGGTTCTGGTATCTGCTGGAGCGGCAGGTGACCTACTTTTGATCAGTGGCTCTGGTATCTCATGAAGTGGCAGGTGACCTAGTTTTGATCAGTGTCCCATGTATCTGATGGAGCAGAAGGTGACCTAGTTTTGATCAGTATCCTGTGTATCTGATAGAGCAGGTGACCTAGTTTCGATCAGTGTCTTGTGTATGGAGTGGCAGGTAACCTAGTTTCGATCAGTGTATTGTGTATCTGATGGAGTGGCAGGTGACCTAGTTTCAGTCAGTGGCTCGGGTATCTCATGCAGTGGCAGGTGACCTAGTTTTGATCAGTGGCTCTTGTATCTGATGGAGTGGCAGGTGCCCTAGTTTTGGTCAGTGTCTCAGGTGTTTGATGGAGTGGCAGGTGACCTAGTTTCAATCAACGTCTCGGGTATCTGATGGAGCAGCAGGTGACCTAGTTTTGATCAGTGTCTCTAGTATCTAATGGAGCAGCAGGTGACCCAGTTTCGATCAGTGGCTCTAGTATCTGATTGAGCAGTAGATGCCCTAGTTTTGATCAGTGGCTGTGGAATCTCATGGAGTGGCAGGTGACCTAGTTTTGATCAGTGTCCTGTGTATCTGATGGAGTGGCAGGTGACCTAGTTTTGATCAGTGTCTTGTGTATCTGATGAAGCGGCAGATGACCTAGTTTCAATCAGTGTCTTGTGTATCTGATGGAGCGGAAGGTGACTTAGTTTCAATCAGTGGCTTGAGTATCTCATGGAGTGGCAGGTGACCTAGTTTCGATCAGTGGCTCTGGCATCTGATGGAGCAGTAGATGTCCTAGTTTCAATCAGTGGCTGTGGTATCTCATGGAGTGGCAGGTGATCTAGTTTTGACCAGTGTCCTGTGTATCTGATGGAGCGGCAGATGACCTAGTTTCGATCAGTGTCTTATGTATCTGATGGAGCGGCAGGTGACTTAGTTTCAGTCATTGGCTCGGGTATCTCATGGAGTGGCAGGTGACCTAGTTTTGATCAGTGGCTCTTGTATCTGATGTGTAGCGGCAGGTGACCTAGTTTTGATCAGTGTCTCAGGAGTTGGATGGAGCGGCAGGTGACCTAGTTTCAATCAATGTTTCATGTATCTGATGGAGCAGCAGGTGACCTAGGTTTGATCAGTGGCTCTGGTATCTGATGGAGCACCAGGTGACCTAGTTTCAATCAGTGGCTCGGGTATCTGATGGAGCAGCAGGGTGGGATGGTGGTGTGCCCATTCTTTATATAGGTATTCCTAGTGACCTCCGCAGAGAAGGCTGGGGTTTTACAAGGGTGGGCATAGTGTAAATGGGGATGGGAGGGAGCATGCCTGAGCTTCTGCAAAGGTGGCATGAGATGTTGTATGCCCTCATTGTACTCCTGATCCCTCAACATAACCACATAGCCGGAGGGATGGCAAGGAATCCAGGCAATGACAATAAAAAGTAGACTCCCCCAGGACAGAAGTAAAACAGCACCTGTCCCCCAGGATGCCTTTAAGATCCACATTGGCCTCAGTTGTAAATTGGTATTAGTGTTTGTGGGAGATTGGAGTGGACTGTAGACCTGATGTTAGCCATGGGATAGTGGAGACAGCTATCAAAATGAAGTTGGGGAACAAAAATATCTACCATCCCCCAAAAAAGTAGTCAGTTTTCAGTCACTGCTAATACTTACAATTTCTCTCACCTGTACAGTGACCTGAATGTGGGTTTGGAAAATATCCAAAATAACTACTAAGGTTGACTAGAGAAGGCTTGTTAATTAGATAACTTTAGCACCCATGGAAAAGCTAAAAATCTGCTCTTTCTTATTTTATTCCACAATACAGTTTTATTTAATATAGGCAACACTAACAAAATTGAACCATATATATGACAACCATTTAAGATAATACACATTAACAAGATACAACATTAGAACAAACTTTTTGTGTACCTGATATAAACAGTAAAAAAAAACTGACACCTTAAGGTAACTATGTAGAAAAGAATCTGCAAAAGAAAACTGTATTTATCTGAAGACACACCTATGTATTTTTTTCGATCTGTCTATACTGAGAATAAAAAATAGAATCAATCTCACTTATACTTTGATGATGAGAGTTAATTTAATAGGTTCAATGGAGGTTACTAGGCTAGTGGCCCTAGACCCCTTACAATGTTCCATTTTGCATGTACCTCAACAGACACCTGCAGCAGCTGGAGAGACCACAGAGGCTCCTCACCAAGAAAATACAGGGCCTCCAAACCATGACATACGTGGATAGACTAAAAGCTCTGTGACTGCACTGGGTTCAGTACAGTGGGGCTGTAACATCCTTAGATCTGGATGCTTATGAGGTGTGCAATGTAGAATGCTTTCCTTACCACAGAGGAAACTTGGTGGTTGAAGTTCAAATTGCTATTTATCTGTGTTCCTAGGTCTTGCACCACTGGTTTTGAGCTTGGGGAGTGTTGTCAATACTGTAGTTAATGGGGAAATCTACTTTGCCAAAGGGAATAATAATGCACTTTTTTGCATTTAGTTTTAGACCGTGGCTTTGGCAGCAGTCATTTGTCTGTGTTAGCGCTTCCTGCAGTATGTTAACTTCATTGGGAGGCTCAATGATTGCACCAATTTGCATTAATCAGCAAACGTGGTAAGCCAAAAGCCGTCTAATTTAGCCTGGACCTTCGAGAAATTCTCTCAGCTAGGCTTTATCCCATTTGACCCAGTAGCAGTTTTCTCTACTAAACCAAGAGCTACTTGAGCTCGTTTCTGGAAGTTCCCAACTTGAAAGGGCATTACCTAGGAGTGGTGGTTTCTGGGCATTCTAGAAGGTGGCCATATGCTAGACCTGGTTAGTTCATCTCCATCTTATGCTTATCTGTTTGACCAGATGATCTCAGAGGAGTTGTGGTGAAATCACAAGGTAAACTGGACCATAATAACTCAGAAAACACTTTCTGGATTATGATAGACCAAAACAAGTAGTTTGAGACTGGTGTGCCCTGTTTTGGGAAGTTTATCCCTTCTCCAGTGTTGTGTGACCATGGAATTGTTATCTTTAAGTTCAGTGGTGTGGGAATGCAAAGGGGCTTGTACCTTGCAAAAAAAGAAACATATTTGAGGCACTCCATTACCTTGAAAGTAAGGAGCAGAGGTCGCAGTGTTGGGATTGAACTGTTATGATCTGAAAAAAAATCAAGTGTTGATTTCTCATAGTAGGACTAAATATCAGAAGTGGAGTCTGTTCCTTAAGCAGCTGGGAATGGTAGTTTATTTTAACCAATGTCTGAACCCCAACAATTCAGGTTCTGGACCTCAGTGATTTACAATTTCAGTGAAGTTAAATGAAGTTTTGCATGGCTGTGATTCAGAATGCCATCCTTCTCCTTCTGTGGTCTTTTGGATGGTGACAAATGCCTATTGGCTCATCAGAATTTGGGAGTACTGTCCAAGCTTCCAGCACTTCACCATAGGACAGCATAATTTTCAGTACAGAGTGCAACCCTTTGGACTTTACTGTGTATACTTAGTGTATCAGTTGTTAGTAGTAGCAGTGGAGGCCCTTTAGCAGTGTCTTGTTGCTCCTATTGGTGGTTTCCTTTCAGGATTCTGTTGTTGTTATAGCTGTAAATTAGGAGAAGACTTTGCTGCTTTAAGTCAGTTCATCCCTTTCATTTGTGTAGTGTTGGGCACAATTTAGTTCAGGGCTTTGTTTCCTTAGAGAGGGCTCATGAGAACTGAGAACCAGCTTCCTGGCCTCTTCACTCAGAAAGATTTCTTTCATGACTGCTAGTAGTGATGGTCTTTACTGTCTTCTTTATTCAACTGTATATGGAGGGTCTATAGTGAACAGTGTGTTTTTAATGATTGCAAAGTCATTAGTCCTTGGAGGATTTGTTTTCCTTCTCATACCCTTGCTTAGCATGATTGCTTTCCACACAATTTGGAGTCTGGTTTTACTTTTCCATCTCCTTCACCGAAATATTCCATTATATTGGTTGCAGTGCTGGAAATTTGGAACCGATTTTTGTTCATCTGCTTTTGAGTTCAATTAAAATAATTCTCCACAAGTACATCTTGAAGCTGAGAGTGAGACAAGTACATATTTCAGGCAAGAAACTAAAAAAGCAAAGCAGAAAGCACAGCAACAAACAGCAATAACCAAGATACTGGACTAGAGCAAGTCCAAGCACTCAGAAATGGTAAAATCCTTTAATGAAATCACAGTTAAGCACTTTCTTCCTTAGATCAGTTAGGACTTCATCAGAACTGACAAGAAACTTGAAATTAATCATTAAATAACGTTCATAAAATCATTTGATATCACACTAGAAAAATGTATGTTAAATAAATAAATAAATAAAATATGGGAACTGAATTCTAAAAAAAATTAAATATTATGCATTTTTTCATGTATGAGATTAAAAGTTATAACTTTGCACCTCTCAGATTCAGTACACTGGATACCAATATATTTTTATTAAGTCCTGGGGAGACCAATTAAGGCCAAAGGGGGCAGACAACACTAAATGGGTGAGACAGAGGCAGGGTGAGGGGAAACTAAACCCTACTGCTACTGCAGCTACTGGTAATATTGAGATTTCACAGGATGGCATTTTGCAATGATCTGGCAAAAATAATATTTTAACTATACTGTTTTTTTTTTCATAGAGCAAAAAAATTTTCAATGGTCTAAGAAAGGATTTCATTTTGTGCACTCCTCAGTCATTACTCCAGCAGATGTACTGATTGAATTAAAATTGCACAAAATAAAACTAAACCTGAGAATCACCTTTAAGGATGCATACAGATGAACTGAGAATGAAGAGTCTATTTAACTCCCCACCACCACAATCCAGCTGTGCAAAAGTACAAAAAATCATATGAGAGAGACATTATGGATTTTCTAAAATGGAAACAATATGGAAATAAAAACATGACTTACTACACAAGTTAGTCAACAGCTACTCTATTAGACTTATGAAGCCAGACAAAGGTGGAAAACTGGTAATGATGGACAATGAAGACTATTTAGCTCATATCTGTAGCATTCTAGTTGACTCTGACAAATACATGCAAGTTTCCAGGAATGAATACATGCATACAAAAAAATGACCTTTTTCACCTTGATCTTCTTTCACAAAAGATTTATATGAATTTTATAAAGAATTATATGAATTTCTATGTTCATAGGTAGGCACTAGGCTATCAGCCCAAGGGCCTAAGTAAGCCTAGCCAACAAGATTCCCTGGCTTATGCCACCCAAGAAAGTTATTTTCCTGTGCCCCTGTCGAGCAGAGCCACAGAAGTGATCCCCGGGGTGTATTTCCTATTTCCATCCACTTATCAAGATTTTTCTTGAAGAGTGCTAATGAGGAACTTTGCTTGACATAGATGGGTAGCTTGTTCCAGAGTATGGGAAATCTCTGGGACAAGGATCTATCCCTACAGCATGTCCTGTTTATTGTGGTGACAAGGTTTAGGTCCCTAGAATGTGTAGCTTGGAGGAATTGGGATTTCTTTAGGTGTAGCATGTCCAACAGCTCTGGGTTTGACATAGCTTTATACGTTAGGCAGAGATCACCTTGGAGTAGGCGATATGCTATGGAATAAAGCTGGAGTTTTTTCAGACGGTCAGTGTAGGGCACATGTTTTAGGCCAGTAATCCTCTTTGTGAGGTACTTCTGTGGCCTTTCCAGCTGCTGCAGATGTCTTGTGAGGTACATTTCAAAAGGGGCATTATAATGGGTCTAATGAGTGTAGAGTAGAGGGGAACAATGACCTCTTTTTTCCTAGATGAGGACCCTTTTTGATGAGGTGTGCCACATAGAAGGATTTCCTGACTACTGTGGCAATGTGACTATCAAAGGAGGGACTACTGTCCACCTGGGTCCCCAGGTCTCTTATCACACATTCAGTGTTAAGTAGACTGCCGCCTATGTGGTAGTTCATGGGTACAGAGTTTTTACCAAAGGGGATGACGATGCACTTTTTGGCATTGAGCTTGAGGCCATGGCTCTGACACCAGGCATTCGTCTCAGTGAGGCCCTTCTGTAGGATGTCCACATCATTTGGGGACTCAACTGTGGCTCCTAGTTTGCAGTCATCTGCGAACTTCATTTGCCAAAGGCCTTCTGTGCTAGCCTGTACTGCAGAGAAGTAGATACCAAACAGGAGAGGTCCTAGGACTGAACCCTGTGGTACTCCACTTGTCACTGGTTTGAAGTTGGAAGATTTGGAGTCTGCAACTTTTACAGTGTGGGTTCTGTCAGTGAGTCAATTTGCAACCCATCTTGTGACGTAGGGATTTATATCTAGTTTAGTGAGTTTAGCTATAATTCCAGAATGTGGGATGGTGTCGAAAGCCTTGGCGAGGTCAAGATAGGTTGTGTGAACCACCTTACCCTCATCTACAGCTTTGATGACTGCCTGAAAGAAGTCGATCAGGTTCAGGAGGCATGATCTGCCTTTTACAAACCCAAACTGGATGGGGTCCAGAGTTTGGAGGTTACCAATGTCTTTGTTTATGAGTTCCATGATGATACATACCATGGCCTTACAGACCAGGCTCATCAGGCTAATAGAGCGATAGTTCCTGGGATCAGTGGTGGCTCCACCTTTCTGAGGTGGGATAACTGTTGCTGTGTGACATTCAGTGGGCACAAACCCTGATGTGAGACTATGATTGAACATGGTGCTTAGGTGGGGAGCCAGTTCGTTCTGAAGTTCATGTAAAATGCAGCCTGAGATGTTGTCCGGTCCCACGGATGCTGTGTTTTTGGCTATAGAGAGAGTGCAGCTTTTACCTGTGTAGTTGTGATTACAGGGACTCTGCATTCTTCCTGTATAGATATGGGCCCTTTAAGGGATGGGGGGGGGGTAAAATTAGCACTGAACCTATCTGCCAGGATGTTGGCAATATCAGTTGGTTCTGTAATTTTCATGCCATTGTGCTGTAACTCAGACCAGAACAGATGTGGGTGTTGCCATTGAGATTCTTGACATAGCTATAGAATGCTTTGTGTTTGTCCCTAGAATCAGTGGTGATTTTGTTTTGGTAGCTAACTTTGGAGGATCATATAAGGGATCTCAGCTTTTTACTGAGACTAACCAGGGAACTCCTCCACTCATGGGAGTTTACTCTCTTTTGCAACAGTTTCTTCCTTCTGTTGTAGAGTTTGTTTATGGCAGGGGGCAACCAGATTGGCTTCCTTTTTTTGGAGGATAGCGTCTTAGTTCTGTTTGGGATAGCACAATCCATGCACTCATGTAGGTGCTTATAGAGTGCATCTGTGTAGGATTCAGCAGTCGTAACTGTATTGTCCATCTGCATGGGTGTCATGAAGTTCGCCACTTCTGTCTTAAGAAACATGAAGTTGGCTTTGGAGAAATTTCTTACCATGATTTCCTTAATGGGGGTGGGGCGGGATGTCGATATCTAGGGTGATTAGCTTATGGTCGGATCTGACCAATGAGGAGTTGACTTCAGGTGTGGAACACCAGTCATTCATGTTGGTAATGACTAGGTCTAGGATATTGTTGCCCCTGGTGGGGGTGTGGATAAGTTGATCCAAGGCATTGGAATTTATGAATTCCAGAAAGCATTGCATGAAGGAGTTAGTACATGAGTAGTTTTCCCAGGTAATGGTGGGGTAGTTGAAATCGCCCATTATTAGGGTCTTTGGTTGAACCCTAATATTTTCCAGTATATCAAGAAAAGTGGAATCCTGGGGCATGGTTGGGGATCTGTAGCAAGCTACAATTTGGATTGCAGTTTTGCCCAGAGTTAGTTGCACTTGGATAACTCGGATGCATTATGCTGAGCAACTAGCCTGGAGGTGTGAATATCATTAATGAATATGGACACACCTCTGCCTTTGGTGTTCCGGTCCAGGTTAGGTGGCTGAAAAGTGTGGTATGAGTTATAGCCTGGTAATGCAGGGGTGCTCTCTGGAGTCTTGAACCAGGTCTCATTCACTGCACAGGTATTGATCTCCATTTTAAGAAGTGCCTCGAGTGAGTGCATTTTGAGATTTAGACTTCTAGCATTGAGTAGCATTACCCTCAGTTTTTGCTTGCCTGTTCCTGTTATGGTGGTGAATTTGTTTGAACCTTGCCTAAAAAAGACACTATAGGGGCAGCAAGAGCCTTAGCCAGTATCCAGAATCCCAGGGGTGACAGGTGCAGGCCATCTCTGGCAAAGCATTGTGGTCTGTCGACCATGTCCCAGGCAGACAGATACTGGATCCCCTTAGAATGACACCAGAAGCTTAGCCAATTGTTGAAGTCAATCATTTTGTCCTTATACTGCGGTATCATTCTGGGCAATGGCAGGATGCTACTCAGGGCTAGGTTCATACCTGCCTGGGCTACAAGATCGGAGAGCTCTTCCATGTCTCTTTTCATGTATTCCAGGGAGGTACGTCTCAGGTCATTCATGCCAACATGGACAATGACAGAGTCATATTTGTACTTGTTGTGGAGTGACCTGAGAGTGTGGGTTATGTGGCGGATCCTGGCACCCGACAGGCAGCTGACAGTAACCTTCTCCTTGTTTAGCTTGGTGAGTGGGACATCAGTGTGCCTGATTATAAAGTCACCTATGACTAGTGTGTTGGGTACGTTGTTTTGTCTTATGGGCTGTGGTTGAGTGGCACACTGAGTCTGTGGGCTATGTCTTATTTGGGTTGTGTTGGGGGTGGAGGTTGCCTGCGTTTCTGCTTTGGAGGTCTCTTGTTGCTTGAGCAGATTATTATTGAGAGCCTTCGCTAATGTTTTTGTGTTTCTATGTGTGGATTTTGGTGGTGTAGGTTTAGTGGGACTATGTGATGGGTGTGGTATGGTGCAAGTATTTACCTTCTCCTCTTTACTGTCAAGTTCAGTCTTGGTTGGAGAGAGCTTTACCTCCAGTTTAGCTAGATAAGTGCATCTCTCATAGATTGTGGTGTTGGGTGGTAGGAGGAGAGGGTTGTCTGTGTACATGAGGCAATTGCTACATTGCCCCAAATTGCCCAGATTCATCAGATATACAGGAGAGAACACTTGGAGCTGACCCTTGGACATGCCTGAATAAAAAACTACCTTCCTCTAGAAAATGAGGAAATGAAGTACAAAAACTGTTGTCCTCTAGGTAAAGAGGAAGGTTGAGTGCTGTAGTAATTTGTATTTAGTGCTAACAACAAGTTCTGAACAAGTGCTGAGCATGAATAAGCAAATTCAAGTGCTAAAACTAAGAATCTGTACTTGGATCTTGTGGTAGATAGGCTACCTAGTGCTTATCACTCCACTGATAAGCTAGAATGCTTCCGTCCAACACAGAAAGGCTTGGGGGGCTCAGAAGCTTACAAACAGTAGGATACAGCAAATCTGTATCTGGAATAGACTAGTTACAGGAAAGGTGGGAAACAAGCACAAACATGGGCTTTTAAACCAGAAAGTTGAAAGAGATGGAAAAACTGCCCAAACGGCCAATAAACTACAATTTCTGGGCCAGAAGCCACTCGTGGTATAGGCTACCTAGTGCTTACCACTCCCACTGATAAGCTAGAAGGCTTCCCTCCAACACAGAAAGGCTTGGGGGGCTCAGAAGCTTACAAGCAGTCCTGGATACAGCAAATCTGTATCTGGAGTAGACTAGTTACAGGAAAGATGGAAAACTAGCGCAACAGTAGGCTTTTAAACCAGTAAGTTGAAAGAGATGGAAAAACTGCCAAACGGCCAATAAACTACAATTTCTGGGCCAGAAACCACTCTTGTGGTAGATAGTCTATCTAGTGCTTACCACTCCCACTGATAAGCTAGAAGGCTTCCCTCCAACACAAAAAGGCTTGGGGGGGGGGGGTCTCAGAAGCTTACAAATAGTCCTGGATATAGCAAATCTGTATCTGGACTAGACTAGTTACAGGAAGGTGGGAAACAAGCGCAAGGCCAGGCTTTTAAACCAGAAAGTTGAAAGAGATGGAAAAACTGCCCAAACGGCCAATAAACCACAATTTCTGGGCCTGAAACCACTCTCGTGGTAGATAGGCTACCTAGCGCTTACCACTCCCACTGATAAGCTAGAAGGCCTCCCTCCAACACAGAAAGGCTTTGGGGGCACAGAAGCTTACAAGCGGTCCTGGATGCAGCAAATCTGTATCTGGACTAGACTAGTTACAGGAAAGGTGGGAAACAACCGCAAAAGCAGGCTTTTAAACTAGAAAGTTGAAAGAGATGGAGAAACTGCCCAAACGGCCAATAAACTACAATTTCTGGGCCAGAAACCTCATTTTTGGTAACTAGTGCTTACCACTCCCACTGATAAGCTAGAAAGTTTCCGTCCAACACAGAAAGGCTCTGGGGGCTCAGAAGCTTACAAACAGTCCTCGTTATAGCAAATCTGTATCTGGGCTAGACTAGTTGCAGGAAAGGCAAACCCACAGTCCTCTCAATATTTCATTTACCAAAAACACACAAGTCTATTTCAAATCCACCCCTGGGACCCATTGTGGCAGCTGAGGGTTGAAAAACATATCCCCTGACGGTATTTATCGAACAAAAGTTTAAACCCTTCATCACAAAGCATACTTATTTGTTAAGATTCTTGGGATTTCTTAAGATTTATTGATCAAAACTGGTACAGAGAGGGCCTGATTTTCGTCACTATAGATGTTGTGACTTATTTTCACCCATACCACATCACGAAGACCTGGAATTATTTGAAGAAGCCCATAAGCACTGCAACTTCCTACCCGACACAGATATCAGGCTAATAAATGACTTCATATAAATCATGTTGGACAACAACTACCTGGCCTTGTTCAAGAGGAATCTTGACCAATGGATGGGAGATTGCAGATATACCCCAGGGATTACTTCAGTGTCACTGCTTGACAGAGAGGCACGCAATGATAGTAGTAGTAGTTTTTATTCAAAAAGGGCGGGTGGCGAAAGCCACATAACTATGGGCTAGGCTTATAAATGCCCTTGGGCAGATAGCCTAGTATGAACCTATGAACCTATGAGAATTCTACAAATTCACGGGGTGCCAATGGGGACAGCATGTATCCCCATCTATGCCAACATGATTTTGTGGACCTGGGAGAAGGACTACATTTTAAACTTTCTATTTGCTGATTGTTGGCTTGGTTATTCCAGGTTCCTGGATGACATATGCTTATTGTGGTCTGACACAGTGGACTAGTTAAAGGATTTTTTTAAAATACATCCAATCAGCTTCTCTCTTTTTGTCACTCATACACACTAAGAAAAAAACATGTTGGAAAGAAAATTTTGCTCAAACCTGTACTGTAAGACAACTTTTTCTAACGTGTATTTTTCATTATGACAGTAACCACCCACAATTCCAAAAAAGATGTTTAGATTGGCATGCACGACTCCTGATTATGATACCTTTATCAAAGAAAGCAATGTTATATGGTATGTTTTTGACCATGGTTACCCTACAAACCTTTTGGAAACCATCCAAGATGAAATAAATGCACAAGGCTCAAAATATATACCAGTCTTGGGGCAGGGGAAGAAATGCACTGTTCCTAAGAAGACTGTGGGTGCAAACTATGAGAAGGCAATGACATTAAGAATGCAACAATGAATCTGGAGGGATAGAAAACATTTTGAACAAGAACTGGAACATATTTTCCCACTTTCCAGAAGTGGTAGAGCATTTGGGTAATCGATCTATTATAATATTCAAAAAGAGTAACAACTGTAAAGAGGGATTGGAAAGAGAGGTGGAAAGCATCACCACAAATAACAAAAAGCAGGGAACATTCATGTGTGAGTTTTGCCACCAGTGCAAGTATATTTTGGAAGATAGCAAAATTATTGTTGCTGCCCAAAACAAAACCTACACATCTAGCAAACATTTTAATTCTGGAAGTACTGGTCTTATATATGTGGCCAATGCATGAATGTTTGTCATGCACCTCTTTTTACATAGGAAAAACTGAAAGAAAACTAAGGAGGCAAATTTACAAGCACATACATGACATTGTTTTTAAAAAAGATCCAAATGCACTTTACAAGCATTCCCTTATATGTAAGACCTCAGGTTATAAGTTTTTTGTGTTGGGCAATGTTCCCATTAATATTAGAGGTGGTCCCTGGGAATCCAGGACCAAATAAAGGGAACTGATTTGGCAGCTAAACTTAAACACTGGTGCCCCAGGACTTAATGGCAATGTATCAGTCTCTAGCATACTGAAACAAATAGCTACAAAATGATACCTTTTAGTCATGTACATGAGAAAATACATAACATTTAAATATGTTTACATATTTTTAGCATTCGGTTCCTTTATTTGTTTTTTTTTTGGGTTCACTATATAATTTCGAAATACTGAAATCACGAATTTCAGTATTTCGAAATTATAATTCGAAGGACAGAGATTTTGAATTAGCGCTTCTGGTGTTGTGGTGTGTGAATGGTGTGGTGTTTGTTTAGGTGTGTATGTATGTGTGTGTGTGTGTAGGTTATGGGTTTAGTGTATGTTAGTGTGTGTTATGAGTGTGATGTGTGTGTGCAAGGGAGTGTAAAATGTGTGTGTGTGTGTGAGTTATGCTTGTGTGGGTGATTGTGCGATCTCGGAGTTAGAATATATAAGAAGGGGTGTGGGGGTGCAGGGTGGCTTACCCCCTGCCTACATGTTGTGTGGTTGTGAGGGGTAGTAGTGTGTATGTGTGTGTGCTGTATGTGTAGAGTGTGTTCGGTGTTGTATGTTTCGCGATTGTGTGTGTTCGGTATTTAAAGGATTCGGCTATGTAATTTCGGAATACTGAAATTTGTGATTTCAGTATTTCAGGATTACATAGTGAATCCGTTTTTTTACATATATTTTTTAGTGTGATGTCACATGACTTTTTGAACATTGTGTAATGATGGATTGCAAGTTTCATGTCAGTTCTGATGAAGTCCTGACTGCTCTAAGGATGAAAGTGCTTAACTCTGACTTCATTAAAGGGTATTACCTTATTTCTGATTGTTTGGACATATTCAGCACAGTATTTCTCTGACATTTCAGGCAAGGACATAACTCATAATGCCAGCCATTAGGATTCAAAAGCATTTAAAATCCATAAAAATAATCCACTTTAAAATTCATTGTTGGAGAAACCTTAGATGTCTTTTGTTAATTGTTATATTTTTCTACAGCTCATTTGGAATGCCAGATATGTGCATGTTTCATCTTAATTGAAGTAATTCTTTACATGGACCCTATGATAAAAAACATTCAAAGGTAAGGGCTTTGGTATTAGCTTTATGTAAATTAGTAATTTTATTTCTATGATTTTCTGTATTTAAGGGACTAATGAGTCAATGTACCAGTCTCGCAGTGTATACCACATCTCATAAACTATCTGTTTTTCTCTGAAAATAAGTTGAACTCGATCTGTGTACTTGGCTGATTAATAAAGTAGCCAGAAATCACTTGTGTCCTTTAACAGCTTACAGAAATTTTCTTCATACTCTTAGGTTTTATAACTACTTTACAGATGACCTCTAAGTGGTGCTTAATTGATAAAGTATGGTCAGTTATAATATTTAAGTCTCTAACTTCAGTGACAATTTCAAGTTCCATGCCTTTAATATTATATTTTGATTCAACATTTATTTCCTCTGAGGGACATGTATGTACGTGTTTTTACTATCCAGGCTAAGATTGTGTGCTTGAGCCTTTATGAATAAGTTCCTGAGACAACCTTAAAGTAGTTCTGTTTTCCCGAAGTTAGTTGCAATATGACCTAACTTTATAGTGTCAGCTTATGATGCACAGAGACTGGAACTGTTTGGTGAACAGTCTGAAATATACATATTGAATAAATAGGAGCTGGGAACTGACCTTTGTTGAACTCCTTGATTAATTCGTACCATTTATGTGTTGTCCCTTTTGCATTCTACATGTCATTCCTTGTTATCTAGTCATTATGCGATTTAGTGATTGATTTGCCCAGATAACCAAGTCTTCTAAAGTTGGTTAGTCAGTAAGTTACATCAGCTGAGTCAAATGCATTACACAAGTCTACATACATAGTATCAGTTTCTAGGTTCTCCACACCTTGAATCACATTTAATATATATAAATTGTTAATATGCCTTTCTGAGAGGCAAACTGAGATGCAATGAAATACCATAGTTCACTCTGTTCAACCTGCAGAACGTTCAGAATAAATCTTTCCATAAGTTTTCCTACGTTAGGTAGTGGACTTAGTGAGCTGTAGTTATTGTATCAATAGGATTCCCTTTCTTCTTAAATATGGACTCCATAATTTCTCATTTCCTGTCCTGTGGTACTTAATTTCTATTGAAGACTTTATTAAAGTGCAAGGTATGTACAACAGCCATGTCTCTCTCTCTCTCTCTCTCTCTCTCTCTCAAGTCCAGTCTATGACTTGTATCCAAGTCCTCCAGGATTTATTTACATTAAGGGATGCCAAAATGCCCAAGATGATCTCATCTTTAAAGGAGTTAACATATTTTCTAGATATTTTCACAGATGAAAACCTTTTCTGGGATTGGAATTTCATTTTCATACAGACTATAGTTGCCACCAACAAGCAAATTAATTATTTCTGTAGTTTTGATACATTTAACTCCATCTGGAAGAAGACTGGAAACCACTTTTCTTTCACTCACTTAGAATAAAACAGTTTTTTTTTTTTGGTACTCCACTTTACTTGCCAGTTTATGTTCAGAGTTGGTGTTTTAACATATGGAATATCTCCAGAAGGCTGAACCTCTGCTGACAAGGGCAAAGAGTCAGCTTCACATTTGCATGTGGCATCTGCATCTTAGTGGAGATCAGTCATCCTGGAAGACATGATAAGTTGCATCTTCATTTCCATTATTAGAGCACTGTGTGGCTCCAGAGTATGCCTATATGGTCTTCTAAATGGGGGCCATGCCAGATGCTGATTGATTTCCTAGGTAAAAATCAGTTCTGTACATATGTTGCTCCTTACAGAAGGGGTGGAATGGGAAATGGATGAATTCTGCGTGACCATGGAGAAAATGTCCCTGGCATATTTCTTTCTTCTCAATTGATTCTTAACTTTTAGTGAATTTCCAGTAGGAAAGGCCAGTGTTCATTTCTTTTGCCCCTTGATGGCTTCTTTAGGCCTGATGTCTCGTACTTTGGGCCTTGACAACACCTGAGACTCATTTTGTCTGAGCATTGGGAGCTTTATTGTTTTGCCACACTGGTCACCTCCTTCTGAATATCTGACTACTCATCAATATCCAGACACTAGATCTTCCAGCAGAGATCTTAGTAGTTCTTAAAACCACTGATAATCGTTCCACCACAGATGTCTATAATGTCAGCTGGAGAAATGTTCTTTTGGCCAGGAAATTTCTCTGTACCTCAATCTAGTTGGTCTTCTACTTTTTAACTAGAATTTTTTTTTATCTTGAGTACTTTTTCTGTCATCATTTGGTCATTTCGGTCTTCTATGATTTGATCAAAGATAGTATGATTTAGTACTCTCTGTTGAAATAATTTTTAAGAATTACTCGTATAAGGTCCCCTTTGAAGGAATCATCTCCTCCATGGGCTGTTATCATCAGAATCAACACATTTTTCTCATTTGCATTAAATCAGTTTAGTTCTTTGTACATGAAACATACAACTTGGAAAACACTTTTTGTAGTAGCTAGCACCTCTGTTTATTGTATCTAAAAACTTCAGTCTGACATTTGGTATTTTCACAAAAATTCTCTCATTCCACACGAAACAGTGCTTCCTTCCCAAGGTTATACCTGAGCTGAGTTCCGTCATATAAGTAGTCCGTTCACCTTCTGAAGCTCGTACTGGAGGTCCAAAACAGAGAAGAATGGGACCTTTATTCCTTGAACATTCATCACCACTTGAGGTTTTACCTCAGTATAGAGGTGGGATCAGAGGATGCCTTTGTCTATCTGTTGCTCCAGGCAAGGAGGGCTGTCCTATTTCTATCATTCAGCCCCTGAATGGTGTGTAGGGGAGGACAACTCGTAGTGCTTGTTTTTGCAAAGTATCTATAACCACCTGGTCTTTACTGCACACCACTGAAGCAGCAGAGTGCCTTTTGGAAGAACAGTTCATCAGGACATTTTCTACTGAAGATCTTTTTATGGTTATGAGGTTCCTTATACTTCTTTGTTTTGGGGGGCACTCTTTGAGTTTCTGCCCAAAGGTTCCCTCAGAGCAAGTCTAACAGATAAGTCACTACCCACTAAATTACTGATCACTGAGGAGTTTCTGCAAGGGGTGTTTTACTATCACCCTGCAGTTTCTGTATGGCAGATCATTTCTTGCTGTGGTCACTGTAATACAAAAGGGACGCCTGCTGAAATTTTGAGGGCTGCAATTGTAATCCTCAGAATAGTAGAACTGCGGGTACAAATGTGGAAGAACACATACTAAGCCCAGGATTACAGTATCTCACAGTTTCCCCTACTACAAGGTACAATGTTCTCATGGTTAATGTGGTGTGGGAGGTGTAGGCAGGCCAAGCCCCTCCAACAAAATACGTTAAAGGTATAACAATGAATTTTGGAATTTAATATTTATTTGAATCATAGTTTATTTCTCATAGTGCCACAGACTTACACTTCTGATAGACATCCTTTTATAATTAAATCAAGTTTATATCAATGTAACTTAATGTGTTTCTCGCAGAAGAAGAATCAAAATGCAGGACTCTTACTAATACTGGTGTGGGAACATCATGGGTTGATCAAAAGGAGGCATGCACCCACAAGCTTGGGAGATAGAAAATTTTAGAAATGTTTTAATTTATTTACCTATTTGTTGATCTGGTAAGCCCACTGGACAAATTGTGCCTTTTCAAGGGCATCCTAGGAGTACTGTCATGGTTCATAGGTAGTTATTAGGCTATCGCCCAAGAGCAATTTTAAGTCTAGCCAAGCTTACCCCAAATTTAGCAAAACATCACTGACATGTATCAGTTCCGCAAGGAGTTTTGCAAATTATAGTATAGGTTTGTATGCATCAAGCAGTCACAGGTTTCCCTTGTCCATTATGGATATAGGTGATAAACTTGTGGTAAATTTTCAATTTCCAATCCGCTGGTCCAAGTTATGTTTAAACATGGTTAGGAATGAGCTTTATTTCATATGGATGAGAAGCCTGTTCCAGAAAAGGAGTAATGTTTGAGACACACACCTGTCCCTCCAACATGTCCTATTTATTTGCCAGACAAGGTTTAGGTCTTTAGAATGGGTATTTCGGATGGTATTTGTTTTACAGATATGCAAGAAATCCATTAATGTGGAATCAGAGGATGCCTTTGTAGGCTAGGTATAGATCTCTGTGCAGCAGTCTGTAGGAGATCAAGTAAAGGGACAGGACTTTGAGACCATTTGCATAGGACCTGTTGCTTTTTTGTGATGAACTTCTATGGTCTCTCAAGCTGTTTCAAGTGCCTGGTCCGTTACATGCTGAAGGGTGCATTGTACTGAATGATTAGTCAGATGAGAGTCGAGTACAATGGAATAATGACTTCTATGGACATGGATGCATGCCCTTACTGTTTAAGTATTGCAATGCAGAATGATTTTTTTTTCCACTAGTCAGGGGTGGAAGGTTGGTAGAGGGGTGGGAGGTTGGTAGAGGGGTGGGAGGTTGGTATAATGGTTAAGGTGCTTACCTTATAGACATAAGGTGCAGGGTTTGATTCTTACATGTGGTAATTGGCTAGGCTTAAAATGGCCCATAAGGGTAGTTAGCCTAGTACTAATCTATGAACCTATACTGTCAACATGCACAACCAGATCCTTGTTCCCTGACCCTTGGATATACTTTTTGGGATGTATTATCAATGTGGCTATTTTTCTTGAGTGGACATTTTTCCAAAGGGTACAGTTATACATGTTGTTGCAATGCATTTTAGCTCATTGCTCCGGCACTAGTTTTTGTGTGTCATGCCCTCTTGAAAGGTATCTGTGTCTTTAGACTGTTCAATGACCACACCTAGTTTACATTCATCTGCATATCTGGTTAGCCAGAGGCCCTTGACTTCCCTTGACAGTTGGGTTAAGTGACTTGCTCAGAATCACTCAGTAGGCAAATGAAGGTGGAAGGAATCAAACCCTCTACCAGAGGCATAGAAAGCAACTCATCAACAGTCAAGAGCCTTAGTTTCTGCACTAACTGCCAGGTGTGGTTACATGAGGATGCTTATGAAGGATGCATCGCAAGTCTAACATGTACAGCAGAAGGCCTTCTGAAAGATCACCTGATAAGCTGTGCATCATGTTATTTTCATCTGGCACTTTATCGTTAAGATCCCAGCAGATCTTATGTCACTGTTTTAGTTCAGTACTAAGTTTTTAGTGTTGTATTGTTGATATGAGGAAGGTAACAAGCAAGTATATTGTATGTACATTGATATTACATTCAGAGAGCTGCTCTGCATGTTGTCACTGGAAGATGAGAAATGCTACATTTTTTAAAGGATTATGCAGTTATTTAAATGCTATCCTTAATGTTTTGCTTATTTTTAATATCTGACAGAACAGTGTGTAGACATTTCTATAAATAAAAGCAGTAGTAATATAAACTTATGCAGGGATGTTGAAATACTATAGTATAACCATAAGTATGATTTAATAATTTGCTGGTCAAGTTATTTAAGCATGTAAAATATATATAACAATGTGACTGCATTACAATAAAATTAAAAGTGTTGGTGCATTTTTTTCTTTGTTTCCCCTTTTTTATGGATTGAATGCATATCGCTCTTTATTGTTAAAGAAACTGAATTGAAAATTATATTGGTTGTAGATTTCTGTGGCCTTACTGTAAAGCCTGTCACTCTGAAGCATTTGAGTTCTCCAGTTTTATGGATACTTAGAGTGGAGAAAAATGTTTGCCAAAGGGAAAAACAGTTATTCTAAAGAAAATCAAATGTTTCAGCCTTTCTTACAGATTTCTAATAATACTTTTTTCTAAGCACAGCATACTTTATATCTGTCCATGAAGCAGTGGATTACTAGACTTCTTGGTCTTGCTAACTTTCACAACATGAGGCGGAGAGTCTACCAACTAGCATTTGAAACACATCTGACCACTTTCTGGCATACTGTCTCTATCCTGATGCAATCTTGGCAGAACTTAGCATGTGAGCTTCATATAGCTACAACACAATTCTTCACTAATCACATCAAAATGTATTATGCTGAGGATGTAAAATAATCACTCCCAAAGCCTCCTAAATATAAGATTACATCTCTGGAAAAATCAGGTCACTCATCCACTTCTTGCATAACTCCTATAAGCAATCATCCTGAACAAAAATACTTCAAATGTACCACTCTGAACCACAGCAACAGTGTAAATATTTTAGTGATAGGAGACTCTATTGTCAGGCACACTGGCTGTTCGCTCACAAGGCTAGACAAGGAGAGGGTTACACTGAGCTGTCTTTCAGGCATCAAGATCTTTGACATTTTAAGGACCCTAACTCTTAACAAATATAACTACAACATGCTACTGGTACACACGGCAATGGACAACTTGAGATACAAATTTCTGAGGGACATGCAGAGAGAGACATAGAAGTTTCCATCTGTGTTACAAGTCTTAGTAGACGCTGGTCATGGGCTAAATCCTTAATTCACCTTGAATGATACTTGGATACAAAGAAAAGATAACTGGCTTCAAGAATTGTTTAAATAGATGGTGATATATCAGGGAGCTACAATATGTCAGCATGGGACAAGATGTTCATAGGTTCAGCTTTCTTCACTAAGGATGGCCTGCCCCTTTTGGTCCAAGGATTTAGCTAAAGACTGTGCTACCCTTAGTGCTCTTTTAGATATTTAGACAAAAATTTTGTTGAAAATTATTTCATAGCAATTTACTATTCACAACTGTACATACAAAACATAAAAATGTTGTAATAGAGGTCCATGGAATATACAGAAATAGTCCCTTAAAGAGACCAAGTATTTCAACTATATGGCTTATGAATGAATGTCTGTGACTTTTTAAGTCTTTGTGGATATATTCAAACCAATAAAGACAAGCCCCACTAGTTATAACAATAAATATTTCAGCTGTCTTATAACCTTGTCAGCAGAACATAAGTATAATGTTTGGCTAGAATTTAGAAACGCAGGATCTTTATACCCAGCTGATGTCCATAATAATTAAGGTGTCTTCAAAAATATCTTAACCAACATCCAAACCAAAAGAATAAAAAGGTCACACAGAAAAAACAATTAGTAAAAACTAAAAACCCTAGCCAAACTAGAGTTTTCACTGTGTGATACCTTAAACCTCTTGTAATATAGGCCCATGGGATATATGCAAATGTCCCCTTAACGCCATCATGTGTTTCAGCTATATGGATTCTGAATGCCCACGACTTTTTACTCTTTTCTTTCTAAGTCTTTGTAGATACATTCAGGCCAACAAAGCCAAACTCTGCTAGCTGTGGATGTGCATATTTCAGCCTTCTTATGACTTTGTCAGCACAGCATAAGTGGAGTGTTTGGCCATACTTTAGAAGCACAGGGTCTTTACACCCAGCTGATGTCCATAACTATTAAGGTGTCTGGAAAAATATCACAACTGACATCCAAACCAAAAAGTAAAAAGGTCACACAGACAAACCAGTTAGTAAAAACTACAAGACAAATTGGTTTGTCTGTGTGACCTTTTTACTCTTTGGTTTGGATAAAAAAGTATAAAGAAAAATAACCCACCAAGTAAAATATCACAGCATACTTCTCAACTGCTGTGCATTTTGTGGAGCACTCTCATTTCAGCCTTTAAATCATTGCCTGTTCCACTGCTCTGCTTTGCATAATGCTCTGAATTCCACTCTCTTTGGCTATGTCTTATAGCCAATGAAATTGTTACCTGGAGACAGTCCCAGTCAAAGGTGGATCAATGGCAAAAAAGAGTTTAAGCCTTTGTGTTTCACGTTTCTATTAGTTCAGTAAGTTGTTGGTGGGTCATTAGGTGTGTAATACAGAATAATGTTAACAAAGGATGTCTGGCATTCATTCTATTGTTTACCACCTTTGCTACACAAAACTTAGTGATGATTTATGACAGCTGCATCAGGCATTGTATGTCTGTTATGGCATTTAACAGTAGACAAATAAGGGAGGACAATTGGTAATTTCTAGATCTGTATGTAGGAGCATACCTCTCAGCTGTTCCTCATTTTGTCTCATAGTTTTGCAGTGTCTGTCATAAAATATTTCTTTTTTATTCTAAATTAGTGAGAAGTGCAGTTAGTCACTAAGACATGCATCTGGAGCATTTCTCCCTGGGCCTCCGCTGAAAATTGGCTTTGTTCCAAGTCAGACATTCCCAGTTAACAAATGTTAAATAAATAAAATAAATAAAAACAGAGTAATATATTCAAGATGCTCCTGTCTTATTGAGATTGTTCCATTATTTTGGCTTTCTCTGAAATTCTTGAACAAAGAAGTTGAGGAGTGTATATGTGCATACACATGTACATAGCAATAACTTTGCTTCTCAGCTGACCCTGATTTTCTGAATATCTGTATTTTTTCCTGATATTTTTGACCTCATTAAATGTTTAATTTTCTAGTAAATCACAGAGGATTACAGTAATGAGAGTCATTAGACTTTCATTGTTTGTTCAGGAAAAAAATGCAAGTGGATGCAACATATGTTTTCTGTTAAAAGTAAAGTAGTCTATTAGCACAGAGAACTAAATCAATGAGCTCTTAATGAGCTGTTGCATGCAGTCAAGAGTAAAAGGTTTGATTCCTTACATCTCCATTTGCCTGCTGTGTGACTTTGAGAAAGTCACTTCCCCAGAAAGTTTTCCCAGGTCGCCTTTGACAAAGAATACTTTATCTAGTAGGACTACCTGGTTAGCAAATAGAGTAAAAATAATATTTGAAAATGAACCTTTTGTGTAATCATTGTACCAATTGTTTTTGTCTTTGTCCAGAATTCATGAGGTTGAGAGCTATTTTATTTTGGTCTTTTCCTCATAAGATTTGTGGTTTTCTCAAATTATTGTGGATTGTAGTCAGTAAATACTGACAATCATGTGAGTTTCAGATTGCATATTATTCAGAAAATGTTTTTTGTTGCAAGGCTTCATATTCTAAATATGTTCTAATATTTAAAACCTGTTCCTTTTATTTTAATTTTTGTGATTTTTGAGCTAAGTGGTTGGGAGGGCAGAGGACATATCCCATGAGTTGCACTGCATAGTACTCACAGCAATGAGATGAAATTAATTTCTTGGCCATTATTTATGATTTTTTTTTATTTTTCTGTTAGTCACAGACAATCTTCTGATGTATACCATGCTCACAGTCATACTAATGGTTGTAATTGGCAGCCACATCTGTGTATGTATTCAGTTATATATTGCAAAGCTTCTATAATGTTATGATCAACAATAAGGATATGGCAGTGGAAAAAGGCAATGCATTCTGTGCAATAAATGGAATACTTTATTGGAAATATTTCGGCCATAACACAACACAGTTTTAGAATGTTGCTATAACTGGACCTATATAGCATATAGATAAAAAATGAGCAAATATTTTTACCTAAGGAAAGGAGGATTCTCATTAAAAATGGTGCAGACTGGCAAATAGATGTAGGCTGTGTGTCTCTCTTGGTTATAAATGCCTGGAGCTCTTTGTACAGATCCAGGCTGAGGTATCTTTAACTACAGTGTAAGTGTGTGTTAGTGAAAGTTCCTCAATAATACCATAGAGAAAAATATACAAACTTTATACTAATTTAGCTAACTCGCCTTCATTCTTGCTGGATGGGTTCGGAGCCAAACCTCGGCTCCGACTCGGCCACTCTAAAAGCTCGAGAGCTAGTTCCACTGGCTCGAGGCTCCCCTATATCCCACAATGCTAGGCGGTAACTCCTCAGATCTCGTTTGCCGCTATAGCGATCGAGGTGCTCTTCCAACCGGCTCTTCAGGTTAGTTGCTTTAAAACAAAGTTTAACTAGATAGATCCCCTTTAAATTAGTTTTTTTCTATATTATTTACTTAATTAGGTAGTTCTTTACCATCCCTTTCCAAATTCTTCCCCTTTGTTTCCAAGAACTTTCAAGAGTTCTTCCCTTAGGCCTTTAGGCCCCGTCCCTCCCTTCCTAGTAGTTGGAGTGACTGTGTTTCTGTAGGGAATTATTTAGTTTATTTTAGTTTAATTTAGTTTAATTTCAAATAGTGTAATCTGTGTGTGTGTAAGTGTGACTGATTACACTACCTTCTTTAGAAATGTCTAAAGAATCAAAGGTCTCAGGCTTTAAGAAGTGTGACTCGTGCTGTCAGAAGATGTCTCTGACAGACGGTCACACTTCTTGTGTATACTGCCTGGGACCTTTGCACCTGCAGGACTCATGTGCTGTTTGCCATGGTTTCAGCCCTAGAGTCCTGCAGGAGCGAAAAAATAAGCTCATTTTAAGGGGCTTATTGAAGCCTGAGGGTCCCCCGACTCAATTTTCGGGAAAACCCTCAAAGCCTACCAGACTGGCGGCTCCAGTGTCTGAGTCGTCTCCTGGGGCTTCGAAGTCTATTCAAGCATCGGCTCCGACCAGAGCCGATGATTCTCGAACACTTGTTTCTACTGTTTCCTCGGCTCCGGCCGGAGCTGAGGTAGACATCGCTGAGTCGGCTCCGATAAAGTTATTGGAACCGACTTCCAGGAAAAGGTCAAGGTCACTATCTATCAGCTCTGTTCATTCGGCTCCAGCATCGCCATTGTTGTCTGAACGGAGCCATAGATCTCACTCCTTTAGGTCGTCGAGACTGTCAGATCATGACCTTCAGAGGGTGGTGAGTCGACTTCTTAAGTCCGAGGCACTGGCCCAAATGCTTCAGAGCCCGACTCAACAGTCGATGGCTAATCCCGTCACTCATAATGTTCCTCCTCTGACTCCTTTGAGTTCGGAGCCGGGGCGGCTCGGACCCGAGACTGTGGCTGCGTTGGAACCAATACCTTTGTCTTTGGTACCATCGTCTGCTCTGATGTCTTCTCTGGAGGAATCTCGGCGCCGGACTTCCCTCGTCGGCTCCGAGGGAGCGAGTGGCATCGGACCCTTGTCCGACCCCGCTCTCCCTCTCGGTGCTTCGGCACTGGTGAGTTCGGCTCCGACATCGACCTCGGAGCCATTACTGTCGGTGCCGGGGGAGGTTTTCAGCTTTTCGGAGTGGAGACCTCTGGCTCTGCCTGACAGGGGTGCCTTCAAGGTCATGAGGAGCGTGTTAGAACCTGGTTCAACCCCACAGTCGGCTCCATCTGCCTCTCCCTCCTCGGTGCCTGCGGTGATTTCTTCTCACCCCCTCATCCCGGATCATAGAGAGCCAGCTCCTCAAGTTTCCCCAGTGGGGATCTCCTCCTCTTCAGAGGCCTCTCCTGACCCGGTAGGAGAGCCCCCTAGGAAGAGGCAGTGCAAGAGGAAGCACATTGACTCCCCTGAGTCTGTCACCTCTGACACTGATTTAGAGGATTCTGAAGGTTCCCCTCGTTCCCCCTCTGAAGATGTCTCCTTTGCAGACATCCTCGAAATCTTAAAACAGAGGGGGAATTGGCCAGCCCTTAACCCATCAGAGGATGAATCAGTGTATCTTGAGGCGTTTGGCTCTTGCCCTTCCACCTCCTGGGTATCCCCTCCCTTTGACCCCCTCATGCAAGTGGTGGCAAGGAAGGCCTGGACGGCTCCTGACTCAGTGGAACCCACCCCCAGGAGACCATCAAAATTTATCACTGCCCCCAAGGACAAAGAATTCTTGACCAAAGGCGTCTCTGTTGATGCTATGGTGGTGGCTGCGGCCACCAAGAAGGAGCTAGCTGATCCTTCAGTGCCTGTTCATCCTCCTGACAAGGAGTCTAGGACTATGGACAGGTACGGGAAGTGGATGTTCTCATCAGCGACCTTTTCTATGCGCTCACTGAATTACCTGTGTCATTTCACTCGTCTTCAGAGGGATTTGCTCAAGGAAGCAGATGAAATGTTAAAGGATCCAACAGCTGCGGGTTTTCAGGATAGGATGAACTCTCAGCTGGCAACCCTTAACTCAATAGTTAACTCCTCCATGCGCCTCCTCTCATATGTGGCGGATGGAGCGAGTAGAGCGGCAGGTACAGGTGTGGCCTTACGTCGGCATGCCTGGATGCGGCTATGTAACTTTGCGGACCCTTTCAAGGTGTCCTTCACTAACTCCCCGTTTGATGGATCATCCCTCTTTGGTCCTCAAGTGAAGGAAACCCTGACTAGGTGCGAGACTGAAGGCAAGACTCTCTCTGCTGTGGGAGTCCGTTTTTCTACTCCTTCTAGGCCTTACCCTAAAGGCCAGAAGGGGGGGAAGATGTGGTTCCGCAAGCAACCACAGGAAGTTTTGCCTAACGCACAGAGTCAATTCCCCTCTAGAGGCAGAGGGGGGAATAATAATAGTAGATGCCGTCCTAGAGGCAGAGGGGGCCCGCAGAATCAGGGCAGTCGAGAATCGTTTTCTGACAAGCCCTTTCAGCATCCCTGAGGTGTTGCCCGACTGTCCACCTTCGGAGGCAGTCGGGGGAAGATTATCTCTGTAGCTAAAAGCCTGGCTTTCCCTCACTCAAGACAAATGGGTACAGTCTATAATTTCCGAAGGCTACAGAATCCCTTTCTTTCGCATTCCAAGGCAATCTGGAATATCCCTTCCAGACGTTCCACCCAGTCAAAGGGACCAAGCAGCACTAGAAATTTCAAAGCTGCTGGCAAAAAGAGCCATTCAACCAGTTCCAGCAGACCAACAAGGATCCGGAATCTACTCCAAATTATTTTTGGTTCCAAAGAAAACGGGATTGGAGACCCATTTTGGATCTCAGCAACTTGAACAAGTTTGTCAAGAAAACAAAATTTCGGATGGTCACGCTGCAGTCCATTCTGCCCCTTTTGGGGCGGGACAACTGGATGTGCTCTATAGATCTCCAGGATGCGTACTATCACATCAAAATGAGCTGACACTCCAGGAGATTCCTCTGCTTCAGGCTGGGAACCAGTCATTTCCAATTCAGGGCCCTGCCCTTTGGACTCACTACAGCCCCCCGAGTGTTTACCAAATGCATGGCAGTGGTCACCTCTCATCTGAGACGACAAGGATTCCAAGTGTTTCTGTATTTAGACGACTGGCTCCTTACAGCCCCCACCAAGCATCTTCTGCTTCTTGCCAGAGACTACACCTTATACACATGTCAAACACTAGGCATTGCAATAAATTACGAAAAGTCTGTCTTGTCACCTTGTCGTGTTATTACCTTCATAGGCGCAAATCTAGACACAATCAACATGTCAGCCCAAACTCACAGAGCAGAGAGTAGCAGACATACAACAAGATCAAAGTCAGACTGGTCCTGAAGGTCTTAGGGATGATGGCGGCGGCTATCCCTCTCCTCCCTTTAGCCCGATTCCACATGAGAATCTTACAATGGATGCTCTTCACACAATGGTCATACCAACAACTCCCAATGTCCCATTCCATTGCAATAACACAATCGTGCAGGAATCATCTTTCTTGGTGGATCACATCCCCCCAGCTCTTCCTAGGGAGACCCTTTGTTCCTCCCCCTCCGGTTGCTACATTGACAATGGACGCCTCCCTGATCGGGTGGGGGGGGCATTACCAGGGCAGGACGGTCCAAGGCATGTGGCAACCTTTCGAGCGCCACTTGCACATAAATGACCTAGAGATGAGAGCAGTGGTTCTAGCGTTGCAAGCCCTACAAGACTCTCTTCCCAAAGGAACTATAGCAATTCAGACAGACAATATGTCTGTAGTGTGGTACATCAACAAACAAGGCGGAACCAGATCTTACCCCCTATGTCGAGAGGCACTCAGACTGTGGCAATGGGCGATTTCTTCTCAGCAGTTTCTGCTAGCAACGCACATTCCCGGGAAGTCCAATGTGATTGCGGACAAATTGAGCAGAGCTATTCTCATGCCTCACGAGTGGTCTCTGAAGAATTCAGTGTTGGAGAAAGTTTTTCAAAAGTGGGGCCGGCCTTGCTGTGACCTTTTCGCTACTCCCCAAAACAGCAAGTGCGACGATTTTTTCACCCTTTTTCCCCAACCAGGCCCCCCCAGCAGAGACGCTCTAGTCCACGATTGGCCCCGGGGACTTCTGTATGCCTTTTTCCTCCCTTCCCACTGATATCTTAGCTAATTCAGAAAGCCATCGCTCAGAAAGCTTACATGATCCTCATTGCCCCTTACTGGCCTCGACAGGTTTGGTTCCCATTTCTTCACCGTTATCTGTTGGAGCAACCCTGGCATCTGGACCCAGTTCCAGACCTCTTGACCCATCAGTCGGGTCAGTTGCACCACTCCCTCCCTTCTCTGAACCTCACAGCGTGGTTTCTCCAATTCCAACTTTAGCCAGGCTTCCTCTAATATCTCACTCTGTTCGAGATATTTTGATAGCCTCTCATAAATCTTCCACTCGGAAGATTTATCATAGTAAGTGGAAATGTTTTTCCTGTTGGGCGCATTCAAAGGATATAGATCCTTTCACTGCTTCCATTCAATCAGTTTTGGACTTTCTAGCCGAACTTTTCCACTCAGGTTCATCTCCTTCTACCATCAAGGTTCAATTGGCAGCTATATCTAACTTTCATGTTGGAGTCTCAGAGTCCTCCATTATGTCTCACAAGCTCTGCAAAGCTTTTTTAAAGGGAGTTTTTCTCTTCAAACCACCTGTCAGGGATCCTCCTCCTCTATGGGATCTCAACTTGGTTCTAGCGTCCTTAATTCTTCCCCCCTTTGAACCTGCGGCTTCATGTTCAATGAAGTTACTATCTTGGAAAACACTCTTTTTGGTAGCTATCACTTCAGCTAGAAGAGTCTCTGAACTCCATGCTCTGTGTAGTCGACCCCCTTATCTTTTGTTTCATAAGGATAGGGTGTCCTTACGTACTAACCCGTCTTTTTTGCCTAAGGTAGCTTCACCGGCAAATTTGAATCAAACCATTGATCCTCCTGTGTTCTTTCCTAACTATTCGAACAGATCAGAACAAAAATTACATTATTTAGACGTTCATCGCCAACTTAGGTACTATTTAGACAGGACCAAACAATTCAGGAAGTCTGATCAACTGTTTGTTTCCTATGCAGAAGGTAGAATGGGCCTTCCAGTTTCTAAGGTATCTCTCTCTAGATGGCTTACTTCGTTGATTACTCTTGTGTATGAGATCAGACATCAACAGTTGCCGTCCAAACCCAGGGCTCATTCAACTAGAGCTTTAGCCACATCTATAGCTTTCCAAGACAGGCTGCCTGTTGATTCGATTTGTTCTGCAGCTACTTGGGCTTCTCCCCATACCTTCATTTCTCATTATAAGTTGGACTTAGCCTCTAGGGACTGAGCCAACTTTGGTTCCACTGTACTCAAGAGTCTGTTCCGATAGGCCACCCGGGACAAGGTGCTAGGGACGTGGTCCCATCCAGCAAGAATGAAGGTGAGATAGACAACTTAACATTTAGAAGTTATGTACTTACCATAACGTTCCATGTTAGTTGTCTTCTTCTCGCCTTCTTTCTTGCATCCCACCCTCCTTCCCCCTAGCCTGGACAGACCTAGAGGAGGTTGTTTTGTGACCTTTCTATCCTTTTCTCCCACGCTTTACCACCTTTATATATATATATATATATATATATATATATATATATATATATATATATATATTTTCCATCTTATGGAATTTTTTCTTGCTGGGCCTAGCTTACAAACGTGATCTGAGGAGTTACCGCCTAGCATTGTGGGATATAGGGGAGCCTCGAGCCGGTGGAACTAGCTCTCAAGCTTTTAGAGTGGCCGAGTCGGAGCTGAGGTTCGGCTCCGAACCCATCCAGCAAGAAAGAAGGCGAGAAGAAGACAACTAACATGGAACGTTATGGTAGGTACATAACTTCTAATTATGACTGGCATACATAGCAAGCCAGGAAAACAAGCATGTGTGTCTTATCACAGTGCAGTAGGGATACATTTCTCTGGAAACCTATCTAGAAATGCATTGGTTAACACCACAAATGTCCTAATATTATAGATTCTGCCTGCCAAGAGGACAAATTCATACATTTATGCTACCCTGAGGTGAGAATTTATGCCTACTCAAATTTTGCATGCTATGATTTTTGGCCTGTCTGCTATGATTTTTTGATGGCCCTCTACTATGATTTTGAATGTTGAGAGGTTGAGAAGTATGTATCTCAGTATTCATGGAATGAAATGAAATGGTATAACCACAATAATGGTTTAACTTGTTATCCTGTATTAGAGAAAGACTTAATAAATCTTTCTGCCTACTCTTGTTTTGAGAAACTTAATCTGTCATTTAGTATATTTTTCAGACACAATTCACAACATTTAATCATACTGCACTCTACACAGTGCCCTTTTTCAATGGTAGCTAGGGGAGAAAAGCTTTATTATTAAGCCATCATGGACATCATCTGCATTGCTTCATTATTTGGAGTCAGTTTCATTCATGAACAACAGTTCCACTATTCAGGCATCCATGGCATCAGTTACATTATTTGCAAACATTTTTGATTAAAAATTACAGTTGTGTGAGTTGTATATGAATATTTTTAAATACAAGAAGGTTTATGCACTGTAATATCATCAGTATGCATAGACTGCCAAGTTTTACATATTTGTTAATATAAGGAATTGTTCAAAATTTAGGATGTGGGAATATAAGATAAAGAGTTACAGCAGCCCAAAGAAAGGAAAGAGGGGAGCAGGCATAAGGAAGGTAAAGGGGAAGAGATGATAGAGGAGGGTGTAGGTGTGATGATACTACATTAATGTTGGTGCAGCAGAGAGTTATGGCACAAATTCATATAACTATATTAGTACCAATTTAACCAGGGTAGTGCAGGTGCAGAGCCATTTATCTATCAGGTGTTGCTTCAGTTGGCATTTAAAGTCTTTCAGATTGCAGACTGTCCTTAACTGGAGTTAGATGGTATCCAGCTATTAGCAATGCAGTGTGAATGCAGGGAGTATCCTGCACTGTTGTTGGGTTTAGTTATGGAGAGTAATGATTTGTCAGTGGAGTGTAGAGGTCTCCTAGTAATGTAAGGTTGAATGATGGAGTGAAGAGATGGGAATGTTTTAGGGTAGTGCAATAGATTGAAGGTTCTACGTATTTGTGAGTGCAATATAGAATTATTTCGTCCAAGAGAGTTAAGTTGTTTTAGAGAGAGTCAGTGATGTTGATCTATATTGTTGTTGGTTGTATTGTATGAAATTTTAATTTCACATTATTCTTTATAGGCTTTTCTTTACTAATCTCAGCAAAAGAGACATCGTACCTTTATTTAATTCTAATAACTTTCTATTAAGTAATGCAGAAATAACAGATCTCATCTGATGATGCTGCCACCAATGGGTTTTGAGTTCAGGAAAGTTAATAATATCCAAAGGCAGAACCTGACAGTTAGCTCTATCCTATATCTCTTTAACATAAATACTCAATAACCACTAGTTTATGCAGCACAGATGATCTTGTTTTTTAATAAATGTAGACCATAAAAGCATGAACTGCTATCACAGCAGTAGAAATAAAACTTTAATACAACTATAAAACAATAAAAACAGATGAATGAGTGCTTTAGCATTTACAAAATGCTTTATCAGATTCATACCAAACAAAACCAATTAATTGTTTAAATACATAAAAACCAATCAATTAAGGTACGTCAGTATCACCTAAAGTCTCAATTTCCTCCCTTTTAATATAGGTCTTAAAGCCAGACAACCATTTAAACCTGGATAATTGTCTACCTTCAGCCTGAGTATCCATCTAGTTTCAGCCATCTCTGTTAAATTGATAAGATCACCCCCTCTACTATTCATTGTGATACATTGTTGTGCTTTAAACGTAAATATTTGCCCCTTATTCTTCATGATATGTTTGGCTAAGGCATTTTTAGAATTTAAAGTCCTTATATCATACAAATGCCTCATAATCCTGTCTTTTAACATCTTATTTGTTTTCCCTACATAAAAACATATACATGATTTACAGGTAGCCAAATAAATTACATTTTCAGTTTTACAATCAACGTGATGTCTAGGTTCAAATGTAAAGTCGTAGACAAGGTGTTTAAAACATTGTTGCTTAGAAATGGTATCACAAGCTCTACAAGAGAGACAAGCATAAGTACCCACTTTGATATTACTTCTCAAGTCCAAAGGTTTATGACTCAAACCACATAATTTTCTTCAAATTCAGACTATTCTTAAAAAGAAAATTAGATGAATGACCAACAGTATTGGCTACCTTACTGCCCATAGTCACGATCTTCCAGTTCCCACGAATAATATCACAAATAGGTCCCATATCATTGGTATACTTCAGAGGAACCCTAAGTCCAGACTGAAATGCTCTAGAGGCGCTGTCAGCAGTATTTATGGACTTACAACCATAACTGTCAGATGAAAAAAAATGGTTTTGCAATAGTATCTCTCTTCGTTAACAATTCTTCTTTCTCCTTCTCCAGTATACTAAAATCATAGCCACACTGTACAATTGTTGATAGAATCTAGGGTATTACAAAAATCAGTATGATCTGTACAAAGCCTAGAGGTTCTCAGAAACTGACTCCTAACCATATTGGGATAAATATGTTTTGGATGCATACTTTCCCCAAATAATAAGCTATTTCTCCAACAATCCTTATGAAACATAGATGTTTTTATATTACCCTTCCTATCCATGTATAAATGTAGATCAAGAAAATCTATTTCCTCATTTGTCATATGGACAGTACATTTTAAAAAAGTTGTAGTAGTTTCTAGAAATGAAGGCTGAAAATTCATCTCTATTGCCTGCCCATAAAATTAACACGTCATCTATGAAACGACGATAAAACTTGATAGTATCACTAATTAATTATCATTAATAAATGGGTTGTTTTACAGGAAAAACTTCACCCCCTCTGCCCCCCCATCAGTAAATCAGGACATCCCCAGCATCTGCCCCCTCCACTTCTCTCTAAAGAGCAAGTCATCACTGCTCTTTCAAAGTAAAAAAATACAGCCTCCATGGAACTCGATAACATCCCAGGCTACATCCTACATGAACTCAGGCAGGAACCTGCAGCACCATTAGGCACCCTATTCAAACAAAACATGAGTATCAGCTTTGTCCCAGCTGAGTGGATGACAGCCACTGTCATCCCTTTGCACAAAGGTGGAGAGTCCACTAATCAAGGAAATTATAGACCCATCAGCCTAACTAGTCTGAGCTGCAAGGCCATGGAACAGATTATCATGGACTTCATTAAGAAGGACATTGGTAACCTCCAAACACTCAATCCCACACAGTTTGGTTTCATCAAGGGGAGGTCATGCCTGTTAAATTTGGTTGACTTCTTTGAGACAGTTATCAAAGCCATGGATGATGGGAAGACAGCGCACACTGCCTACCTTGACCTGGCCAAAGCCTTTGATACTATTCCCACTTGGGTATAATAGATAAACTCTCTCAACGAGGCATCAATCCATATATTACCAGATGGGTAGCAAACTGGCTCACTGATAGAACCCACCTAATCAAAATAGGGGAAGCCACCTCAAGCAGTAGACCCATAACGAGCAGTGTACCTCAGGGATTGGTCTTGAGACCTCTGTTGTTTGGGATATACTTTTCTGAGGTGCAGGACAAAACCAGTGGGCTATGGCTGACCAAGTTTGCAGATGACTGCAAGCTAGGCACTATTATCAAGTCCCTTAGTGATGTGGACATCCTCCAAGAGGGTCTCACCCAAACAAATGACTGTTGCCGGAAACGTAGTCTCAAAATGAATGTAAAAAAAAAATGCATCATTAACCCCTTTGGGGAGAGCGACATCTCCATAAATTATCACATTAATAACAAGGTCCTAAGCATGCAATCAGTTGTGAGGGACTTGGGCACCCAGGTTGATAGCAAACTGACTTTTGACCACCATATTGCCTCTGTTGTATGGAAAGCTTTCTATATGGTCCACCTCATTAGGAAGGGTATCTCATCCAGGGACAAGGAGGTCATAACATCCCTGTATTATTTCCTTATAAGACCCATTATTGAGTACAATGCCCCTTTCTGTATGTACCTCACAAATCACATGCAGCAGCTGGAGAGACCACAGTGGTCCCTCACCAGGAGAATCCAGGGCCTCAAATATCTACCCTACACAGACAGGCTAAAAGCCCTGTACCTCTAGTGAGTCTCATACAGACTCCTCAGAGGTGACCTCTATCTGGCATACAAAGCAATCTCAGACTGCTCCTTGATGGGACTGCTGCATATCCGAAAGTCAAGCTCCATTCGAGTAACCCGCACGTTTGGCCTCAGCCTGGTCTGTGACATCAGTAAGACTTGCTGACAGGACAGATTTGTATCCCAGAGACTCCTCCTTCTGTGGAATAGACTTCCTTTCCATGTCAAGCAGAGTACCTCATTAACTGTTTTTAAGCACAACCTGAATAACTGGATGGGGGAACAGAAAATACAACCCTGGGATACCACCTGTGTCCCTGCAGGACAGGGGAATCAGGGCTGACTTGGAACATGGGCTAAATTTTTGGCTAGGCTTGTAAGGGCCTCACAGCCAATAGCCTAGTAACTTCCTATGATCATACGATCCTGTAAAAAGGATGGAGTAGAAAGTCTTTTTTATTATTATTATTACACTGTCTTTTCTCCAATGACCATTCAGAAATCTATCCTGCCTGGATCCCAAACCTTGAAGCAGGAAGTAACTGAATAAATATATTTCTTCATGGACATTAGAGTTACCTCAGAATCAAGCCAAATAGGTGTGTTTTATTTTGTCTACTTGATATAATCGACTTTTTAAAATGTTGGGGCTAGTATGGTCAAGACCATATGGTCAACATTTTAAAAAGTTGATCTGTTTGTGCTAAAATCATGGAACACTGGGGATCAGGGAATATGCCTTTTCCACACTGTAGTGAGATCTCCGAGTTGGTATATATAATCAGTAGGAGATGTGGGAGGTACAGGAGTTGCAGGGGGCTTGCCCCTTGCATATACTCTGTCCTGGATATAAAAAGTTTACACACCCCTGTTAAAATGCCAGGTTTT
The DNA here is from genome assembly GCF_019279795.1 of Protopterus annectens. Classification (NCBI taxonomy): domain Eukaryota; kingdom Metazoa; phylum Chordata; order Ceratodontiformes; family Protopteridae; genus Protopterus; species Protopterus annectens. The sequence goes on along the minus strand of NC_056733.1, from coordinate 704,869,190 downwards.
TGTGATATAAAAAAACGAGAACACAATAAATAATTTCAAAACTTTTTCCACCTTTAATGTGCCTATAACCTGTACAATTCAATTGAAAAACAAATCTGTTAGGGGAAAAAAAAAAAAAATAGAAAATGTACAATACTCTGGTTGCATAAGTGTGCACACCCTTAAACTAACACTTCGTTGTGTGTGCACACCCTTAAACTAATACTTTGTTGAAGCACCTTTTGATTTAATTACACCATTCAGTCTTCTTGGGTACACACCTGCCATCAGTTAAAGAGACTCTGATTAATCCCAAATAAAGCTGCCCTTGTAGGATTTTCCTGACATTTACTCAGTTGCCTGTTACAGCAAAAGCCATGGTTCACAGAGTGCTCAAATGGATCTCATTGTTGAAAGGTATCACTCAGGAGAAGGGTACAAAAACATTTCCACAGCATTGGATATACCATGGAACACAATGAAGACAGTCGTCAAAAAGTGGAGAAAATATGGGGCAACAGTGACATTGCAAAGAACTGGATGTCCCTCCAAAATTGATGAAAAGACAAGACGAAAACTGGTCGGGGGGGGCTGCCAAGAGACATACAGAAACACTGAAGGAGCTGCAAGAATTTCTGGCAAGTACTGGTTGTGTAGTACATGTGACAACAATCTCCCGTATTCTCCATATGTCTGGACTATGGGGTAGGTTTGCAAGATGGAAACCTTTTCTTACACAGAAAAACACCCAGGCCTGGCTAAAATTTGCAAAACAATACATCAAGTCTCCCAAAAGCATGTGGGAAAATGTGTTACGGTCTGATGAGACCAAGGTTGAACTTTTTGGCCACAATTCCAAAAGGTAAGTTTGGCGCAAAAACAACACTTTGCATTACCAAAAGAACACCATCCCCACGGTGAAGCATGGTGGTGGCAGTATCTTGCTTTGGGGTTGCTTTACTTCAGCTGGAACTGGGGCTTTAGTCAAGGTGGAGAGAATTATGAACAGTTCCAAATACCAGTCACTTTTAGCCCAATACCTTTAAGCATCAGCTAGAAAGCTGAAGATGAAGAGGAATTTCACCTTTCAGCACAACAATGACCCCAAGCATACATCCCAAATCAACAAAAGAATGGCTTCACCAGAAGAAAATGAAAATGAAAGTTTTGGAATGGTCCAGCCAGAACCCAGACCTAAATCCAATCTGTGATGTGACCTGAAGAGGGCTGTGTACAAGAGATGCCCTCACAATCTGACAGATCTGGAGTGCTTTTGCAAGGAAGAGTGGGCAAATATTGCCAAGACAAGATGTGCCATGCTGATAGACTCCTACCCAAGAAGACTGAATGCTGTAATTAAATCAAAAGGTGCTTCAACAAAGTATTAGTTTAAGGGTGTGCACACACACAAAAGAAAGTGTTAGTTTAAGGGTGTGCACACTTATGCAACCAGAGTATAGTACGTTTTTTATTTTTTATATTTTTTCCCTAACAGATTTGTTTGTTTTTCAATTGACTTGTACAGTTTGTAGGTCACATTAAAGGTGGGAAAGGTTTTGAAATGATTTATTGTGGTCTCATTTTTTTATATCACAAAACCCTGGCATTTTAACATTTATATATATATATATATATATATATATATATATATGTATGTGTGTATATTGGCGAGAAGATAGCCTTGGAGAGGTGCCTTAAATTGAACAAGTCCTTTAGCAAGATGCACATTTAAACAACCTGTAGTTTACTAAGAAAGGAAAGCCTTAACCTTTACCATTTCTAAATATTCTTCATCTCCATTATCTTACATAATTCTTTCCATGAAAGCATTCATTAGAATTCCTACGAGTTTTGCATGGGAGATTATTGAGAAAGAAGAATCCTTATAAACAACCCACTGTCCTAGTTCCCCAGCTGAGAAAAGACATAGCCTCATTTTTACTATATTTACCCTTAGTCATATAATTTCTGACAGTTTCTCTAATGTTTGCACTTATTTAACCTGCTGTATTGGGGGGGGGGGTCACTGAGCCAGTTTGTACAATAATCAGTAAACCGTGTGGTTAGTTTGAATGGCTGAGGGTCATTACCAATCTAGGACCCCTTGAAATGTTCCAGTAGATACTTATGTACTGCAGATACTGTCAGGACAAATAATAAAGGGGCCAATGGACAGCATTGTCAGGTCCCTCTGCTTGGACTTTATTGTATCTGATGACCTACCATTTTTACCACGGCTGTCCTATCAGATTTTGATGTAGTTTGCACTCATGTATGAAATTTAAAGATCTAATACCTGCCATAGAAAAGACAATTTAATGGAATTAAATACCTTGTGAAAATCAGTCAGTAATGCTCCAGTCTGCATATTATAATGCTTACAGCATTCCTATATATTCTTCTAAAGTTTAACAACATCTGCCCACCCTCCCTGTATTCTTTTGATAAACCCTGAATGGTTACTATCTATCAACAGAGGAAGGATTTTTCTCTACTCTGTAGTTTAGTATTTTGGCAATCATCTTGGTATAATTTTGCAAAAGGGAGATAGGCCTGTAATTCTCAGCATTATATAAACTTTTATTTTGCTATTTCTTTTATTTTTGTTTGGAGAAATAATTTGCTGCTGGATATAAATTATTACACTAGCATCATTCTGTGGGAGTAATAATAATACGGAAAAACTGACCATCCCAGTTAACAAATGTAAAATCTTCTTCTTCTTCTTCTTCCGGCTTTTCCCGGTTAGGGGTCACCACAGCAGATCATCTGTCCACTCAAGATTGGCAGTGGAGTTTTACGGTGTTGAGTTGCCAGCCCGGCGCCCAACCTTCCACAGAAGGCACACACTCACACCTGGGGCCACTTTAAAGTGTCCAATCCACCTACTGCATGTCTTTGGGATGTGGGCGGAAACCGGAGCACCCAGAGGAAACCCATGCGACCACAGGGAGGACATGCAGACTCCATACAGTAGGCACCCCAGCCGAGAATCGAACCAGAGAACCTCTTGCTGTGAGGCAGAAACGCTAACCGCTGCACCATAAAAATAAGATGCTGACCTAACCCCTTCAAGAACAATTCTCTTTACAGATGAACTGTTGGCTTTAAGTCAGACCATGTAAAAACAGAAAAATAGAATCAACTTACAATGTGCACAGAATTAAACAACTGGAATAAATTCCCTCTGAATAAAGTGGAAGTTGCCTACAAAGGTGACTATATAGAGAAAGAAAGAGAGGCATATCTTTGATGCATAGATAAGACAGACAGATGGCGATGATTGAGGGTCCCTATTTAAAAAACATATTAAGCGGTTTAAGAACAACTTCTACTAGGAAGCACACAGAATAGTTAAAATTGTTGTTTCGTGCTTATAAAAATCTATATTGAATAATTAAAACGACTTAGTATGATTTGTCATGTGTATTTATTATAAAAATCTTAACTATGATTTGTGATATACCACTTTGGGATAGAATATTGAATTTTAAACCCGAAAATAACGTTGGTTCTTTATAATAACTTTAATAAGATACATTCGGACGTGGATTGGGTCCACATGTGATCAGGCAGTGGGCAAGAATTTGGCACTTTAACTGCCGCCCCGCCTCGCAGTGACGTAACGTATTCTGCATGTATAAACGCGGCGAAGCTGTCTTGCTACCTTTTGGAGGTGGGTGTTTGTTCAAGGTTTACATTAGGTTACTATAGGGTTATTGGCGCCTGTGGATCAAAGATGCCCATGTTTGTAGTGAACACCAATGCCCCAGGAAGTGCAGTAACAGACTCCCTGTATGAAGAGTTAACGAAGGAGCTGGCCAAGGCTATGGGCAAACCTGAACAGGTAAGGTAGGCAGTAGATTGGCTGTGTCGAAGTGTAACGTTTTCAGGTGGGTTTGGGGCCCTACTTTCAAATCTCTATAGATATTGTATTTGATAGATCCTAGGTTTGCGGTCGTGACTGCTGCTGTTTAGTCATCCTGTTTCTAAGCATAAAAACTACACCAGGATTCCCCAGTCGCATTTGTAGATGCAAAGAATGTAAGCAAATGGCTTGCATTTTTTTCAGAAGGTATGAAGTCAGTTAATGACTACAGTTGTGATTAACTATACATAATGCAGGCCCTGCAAAAGTTAATTGCCATATTTATGAGTAACTACATAATGTAGGCCCTACAAAACTTAAGTGCTGTACAACTCTACTTCAGTGTAGGAAGGAAAAGCAAAGCTGGCTTGTGGTAAAATCTTTGTTCCGTTTCGTACGAGAAAGCTTTCATTACTGGGGGTAGGCGATGTTGGTACTATCCGTTGTCGGCGTAGGCATGGTAGGCGATGTTGGTAATATCCGTTGTCGGCGTAGGCATGGCGTTATATTGACTATGGGCCTGGTATATAACTTTGAGCCTGGGCAGAGGCATGGCGTGAGTTGACAGACACACACACACATTGCAGGCCCGTGGCCCTTTGGGCAGGTGACTGAATTTATCGCTTTATTATTTATCACTCTTCCAAAGTGATGCTCGCCTGCTCAGATGTGACCAAATACGGCTTAACGCTATCCACACCTCATTGTATACGTGGTTTATGTATGAGCACTAAGGGAGCAATGTGTAGTTGTGTAGTTACAGCGGTTTTGCGCTTCTTGACCCAAACCCTAGTGAAATAACTTTAATACTGAAAGGTAAGGAAATTTAACTTATTCGTAACTACTTTAGAATGAAACAAAATACGTTCCTATTTAACCAATTATGCTTTGAGCTGGTTATCTGCCTGTCATTAAATATTTATATGTACACAGGGCAACTGACCTTAGCTGTGCCTTTTAAACACAATCAGCACCAATGCCTGAAGGGTCCTGCAAATCATCTATTCATAACTGTTCACTGGTGCTATTCAGCCAGTAAAAGTAACCATAGCTTTCACCTAGTTAGGGATGAACTTCAGAATTTGGGGGGGGCACTTAAAAATTAGTCCCACTAACTTGAAGTCTTGCCACTGGATTAATACAATTTCTGAAGTATGATTAACACTTGATTGTCATTAAGTATAATTACCACCTTCCACTAGAAGTCACCAGTTTTAGAAGGGAGAGGGGCAGTGTAAAAATCTGAGTAAAATTGGGAGGTGGTTGAAAGTGATCTGCAGCATGCAGGCCTGTGGTATCCTGGCCTGCCTATCCCCATCATAGGATAGATTCATATGATACTAGGCTGTTTGTCTGGAGGCCCTTGTAAGCATAGCCAGGAATTTCACCCATGTTGTCTAGCAGGGGCATAGGTGGGATCCCAGGGGTATATTTTGCCTTTGTACTGGCATTCCTAATTAAGAATGCCTTATGTGTTTTGTCCCTTAGAAAATGATTTCTGGCAAATGTCTATTAATGCTAGACATATGCTGCATTTGCTGAGTAGTGTTAAGAATATTGAAGCAAAACCTGCTTTTTACCAGTAGAACATCTACTCTGACTTCCTTGCAGCAGGCATTCTGTTGCTGCATATACACTAGCATGGCAACTGAAACTTTGCTGCAAAAAGTAAAACCACACTAGCCTGTACAAGTTAAACCTAAATCTGGTAGTACTTTCACCACAGGGCTTGTCCTGCTGTTGTAAAAGCTAACATGTTAAAACACTGCTGCTGTGTACATAGTGAGTGTATGGGCACAGACTGATGGCAGCTTTGTTTTCACGTAGCAGGGAATAAATGGGACTGCATAGTTTGGTCTTTTTAAGTACTTTGAACTTGATAAGTAGTGCCTTCCAAGTGAAGCTAGATAAGTAGTGCCTTCCAAGTGAAGCTAGATAAGTAGTGCCTTCCAAGTGAAGCTAGATAAGTAGTGCCTTCCAAGTGAAGCTAGATAAGTAGTGCCTTCCAAGTGAAGCTAGATAAGTAGTGCCTTCCAAGTGAAGCTAGATAAGTAGTGCCTTCCAAGTGAAGCTAGATAAGTAGTGCCTTCCAAGTGAAGCTAGATAAGTAGTGCCTTCCAAGTGAAGCTAGATAAGTAGTGCCTTCCAAGTGAAGCTAGATAAGTAGTGCCTTCCAAGTGAAGCTAGATAAGTAGTGCCTTCCAAGTGAAGCTAGATAAGTAGTGCCTTCCAAGTGAAGCTATCTGCTCTGTGTGGGGGTAACACCCCAGTTTCACCAAAGATGGCTTACACTCCTTGTAGCAGTGCTGCATACTGGCTAAAGGTATTGTTGCCCCTATAGTGGCCTCTTTTAAGAGGTTCTATTAAAGTCTGACTTGGGAGGCCTGTTGGGGATGAGGGGGAGGCTATCCACTGCCTCATGCCAGCCATCTCACAATTCTAACTTGGGAGGTCAAAACTCAGTTGACAAAACCAGTCACTCCATTGCATTACCATTAACAGATGTAGGTAGGTCAGTGCTAGTTATAGTGATCACTTATTTTCAAAGATGTAAATGCACTGTGGGGTTAAATATCAAACCAACCCCTTGTTAGACTTCCCTGCAAGTGGCCCTCCACCGATTCCCTGCAAGTGGCCCTCCACCGATTCCCTGCCTCACCTATCCTTTATTACTGGAATCTAAACAGCTGCACAAGTGTACTTGTTTACCATAAAGTGGCAAACTTGTGAATCTTTTGTAGGACTTGTTTCTACCTTAAAACAAGAAATCCTATTCAGTGTGGTGTAGGTAGGAGAAATGTTAGCAAAGCCAGTGTCAGGGTATCGTGAGCTTCTGTATTGCATATTCCAGTCCCAAGGATCACCAATATTGGCAGGCAGACTTAGTGCAACTTGACTCTACCTGCCCACTGTACTTTAGGCTTACCTTCCAACAAATACTTTAACCCCTGTCAAAGGCTAAATGCTGGGACCCGGTATGTACCAGGTCATGTTGAAGTGAAAAGCGTACACTGAGCTGCCTGTTCACCCTTGGCATACCTACAAGGTATTGACCCACATCACTGGGTAGGGGCACAGCTGGTATGTCCCACATGCCCAGAACCAGAGCAGTTGCCCCATGGTGCAACCCAGGATTATATATTAAACTCCTGTGTACTTCAAGATGAGCAGTTGTGATCATGCATTGTGCAGAGTACTGTTACACTTACAATTACCAGCATCTGTAAAGGGCCCCCTTGAGGCAACAGTTCTGTGTTGGCCATAAATGTATGGCTAAATTGTAAGTGCAAACCTTGCTAGCCTTGTATGCAAAGCTATGGAACATGCAGGCATAGGCAACAACTGGTATATAGACCCTTTTTCAGCTTGGTTTTGCAAGTGTTATGTCCTGAACCTAGAAGGTTAGAGGCTGTGGACAGTAGTGGCTTTGCATACTGCTGATCTTGGCTGTTTGCCACCCCATGGTGGTGCCCTTGGGAAGTTTGTCAAACCCTGCATTGTTTGCTGGATTGCAAACTGCCCAACAGATCCCAAGTAGTGAAAATTGAACCCTAATACCACTGGTATCTCTGCTGGGCCCTGTCCTAGTCTGCATTTTGCAGATATAAAGCAAATTTTCTTGAGGTATGGTTGTTTGCTGATGCCCACAAACTGGGCAGATAATTTTGAAATCACTATTTGCTTAGTGAGTCCAAAGACTGTACACTGGACTTTCCTCCATATAACAAGATCACTATGCTCCTTTCTTCACCTTGCCAAGGTGATCTGAGTTGTAGTGTATACATGAGTGGGGTTTCAGGGTGATCTATACTGCATTTTCTTTTGGTGTATGCTGTTGGCATTGAGGTTTTGACCCTTTAAATAGGGACCCAGCTTGGCATATTCAGTCTGGTTCTAAACTGCACCAAAAAGGGCTGGAATATGCATAACCTGGTATACTGTTTGCAGATGCTGCAGCATAGTGTTTTTTAATGGTTATAACCTGGATAGTTGGATGGACAAATCTCACTTGGTAGGATTTTCTGTGGTGAGGATATCTGTCTAAGAATATCTCCCTAGATTTGATCTTACCACCACACTGTTCCCTTGTTTGACTAAACACTTCCCCTTTATGTACAAATCAAAGCTGGTTGCTTAAATGGAAAGGTCTTTATTAAAGGGCTCTAATCATTTGGCTGTCCAGGTTAGCAACTGTGGGGCTCAGTATTCTGACAGCTGTTAAGTTGACCTGTTCACTTGAGTGCTTCTTGGCAAAACCATTTGTTCTGCAAATGTACACTTTGGTCTTAAATGTACACCAAATAAGATTGGCTGGAGGGAAGGATTTCCATTTACTTCCGACAGGTTGAGCAAAGTTGTACTGGCCTGCCTTTAAGGCCTGTCTCTATGGGACAAGTATACATAAATGCAGGGTTCTGTACCTTCTCTTGAGGTGGTCCCAAAGTATGATAACCTGACTGTATATATAGTTGGGTCTTGAATAATCCATGTGATCACATATAATATTCCTTTGTACTCTTAAACATGCAGGATTTGTGATGGGCTTGTTTAGCTAGAATGGGGGTTTATAGGTTGCTGCAGTTTGGTAAGAAGGCTGAAATGGGTTGCACGTTGGGTTTGGCATTCTGGAGGTAAACTGAAGCGGTTAATGGTTTGAGTGCTTTTCAGAAGCATTTGTGCCTACTGCCCACTGGCTGTAGAACAGCCTTACTGGACTAAATGACCAGTGGGCATCTGTAAAGGGCCATATGTTTGCATCATGGGTGTCTAACTGGGCTGTTATGTTCCTTCTGTCATGGGTGGTGAAAGCAGCTTGTGCCTTTTAGAAATTGTCAAGCTTAACTTTAATAGTGAAACTTGTGTTCACTATCATTAGTGGTTTAATGCAGAGTTTACATGACTAAAATGTTTGCAAACCACGTGTACACTATTGCAACGGTCATGTTTTTGCCTAGTGAGTGATCCTGATCCTTCAGAAGCCTTTAAGGGAGCAAAGGTCCTGAAATAGCCCTGTGGCTGCATCATGGTGTGACTGTTCTGGGCTGTTCTTGATTGACTTGTGTGAAGCAGTGTACTCTGCCTTCACTGGCTACCATAACACTGAAGTGGTTCTGTTCATCTTTGTGAAATGCACAAACTGGCACCTGCTTCAATTTATGCTTTTGCTGGTGAGATGCATTGGGTGTTGGAGAAGTTGACAATATTGGTCTTCATAGAACACTTGTAGTATTGATCCACAATACTTCCTGAAGGACATGACCATTTCTATACTTGTATATGTGATAAGTGGCTGCATTATTGCTTGTAGTGGGTTCTGAGAGGGATGGAGAGCTGGGATGGATTTGGGGGCTTTGATCACCCTTCTCATCCTTCCCTGGACTTGGCACTAGTATTTGTGTGGCAGCACAAAATTGACTTGTGCTGGGCAAAGGCAGTCCTCTCAAGTAGCTTGAGAAGCTTTGGGCACCTTCAGGCCTTTGACTAGAAGGCAGGGCTTCACATTTACTGTGAAGCAATTGTGCTCCATGGCAGAGGGGCAAAGCAATTACTGATACCTAGACTTGGCATTCTCACTGCTGGTAGTGAGCTAGGGAGGGATTAAGTGGATCCTGCTAGCTTATGCTAGGGGTGTATCCCAGGATGCATGAGAAACTGATCCATTATCAGGACAGGTCTTGTACCACTTCAGGATTGCTCTCCCTTTTTCAGAAATTGGGATAACCCTGAAGAACCTCTAAAGTAGGCACCCCTTGCAACACAAAGGGGAGGAGACTTTGCAAAACTTCCTAGTGGGGGCTGAACTTTGCAGTACAGGGGGTGTAAGTAACCAAATATGGGTGTCATTGGCTATGCAGGTGTTGCATATTTAGCACTCTTAGTAGGAATAAGTGCAGTACAGGCTGGAGCAAGTTGAGTAGCCAGGAAGAGTACATTTAATGGAGAAAATAGGGTGAGTAGACTAGAGTTGAGTACCTCTACTTTAGCTGTTTGAAGGACTTGTGGTCCTGGAGTAAAATGGTGTCCTAGAAGTAAGATGCACAGTTCCATAACCTTGTAGGAATGGACAAGGGCTGGACAGTTTCAGGCTGACTTGTATTTTTTTAAGTGCAATGGAGTGCCAGACAGTAATGGGTCTGTTTTCAATTTGACCAGAATTGTCCAACTGAGCTGAAGAGCCCTCTTTTCAGCAGAGGCCTGGGGATAAAAGCTCCAACAGATTAATTTAAACAGCAATGTTGCAGGATTATTAAAAGACATATAGTACAATGTTGTACAGTGTCAATCAAGAGTATAGCAAATTTCTATGTATAAAAAGAAATTAAGATTAATGTAGTTTTGGGGTTAAGGCATTACAAAAAAGCCATCAAAAGTTGCATGATGGCAAGACTATTACAATAGAATGAGGTGGTTTGCTTAATAGATTTTAGAAGACCGTAGAAAGAGGTCTAAGATTGGAGAGGGCTAGGGCTAGTGAGGAGTGAGTTAAGGGCAGAAAGTAGATTAAGGTATGAAGTAGAGTGTTTAAGGAGTGAGTGCAGTGGCAGAACCAGTGACTTAAGTGCTCTTTGGTGGCTGTCTCAAATTTAGAATGTGCAAAGGTCCTGGTTTCTAGTGGGAGCCTATTCTAATCAATAGTGGGGTTGATAGCTGTACATGTGTCCAAATGTAGACTTAGGTTTGTAGATTTGTAGTAGGTCTTAGAGCTTCTGAAGTGGAGGGAGAATAATGGGATATGAGGGGGGGTAGTGTTAGTGCTGGGCAGTAGGAAGGCTGGTATCGGATAGAATGGATAATCTGAAGCCAAGAAGCTGGTGCAGTAATTCAAGCCAGTTTAGGTGTTTAGAGACAGTGATGGGATTTGTAGGTTTGTTGGACAGCAAATCTAGCCACCTTGTAGGTTAGTTTGGTCAAGAGTGCTGAGTTAAGATTTGAGAAGTCTACATTAGACTGGGTAGAAGGTAGGGAAGAGTAATCCTTGCTTTGGAGGCAAGGAATTTCTTACAGTAAAGGAGACCTGGTTTTTAATGGGTTATTAACATGCAAGTCAAATTTAAGATGATGGTCTTGCACCCAAGAGCTTGGTGCTGGATTGTACCTGAATGGGATTAAGGGACTGTATGGAGGAGGGTTCCATCACACTGCATGGCTCTCCAGCTACCTCACTGATGGAACAGTATTGGAGGAGAATTTGAGGTTGTGCAGTTTGCAGCAGACATGTGACAGTGTCAAGCATTTGAGATGTCCAAGAATAGGCAAGAAATGTTTATGGTTCATGGCTATAGAGTGTAAGGATAATGGAGCTATAGTGCTATGTCTGGGTCTGAAGCTTTGTTGTGGGTGTAAGCAGACTTTCCTGTATTAGATGCTGCATAACTTGTTTATGAATCCATGTTTCTAGTACTTTAGACCTATCGCTATTCTGTCCCCTCTAAAGTTGGAGATATTGGTGTAGCATTGTTTCCAGATGGATTGATTAGGATAGATACAAGTAGGATAAATAGTGAGAGCAAGAGTCCACTGCTAGAAGAAAAGTGGAAGGAATATTGTCAGCTGATGCTGAGCATGGCTTTAACAGAGTTTTGAGGTAGCTGGTAGGTACAGGTTTGAGGGAGAAGGTCAAAGCAGATAAGCCATCACAGCTTAGCTAGTGGGTACAGGTTTGAGGGAGATGGTATTTGGGTTGGGTTCAGAAGTTTGAGATTAGTAGCAGAGTTTAGAAGAATGGGCTCTGTTGGAGAGATGTTGGCAGTAGCAACACAGTAGTAAATCTGCATGTGTTTTGTAGCAGTAAACCTGCAAGATTCATTCAAAATCTTGGTATTAATGGGTGGATGTTTGGGGTTAACTTTTGCTTCATCCTAGGAGTTGAAATGTTTTTGTGGCTTATACTAGCTTTATTGGGTGTCCCATGTATTGGGGTGAGGAACAGCTGTTTGACAACTTTCTATCTCTTGCATGGTGTAAAGGCTTTGAGCAGCACAGATGCATGGCATTTTCTACATACTGTAATGTTACTGGCTGTTAAAGGTTTTTGTATGAGTACAGGGCTTAAGGCTAGATCCTTAGGACAATGCCGATATGGGGAAGAAACATTAGGATTTGCTTAGTCATATAACTGATCTGTTAAGGTAGCCTTTTGTGCCACAAGTTGGCAAACTGTCATTGGACTTCATTTTTTTAAATCATTTAAATGAAGCTGGAATGACTTGCAACTTTTTCAAAGATTGCAGTAGATGACATTACCAGTCACTGAAAGTGAGTAATTTGTGGGAAAGCTGTTGACCAAGCTTGTATGTTTATCAGGTGGCAAGGGTAAAAAGCCTGAGCTAATGTTAGTCTTTGGAAAGATGAGTGATGCAAATAGAATGACCAAGCAGAGAAGGGGAGCTCTCTGGCTGTAGCTAGTGGGCAGTCATGTACACAAGTTTGCCAGTTGTCAGTTCTCAATTTTTCACATTTAGCTTGGCACTGATGTTAAATTGGTTTCTGTGGCCAAATACAGTGGCTGTAGGTTTAGCATACTAGTTGCAAGGGCAGTTGACCTCATTTGGGTTTCAGATGAGGTGGGTAGATGTCCTATGTCTAAATTGAATGAGCGTAAAACAAATTTTCATAACTTTAAAGCAACCTAAGGCTTTGAGAGGCCACTTCCATGGTAAATGTCACTACCCATCTAGTGTAGGCTTAATCAAATAAAATAAGTTAACCTGAAGATTAATTGGGGGAGGTGTTGGGTGAGCTGAGCTGTAGCCTTTGAGATGGCCTTTGATCTTTAGTGGCATGGTAGTGAGGCATATCCCTTTTAGTCTAGAAGACTGTCCTTGTAGCCAATTCTTATGGGAGCCTTTTAATTTACAGGGGCAAGCCCTTGGACTGGTATAACTGCAACAGACTTGATTTTGGAAGTGTTGCTAGGTTTGTATTGAACTTCTTGAGGAGAGGTTTGGCAAGAGCCTGACCCTGTAGTGTGGGGTACCGCAAGTAGTTTTGCAAAACGCTAGTAGGGGACTCTAGAAACTCTAGTCTTGTATGTTATTTTTAGAAGTGCATTTTTCAGCAATTCTGGTTAGCTGGGTGGCAGATTTTAATTGCTTAATTACTTGGGTGTCTGCCATCTTGGGCGTGTCCTGTAAGATGGGAGTGGGTTTACACTACCACAAACATTTAATGCATGGTGTACTTGTACCCATTTATGCAGTCATCTTTGCACTGTTTTTCTCTTGCAGTACATAGCCATTCACATTAATCCTGATCAGCGCATGTGGTTTGGAGGTACATCAGAACCCTGTGCACTCTGCAGTTTGTGCAGCATTGGACAGATTGGTGGTTCACGAAACAAGACTTATTCTAAGCTGCTTTCTGAGATGCTGAAAAAACACCTTGGCGTACCTTCTGACAGGTAAGTGCAAAATGTCTAATGGTTTTAAGCAGGGTAAACAAGCTGCACTAATTAGTTTGTAGGGCCCAAAGATATCTTGAGTAACTTGCTTGTAAGCTGCAGTATAGGCCAGTTTGTCCAGCTTACCCATGGCTTATTGGGGTTACAGGACTTGGAATATTTATAGTTTTGGAGAGTGGTAAGGTAGGCAAGTGGGTGCATGGACACCAGTTTTCAGGAGCTCATGTTCCTAAGGTTGAATGTCTTCCACACTTTGGACAGTAGGTGAATTGTCATGTTGCTGAACTAGTTGGTAATATTGGCAGAACATGATCCTTGGTCACCTATCCCCTCAACTCACTAAATCTTTGTCCTTGTTAAAATGTGATAAAGCCCACTAAAGCCATCCTTGTTCATAAATGCTGTAATTCTGGACAACTTTTCCCAGGACTAGATTTTAGTTGGTTAAGGAGTGCAAGACTGAGCCTATAAAAAAATTAAGCAAGTCCAAAGACTTCAACCAGAGAGAATTTGGTGAAAAGGTGCCCAAGTTTTAAGGCCCATCCCATCCTAAACCTATAAACTGTTTGCCAACTAGGCCAGTCACAGGACACCTTCAAGGAAGACTGCATCCTGAATCTCAGTGGATGTCTGGTCATTCCAGCATTACTTTCTGTAATCTAGTCTAAGGATTTGTTAAATATGAGTGCATTAAGTCCATGCCACTGCTTCAGATGAAGCAGGCAGCCTTCACCCTTGGTTCATAATGAACATGCCTGTCTTACTGCTCCATTACAAAGCGGTTCATTCCAAAAGAAAATTGCAAGTCAAGCACATGCCTGTAGTAGGTGTGCAAGGCCTCCTCGGATAAGTAGCATTCAAGACTGGTTCAGAACTGCTTCCTGCAGTGGTCTTAAAGTGAAGCTCTTTGACTTGCTCAGAACTCTTCTCCAGAAGGAACAAATGGGAGTGGTCACTTCAAAAAGGTTGTAGCATTTGGGTTGGGGATGGTTGCAGTGATACTGGCAGTATGATTCTAAAGCTCACTGAACTGCACAAGAATTATAGTGGTAATGGGTGGAACAGGGATACGACTCCACTAGCCATACCAGTTGGGTTTGAAACTGGCTTTTCAGTTAAGGTACAATCTGAAAATGGGATTGTGAAACATGCATCTTGGTATTCTGAAGTGACTGCCCAGTGGGGGGAGCTAGCTGGGCTTGTGTAAAATGGCTCCATTTCTGGACTGAGGCTATGAACAGGGAGTGGTTGGTCTGCAAAATAAGAACTGAATATGGTATTGTAGGTTGAATTTTTCCTCAAAGCTGAAGTGGAGTGGGTTTTCCAAGTTGACTGTTGCTGTTGACATTGGGTAGCTTATGAAGTTTGGGATGTGAAAAGGAATGAGGAGTTTGAACTTAGCCAGGATATCATAACTGGTTGTGTTTTCTATTATCTGGGTAAGGTTAATGTGGCTACAGAACACCACCTTGTGTTCAAAGATTTGCAGGTTGTTGGAGGTTCTGTTGTAATGTAAATGTGAGGCTGATGCACTGAGCAAGGTGCTGGTACCCCTGCTGCAAGTGGATAGCTGCCGGCTTGTATGTCAGCTGTAAACTTGACTGGCACTGTCAGCTGCATGTATTGATGAGCTGAGTTTCTTACCAAATCAATATGGTTTGGAGCAAGTGAAAGGGGCATTGGGAGAAGGCAAAAAGCCCAGTGCATGGGTTGCAGTTTAGATTATGAATTTACATTGGACTGTAAACCCTTTGAAGTTCATTGTAGCTCAGCTGTAGTGAGCAAAGGTAATGGCTAAATGAGATTTAAAACATTTAAACTTCCTAGTCCAGGGATCAGTACTGAGTGTCAGCATGAACCACCTAAGCCATTCAGCAAAGGCATGGGGGGTATAGCTGTATTCTAGTACTATTTCTACATGTGGAATCTATGTAGATGGTGCTAATGCATAGTGGTCAGTTGCAGTTTATTCCAGTTATCCCTGTAATCACTTTAAACCTGTTCATTCAGACAATGCCTTGCTGTCTGTAGCCAGCTGCCCAGAACACTGATTTGTTGCACACCACTGAAATCCTGAGCATTAGACTAATTGGTATGTGGCAATTGCCAGTACTACTCTGAACCTGGTATCAGAGGTTCTTGAGTTCCATTCTTGTGGAAAATGGCTTACAACAAATTTTTCCTCCCCATAGAGAATTTAGTTAACTGCATGCCCACTTGTGCTCTCTGGAGTAAGTGCCTTGTTACTGTTTACCAGACTCAAGCACAGTAATGTTTTATGGTTTTGCACTGTTCTGTTTTACTGTATTGAAACTGCAGTTGATGGTAGCTGCATCTGGCTTTAGTTGTAGCTCAAGACTAACAGGTAATTGTCTTTTAATCTAGTTTAACAATCTTTTTTCTTTCCAGGGTCTACATCAACTTTCATGACATGCCTGCCTCAAATGTTGGATGGAGTGGTTCCACATTCTGAATGCTGCTGCAAATGTGCATTGTTCTACAACAGAGTACACTGCTAATCATGTTAAAACTAGAACAAGTGCATAAAACAGCAAATGCATTCCTAACTGTAGAATTGTCTCTTTGCTATAAAGACTAGTATCACTCATCTAAAGTGGCTTCTTGCCTGTCTGAAGAAATGTGCAAAATAAAATGTACAAATTAACTGATGGTGGTCCTGAATAACTGAGCACATGATAGCAGTGTTTTTAATTGTACAAAGCAGTCTGTGTTCTTACTGAGCCTGTGGTAAGTTCTCCATATTCTGCAAGTCTTTCTAGACTTGTATTTCTGCAAGTGCAGATGCCCACCAGAACATAGTACTCTAGCTTTTGAAATACTTCCATTGCAGCAATCCATTTTGCTGACTTGGTAATGTTAATATCATGGTTTGTCACCTGAATGTTGCTGCTTTCCCTAATCACTGAATTTGTGAAAGTTGTCTTCAGACCTTGCACAATGTTGTGCCACAGTAACAAGAGGGGTGTTGAACCACTTTGTGATTGGCTGTAGATGCAAGTCACATATCCCTGCTCAATGGCTGAGCCTTGTCTGATTATTGGCAGGCTCTCGAGTGTACAAACTACCCCATTTTGGGAACATGCAAAAAGTCCATTTTCTTGACTACCTTACAATCTGGAATGGAATTTAGGTAGAACTTGTATGGTCTAACAAATTACAACAGCATTGCATAGAATTTCTGGTGTCCTACTATAGTGGATGGGTGTCTGAATGCCAGTGATTCCATATCTGCTTTCACTAAATGGGTTGGTTTGGAGACTTATAAAATTTCCATGGGTATAAAAGCAGTACTAGAAGGTTGTGGATGAGAGGTTTTCATTGTCTAGTAGAATGAAGGGCAATTGCATCTTTGTGCATAGAAGCACATTGAACTCAATTCTGGAAGCACAAATGGCTATGAATTATTGGGGGGGCCTACAATGCATTAATGCATTGCATAGGAGTTTTGAGTGGGGCTATCTGCATGGGTGCTAGCTGTTTGAAATGCAATACCCCATTATTGCATGTGTACCTGGTTTGTGTTCATGTAAAAAGCCTGTAGTTTGCAGCTGTAGTCTAATTGGTAAATAAGCTGGTAAACCTTGGAACCAACAGCTGCACCTGGAAGGGTAAAGGCAAGCATAAACATTGCTTGCCAGTTGAGCAAATCTCTTCCTTGGAGAAATTGTCAAGTTTCAGCTTAAGTTTATGCTTTAATAAATGAATGGATCTTGTTCTTCATGGAGCTGTGGTCTCGGGGTAGCAGCATGCTCTCGGCTCTAAATTTGTCTGAGCTATAGTGGCTAGTCTTTCTGGTGTAAATATTTTTCTTGCTATTTAAGAGGAAAGTCTTCCAGTCCCTTCAAGACCTCTTTATAGAGAACCCTGAAAGTAATGTACACTTGCTGTATTTTAATTGTGCACTGTTCTGTAAGTATTAAGGTTGTGAGTCTTTCACTTCCCAGTTTCAGACTAGTGTTCATGGCAAAAATGCTCAGAACTCAATTGCTTCCTACATACAGGTCCTCAATAACTTGGTAATGACTTAACTGCATATGTTGCTCTGTTTACTTATGGGCTCATAGGTAGGTACTAGGCTGGCTGCCCTGGGGCCTATACAAGCCCAGCCAAAAAGGTACCCTGGCTTTTGCCACCCAAGATTTTCCTGTGCCACTGTCTAGCAGAGCCAGAGGTGATCCCCAGGGTGAATTTCCTATTTCCCATCCAATCAAGATTTTCTTGAGTGCTAATGTGGACCTTTCTTTGATAGTAGTTTATCACAGTATAAAGACTTCTGGCCATATGTTGCAGACAACTTTGCAGATTGCATTGCTCATTTGTGCTTGTTTAAGCCTTTTTGCTTAATCAAGCCAATGAAATCTGTATGGATGTAATCAGTTCTCCATATTCTGTAAATCATCTACCTGTAGTGACTTCACATCTGTAAATGACTACTCAATAGGGGTAGTTAAGTCTTGGCTGCAGCTAAAAGGTAGACTGAGGTCTCATCTTACCAGTGTGCAGAATTGAAATAACCTGGTAACCACTTTGATTTGGGATCCCATCAGAGGTTTGCCTTGTAGGTTAAACTGCCACAGCAGTCTAAAGAGCACAAGGCTTTGAGATGATCTATTGCAAGTGCCTGGTCAGGTACATACTGAAGGATGCATTCAAGTCTGAAGGGTTGAGTATTGGAATGACCACTACCACAATAGACATGGGCAAAAGTTGGGTTACTGTCCACATGCATTCTCTGATCTGACTAATGCATTATTCCATGCCTCTTGCATCAGTTTGTCATACCCTCTTGAAGCTAATCTTTTCTATGGAATTAATGACTATACCTAGCTGTGATCTGCAGACTTGGTCAGCCAGAGGCCTTTGACTTCAGAAAAGATTCCAAATAGGACAGGCCCCAGCCCAATTGACCATTACAATCCATCAGGTGATATGGGTTTGACAAGTGTCTAGATGCCTGAGGAATTGTCTAACCTCTCAGCCAGGTTGAGGTAGGAAGTTTTCTGTTTTGTCATCTGATATTTACCTTTGAAGTCCAGGTAAGGAGGCATGGGCATCTTTTGGCAAGAACTGAATTGGGTAGGG
Source organism: Protopterus annectens (assembly GCF_019279795.1). Classification (NCBI taxonomy): domain Eukaryota; kingdom Metazoa; phylum Chordata; order Ceratodontiformes; family Protopteridae; genus Protopterus; species Protopterus annectens. The sequence goes on along the minus strand of NC_056733.1, from coordinate 704,850,840 downwards.
TGGTGTAGGGTCTGTCATCTCAGATCAATGAGACTAGTCAAACTTGGTCTAGTTCCCATGTCAATGGAAGTACCCTTTTGCAGTCCGTCTCTGCTGTGGTTGGGGTACATTTAGCAGGCTTGACGGGTAAAGTTGCATACTATGTAGGAGGTGTCCTTGGATCAGAGCCCATTGAAGCAGTGTTGGTGGTAGAGCAAGGACAGTAAACCTGCCCCTTGGGGGTTTGGTGTAGAAATGGTGTTGGGTTTCCTCAAGGGGAGGGGGGTAACTTATCTGCCATGTTTCTTAAGGTTGCTGACAAGAGCCTTGTGCTTGTCCTTGGCTTGTGGAAGTTGATTAAACTAGCATCCCAACTCCTGTTCAAAATGGGAGTTTGTCTTGCTGGGGAATGTCCTTCCAGATACTGGACAAGAGTTGCTTTTATACAACCTGTTTAAGCTGAGATTCCACCAACTTGCAGGTTGTCCTATGCTTTTATGCAGGCACCACTTTCTGTAGCAGTTAACATGATTGTACAGGGTTTGAGCAATTCTGCATAGGCAGCTGTGTTCCAAGGGATTGTAATCTTGCTAGACTTTTGCTTAGGAGGTAGTTGGACTTGGAATAGTTTTTCAAATGGTCTGGGAACAGTTTTGCAATGTCAACAGATCCAGTGAGGACTTTAAGGCGATTCCCAGCTGTGGTGGGACAGCCTACTAGTTGTTGGGGGTGTTGGTCTCTCTCTGCCTGCATGTTTGAGGCAGATTCCCACTTGCCAGTTAAAAGGTAACAACTGGTAACACAGGAATGTTGAATGGAGAGTCTGGTGTATGCAATAGGGTGGATGTGGAGTTTCCTGGGTTGTAGGGGACCTGTATCTTGCAAGGATAAGACTTCAGTTGGATGCAGTGTCATACTGTTGAACAGCCTTGTCTGCTTTAACAAACTGCACAATTGAATCCTTCTGTGCAGTATCTTGTCTGAAGGCAGGATAGCCTTGTATTACTGGGGTGCCCTCTACATTGTTAAATGAAGTCCTGATGTCTCCTCGGTGAGGAGAGTTTGCAAGGCATGGAGATTCCTGTTAAGATGCCTGGCATTTAACTTCAGATCAGACTGTTCCTGACAAAGCAGCATGGTCTAAATTCTGTCACAGTAATGTATCCACTTGGTACAACTGCAAAGTTAATGCAGCATTATCTGTAAATGGAAAAATGATGCTCTTTGCTGGAATTGTACCGTCTGGAATGTAGTTGGGATGCTGTCATTTCTGTAGCACAGGGAGGTACATCACAAGTCCATACTGGTACTTGTGATGTGATTTTGAGTGCATGCATGGTCTTGGATCCTGACCTCTGACAGCTGTTGACTTTGCTCAGTCTGAGTGGAGACTTCTGTCTCTGTAGTCTGGTTTGCCTTGTGGACTTGGCATTACAAAGTCTCAACCTCTTGGTGCATATTGTATTGGTGATGGACATTGCTGAGGATACTTTGAGTAGCCAAATGTTCTCTTCTCCCTGTCCAGTTTAGAAACTGGCAAGCAGAATGACTACATTTTGTCAGGATAGCAAAGTTGGCTGCAGTGGAAAAGGCAAAGCCATGGATGTTATGTGATCCTATCTCACCTACATTCTGTACTGATGGGTTCAGAGCCAATCCTCTGCTCCGACTTGGCACGCTATACTATAGAGTGAAGTCTCTAATTGGCTGAGCTATTCTACATCCCAGGATGCACCACCACTACTTCCCCAGTTCTCATTTGCTGCTTGACAGCATTAGACGTGGTCTCAACTTGGGCTAAGTACTCTTTACTGACTAATTTCCTGTCAGAATTTTGTTACATTTTCAACCAAAAGCTGTTTTAACAGCTACTAAATGTTTTTGTAGGGTTTGTTTGAGTTTGTGTGGATTGTTAGCGTTAGGTTCCCGCTTAATTTAGTAGGGATTCCCTCATGCTCTATTTTGGACATTCTTAAGGTCCTTTTTGGTTACAAAATTATTTTAAAAAAATTTCTTGTGTCTGGTATTTGTCTACACGTTGCAGTTCTGTTTTAGAGGGGCCTTGCCCTCGCGCTCTGCTAGAGCTGTGTTGAAACTTCTTGCCTGTGTGAGTTGTTGGCCTATCCTGTAAGTTAGAAGGATTACGCTATTCTGTTACTTTGATTTTTGTGTATTTGTAATATGTCGAAGGAACATAGGCCTTCAGGCTAAGTGTACCAAGTGTGGGTACAAAATGTCTATCACGGATGATCACTCTCTCTGTTTATTTAGGCCCCAAACACCTTCAAGAGTCATGCAGTGTATGCCACACTTCACATGTCCTCCAAGAGAGGAAAAACAAATTAATATTGAAAGGGCTTATCACCTCTTTTGAAGAGGCTTTATCTTCCTCTCCCTCTCTCCAAAAAGAAGAGGTCTTCGGCTCCGACCAGTCTATCTGAGCAGACAACAAAGAAATCAAGGCAGGCTTCTCAGTCAGCTCCACTGACTTCTGAGCCAAGGTCAGAACTGTCTGCCTCCAGCCTCGACTCCTGTCTTCGGAGCAGAGTGCTCAAGCATTGAGAGGTGGGTCACCTTCTTCGGCTCCATTGCTTTTGGAGCAGAGGAGAGTCGCTTGCTCAGACTCTTCTACCTCAGTGCCAAAGTCCCTGTCTGCTCCGAGGGAAATTGCTGTACTAGTGGAATCTCCCTCTGTGCCGATATTACTCGAGACTATTCGGAGCCGGTCCCCCAGTCTTTCAGAACCGGCAGAGAAGTCAACTCGGGCCCGATCGGTCTCTTTGTCTTCGAGGATGTCAGATTCGGATGCAAGACAGGGTACTGCAAAGGCTCTGTCTCCAGTTTTCCAAAAATTAGTCTCTGCTCCAGCCCAGTTGGCTTCAGAGCTGATCATCCATCCTGTGGTATTAGTTCCTCCTCAAACAGCCTCTGCCATTGGAGTCTGTGCTAGTGGAGCCAGTAGAGGTTCTCGGGTCTGCTCCGACCCTTACTCCAACCCCGACCTTTGGGTCTGACTTCGGTACACAGACCTGTTGGCCCCGGGGGTGACGTTTCAGGTCTGATGCTTTCAGTCCTGAGCCTCCCTCTTGGTGCATCTGCTACAGGAGTGCCATCTACTGTTGTGGCCTCGGGTCAGACCTTCCCAGGACTCAAGGGGGGTCCAGCCTTCAGGGCCATGAGTGCTTTGGACAAATCTTCCTTGGCTACCTCCACCATCTCTCCAGCACCTTCCCTTGGCATGGAGACTAGTTCCTTTGTCCCCCTGTCTCAAGACAGCAGAGCCCTGGGGCCTGAGGTCACCCCCATTGGGGATTCCTCCCTTCCTGGGGGTCCTTCCAAGGCTTCTTCGGAAGAACCTCCCAGGAAGAAACTGTGTAAGAGGAAGCACATCGACTCACCTGATGAGTCTCTTGCACCAGACACTGACCTCTATGCAGAGGGGTTCCCCAAGTAGTCCTCGGATGATGTCTCCTTTGTGGACGACTTAGAAATCCTCAAGCAACAAGGCGACTGGCAGTCCAAACCCCCTTCTGCTGAGGAGTCTGTCTTCCTCAAGGCCTTCAGGGCTCAGCCTTCCACTTCCTGGGTGTCTCCGTCCTTTGAGCTCCTGGATTTGATCTCTCAAAGGGCGTGAGCACCCAGATTCTGTGGAACCAGTGCCAGCTCACACAAATAGCCCCCCGAAAAGGAATTCTTATCCAAAGGTGTGGCCATAGATGCCCTGGTGGTGGCATCTGCTACCCAGCAAGATATGGCAGAGGCTTCATCCGTCCATCCTCATAGTCCAGGAGTATGGATCAGTACGGCAAGCGCACCCTTACTTCAGCAGCCTTTACTTTAAGGACTCTGAATTACCTGACTCACTTCACCAGACTTCAGAGGGATTTGATCAAGGAGCTTTCAGATACCCTCTCTGGTAACCTACCTGAGCAGTTGGCCCAGACTGTTTAGCTCTCAGTTGGCTACCCTGTCATATCTAACTCCATGAGGCTCATTTCATATGCGGCCAAGGGGGCAAGTAGAGCGGTGGGTACAGGTGTTGCTCTACAGAGACAGGCCTGGCTCCACCGGTGTCATTTTGCAGAGGCCTTGAAGTCTTCCTTTTCCAACGCTCCCTTTGATGGGTCTTCCCTGTTTGGACCCAAGGTAAAGGACATCTTGACCTGCTGTGAACAAGAGGGTAAGACTTTGACTGCTGTAGGGGCACAGTTTTCCACTCCTGGCCTTATCCCAAGGCTAGAAGAGGGGGGAAAATGTGGTTCCGCAAATCTCAGAAGACTTGCCCCTCACAGCAGGATGATCCCCCTTCTAGAGGCAGAGGGGGGAAATTTTTCAGGAAGATGCTGTCCCAGAGGCGGCAGGGGTCCCCGCAACACTGGAGACAAAGTCCTTTTGTGGCTCCTCCACCTTCCAGCATCCCTGAAGGATTGTCCGACTGTGCCACTCCGGAGCCAGTCGGGGGTTGTTTTTCAAGGCGCCTAAAGGCCTGGGAGAATATCACCCAGGACCGATGGGTGCTCCGTATCATTGCCCGAGATTACAACATTCCCTTTTCTCAGCCCCCCCACCATCCTGGAAAATCCCAGACCCACCACCCAGTCAGCAGGATCTCGCAGCCATCAAAATTTCAAAGCTGCTTCAAAAAGGAGTCATCCAACCAGTCCCCAAAGACCAGACCGGATTAGGGACTTAAGATTCTTTTTGGTGCCAAAAAAGACCGGGGACATGAGGCCCATCTTGGATCTCAGCAAGCTCAACCGTTAAGAAGTCAAAGTTCGGGATGGTCACCTTACAATCTATTCTCCTGCTGCTGTAGAAAGGTGTTTGGATGTGCTCTATAGAACTCAAGGATGCCTATCACATCCTGATCAGGCGTCCAGGAGACACTTGCGCTTCAGCCTGGGAGACTGTCATTACCAGTTCTGTGCACTGCCCTTTGGTCTCACCACAGCCCCCAGGGTGTTCACCAAATGTTTGGTGGTGGTGACTGCTCACCTGAGAAGTCTAGGATTCCAGGTGTTTCCATACCTAGACTGGCTCCTAACTGCCACCTCCAGGCATCTACTCTTACAAACCCTAGCAGCCACTATTTCTCTAGGCAACTCCCTAGGAATCACCTTCAATTGGGCAAAGTCTGTGTTGCTGCCATCTCAGCACATACGGTTTATCTGAGTAGAGATGGACTCAAAGCAAATGTGCCTCTATCTTCCTACAAAGGATAGAAACATTACAATCTCAGGTCCAAGCATTGCTCTTCAAACGCCAAGCCCCAGCAAGGATGGTCCTACAACTGTTGGGTTCCATGTCGGCTACCGTTCTCCTAGTTCCCTTGGCAAGATTGCACATGAGGATTCTCCAGTGGCTCCTGTCAGTCCAGTGGTCCTATCAGGATCTCCCTCTCAGTCCCCTCATACTCACGGAGACATGCAAACAGGACCTCTGTTGGTGGCTTCTGTCCAACCTAGATCAGGGGTGACCCTTCATTCCTCCACCTCCAGTGGCCACTGACTACAGATGCCTCCCAGATGCAGTGGGGGGGACATTATCTGGGCAGGTCAGTCCAAGGTAAGTGGCACCCCCAACAAGAGTTCCCTACAACATACTGGAAATGAGGCCGGTGCTTCTATCCCTACAAGCACTACACAGCTACCTTCCCCAGGGCATGATTGCCGTTCAGTCCAACATGTCAGTCTGGTACCTGAACAAGCAGGGAGGGACCAGGTCCTACCCCTTTGCAGAGAGGCCATGGAAGTATGGGATTGGGCTATTGCAACCAACCGTTTCTTGGTAGAAACGCACATTCTGGGGAGATCCAATGTGATAGCCGACAGACTGAGCAGAACCATTCTCTCCCCACACGAGTGGTCTCTGAACAGAGTGGCAACTCGGGGGAACTCCTTGTTGCAACCTCTTTGCAACTCCTCTCAACATGAAATGTCTACAGTTTTCTCACCCCAGTTCCAGGGGGGGTTTCCCAAGGACGCCTTAGTCCAAGCTTGGCCCAATGGCACACCTTTCCACCAGTTCTCCTACTTCCCAGGGTGATCCAGAAGGAGATTCACTTGCAGTGCAAGATTTTAGTTGCCCCATACTGGCCTCAAGTCTGGCTACCCTTTCTTCAGAAATACACACTGGACAGTCCATGGTTTCTGGACCAGGTTCCAGATCTCTTGATCCACCAGTCAGGACAGCATCAGTCCCTTCACTCCATTGAGGTTAACAGCTTGGCTCCTCCACTTCCAAATCCAAAACCTGGTTCCTGACTGGTCAGAAGTCATACATATCTTGTCCTCGGCCCACAAGAATTCCACTAAGAAAATGTATAACAGCAAATGGAAGAGATTTGCCATTTGGGCCCAGCTCCAGGGATTGGATCCCATTACTGCCCCGGTGAAGTTTTAAATTTTTAGCTTCCTTATTCAATCAAGGGTCTTCAGTCTCTACCATTAAAGTTCAATTAGCAGTTATTTCTAATTTTCATGAAAGTATAGACCCACCTTTGAGCAATAAGTTGTATAAAGCCTTCATGAAAGGTGCTGGGCTGCTACAACCTCCAATTTCTCATCCAGCTCCACCGTGGGATCTTAATTTCATATTGGGTGCTTTGACCTCTTCCCCCTTCGAACCGGCAGCAACTTGTGACTTATTTCTTTCTTGGAAGACTGCCTTTTTGGTGGCAATTACATCAGCCAGAAGAGTTTCGGAACTTCAAGCCCTGTGTCAAACCACCGTACCTGGCTTTTCATAAGGACAGTGTATCCCTCAGGCCTAATCCATCCTTTGTTCCCAAAGTTTGTTCTAGTTTTTGTCTTCAACAGTCATTGGAACTCCGAGTTTTCTTCCCCAACTACTTGAGAGCAGAATACATCTTCCATTCATTGTATGTTCACAGGCAATTGTGTTTCTACTTAGGACGCACCAAACATGGAAAACGGATCAGTTTATGTCCTTTTCGGATAATAAATTGGGCAAAGCTGTCACGAAGGTCACTATTTCCAAGTGGATCAGACTATCAGTCCTACTTTCTAATAGAGCTTACAACCACTGTGAAAGCTCATTCTACAAGAGCTATGGCTACTTCCACAGCCTTTCATTCCAAGCTTGCCATTAGTGACATGTGCTGCAGCTACCTGGTCTTCTCCTCACACCTTCATTTCTCATTACAAATTGGATGTGGCATCTCAGGGGCAAGCTTCCTTCAGTTCCACAGTTCTCAGGAGCGTTTTCCATTGAGCCACCCAGGAATCTGGTGCTAGGGATGCTGTCCCATCAGTACAGAATGTAGGCGAGATAGGATCACATCTTTTAGTTATGTACTTACCATAACTTTAGATGTTTGGGATCCATCTCACCTACATTCCTAGTTATGTACTTACCATAACTTTAGATGTTTGGGATCCATCTCACCTACATTCCTAATAACCCACCCTCCTTCCCCCTGCCTTGGAGATCAGAAGAGACCAGACGGTTCGGTTAACAGTTTCATACACCTGGCAATGTTATTTCAACTGTCTGACTGCATGTGTGCGGACAAACAAGATCTGGGGAAGTAGTGGTGGTGCATCCTGGGATGTATAATAGCTCAGCCAATTAGACTTTGCTCTATAGTATAGCATGCCAAGTCAGAGCAGAGGATCGTCTCTGTACTCAGTACAGAATGTAGGCGAGATGGATCCCAAACATCTAAAGTTATGGTAAGTACATAACTAAAAGTTAGATACTTGAATTTGAATGGCAAAGGAAGTGCCCAAAATATAACTAGTAATCCAAAATTAGGCACAGAGACCAGCAGTTAAACACATTTAATTTAATGTTCAAACCCAGCAAAAGGAACACCTCCACAAAAAAATGCTGATAAAAATACTAGTTTTGGTCTCAAATGGGCAAACTATTTTCCTGTTTGAATAGACCAATGAAATCGGTAATTAAATTAAGATAGTGGATTATAAACTGCATGTGACAGTCTTCTAGTACCATCTGGTGGCCAAAACGCATGAAAATGTGTAAAATCAAGAATTCACTTAAACCATGAAACATATATAAAAATGTAAATTTCTGAGTGGGTTTTAGACACCATATCAAGTTCTGAATTGTTGCAAGCATCCAGGACTAATTGCCAATATAGTTCCCTGTTAGTTGGGTCTCCCATGGCCCACCCTTGGAGTCTAAGGACCACCTCCATCATGGAAAAATTGATGCTCTGCTTTTGGGCATGCCTGAGGTTTGTACAGGGTGTTGGTATTAAATCAAAGGTGTTCATACATTGTTTTTAACCTTTGTCATGCCCACATAGGAGTCGCATGCCCCCACATACCACACCTGTGGTATTAGTTTGCATACCCTCTAGTAGTTGTATACTTGCATTGGGTACAACTTCCACAGTTGTGTGTACCTTTTGTTACTGAGTTCTGAAATTGTTATAATGGGAACCTCCTTTTTTTGTACACACTTAGTGGCTTGTCAAATGTACAACTTAAATCTGATAAGGCTGCAAATTTTTTCCACTAACTTGTTTGACCATATGTGATCATCAAAACAGATTGGCAGGACTCCCCTTCTCTTTGTACCTAGCCTTGCATAATCAGGGTGATTACCCAAAATGGGGGCAAACCTTGACTCTACTATCCATGACTTCTGTTAATTCATTCAAGTGTGGGAGGGTGCCCTGTGGCTTTAAACATTACTATAAAATCACATTCATCTCTTTTGGTGTGGGGTGGGCACTTGTAGTGAAGATAAGAATTCCGTGTCTTGCTTTCTATGTAGTTTAGACTTGAAACTGTTGTCCACCCATCAAGGTAATTTAACTCTTGTTAATCTGATATGTAAATTTTAAACTTTGTCTTAATCATTTTTAATTCCTTGAATGCATTTCTCAGTACCAGTCCAAAAAAGATGGTCAATGCCCATACAGGTTCCAATATTGCTAAGTTTTTTAATACTGAAACCTTCAGTTACCAGAACTTGTGATCAAAATCCCCATCGGTGTCCCCAGCTTTCTAATCACCATCATAGACCTGATTTGCCACTTCTGCTCCAAGTCATGTTGGCACTAATTCTCATCCTCTGCAGAAAGGCAAGCAGAATCCTGGACACCCTTTTCTTTGCCTAGCCATCGTTTGACAGCTGAAGCTTCCTAAATTGCTTGTTACCATACTAGTATTGTCAGTTCATATGTAAAATGGTCCCTGTGATTAGAGGCTGCACAATTGGACCTCAATAGGAATGTAGTCTAACATCACATGAGCACTAGTCTCAAGTTCTTGAACACTTCTATAGTTTCAGGTTTCTTTTAGCCCAACTGCTACCTTTCCCACGTATAGGGCATAGTCAGGATTCCAGAATGTAATACATAGAAAGTATAGTCTAGGATGGCTAGCAAAGGGTACCAGCCTCGAGCAGAGGACATGCTGTACAGGGAAAGATGCACTCTACAGAAAGTGCAATGTTGCAGGGCATCATTCTGATGCAAGGGTTGTAACTAACACACTAGCATGTTTATGAAAAGTGGGAATAGAGTATTGGGACAGGGGGCAGGTAAGTGGCACTGGTGCTGTATGGGGTTGGGGCATCTTACTGTTCTCTCCCTTGGAGACACAGGAAATGTTATCCACCAATGCCACCACTGCTATCACAAAGGGATTATGCCATTGGCTCAAGTTGCAATATAAATGAGCCTTATTGGCCCAGAGGAGTAATTGCAGTTTAGCCACTTGCATGGATTATATTTACCTGTGGTTTGTCTAGATTATGCAACTAGAAATCAGTTTGTCATGCTGGTTGCCCATCTCGGCTAGCCACACCAGGTGGTGAGGCAGGCAGCTGGAACAACTTAAATGTCATTTTATGCAGTTGATGGGTGATAGCCAGATGACCCTCTATGCCATTATTGGGAGAGCTACTATCCTGTTTAGTGACCATGATCCCTCATGGTTAAAATAAACCGGGTGAACTTTCTCCCCTACCAGGAGATGTATGTCTGGCACCCACATCATTGGGGGCATTGACCCTTGCAGGTTGAGGTGACTGGCACCTTGCAGGTTGAGGTGACTGCCACCAGTACAGTTCCCTTTGCAGCAGGATGTACAAACCAGATCTGTACTGAACAGTGATAAATCTTCTAACCTACACTAACACTACTCTTTCACTATAATGTCCATACTACCAGCCCTTCCTATCCAGATTTCAGCTAATAGACTTCCATGCTCAAACTCTTCTCTATTCACTGACAAATTAAACTCAAGCTGATATGCATCCTAAACCAGTGCCCACACAGCTAACTCCCACCTCACCCAGTACACTAATACTACCCTCCACTTTCCTCCCCTAAATTCCAAATCAGAATTGCTAACACTTTTAACCTAGAGTATCCCGAACGAGTGCAGCCCTAGCTACTTACACTCCTGATAATTACCAAGACCTGGCTAAAACTCAATTATGAGGAAATACTGTGACACTTTTTAATGTCAGTCTGAACAAGCACGGAGGCTTTGCTGTGTAATTTGCTCAATTGAGAAATTGATCTGTACTTACCCAAATCTATCAAACAGACATTCTAGCCACCTAATTTGAAGTAAATCTGCATAAAACCATAATTGCCTCCTACCGCCAGGAAATCTACCTACCATTGAAAGCCTATCCTGTGCATCCTCTACTTGTAAAACTATAGTGTTAAGCAATTGCAACTTAGACTGGCTATCCTGTTAATCTGACAACCCCTCCAGTTTTATCAATCTGATTTCACCCAAGCTATAAACTCCCCGATAGAATCAAACACTACAGAATCCTAACCAATAAGCCCAACATTGCCCACCATGCTGGGTGGTCTTCCTGATCACTCTAACTTTCTACTAATGATCACTCCCCTGTAACATCATTTTCAAACGCATACAGAAACTTGTCCCCCACTATCTTAAATTACCTACTTCAAAAGTGCAGCTGGTCACCTCAGAAGCACTCCGCCTAGACCAGGCTGTACAATATTTTTAATGCCTTCCTCAACATCTTTAATTTTGCTCCAAGTAAAGATGCTCTAAAGCCAAAAGCATACCTTTAACCAAATATGCTAAATATCTCATGGGATAGAGCTTGGACTGCTTATCAAACAGCCAGACCTCAGAAAACCACCTCTTACAAACTGCTAAGAAATCTAAGAAGCAAATGTCAATCTCATTTTCTAGCCGGTCAGCAAAAACACAACCCACATTTTTGCAAAACATCTGCAACAAATGGCACTATCATCCCAATTTAACTCATTTTGTCAACTGTCACCTCACTTTTAAACAATGAATCTAACCACTTGGTGCCTACCTCCACTAACTCTCAACCCAACTACTCTTTTAAACCAATACAAACCTCTTGTATCAAAAATTCTGTCAAAACCTATCCAGCAGCTAACTTTCCAATGACTTCTTAAAAAACTGCTGCCAGGTCCACCTGTCCTGTATCCTAATCACTATATTGCAGAACTGTGTGTCCATACTTGGGGAAAATATCCCATATTCCCCTCCACAAGAGTCCCATCTAAAGATCTCTCCAATTGTTGGCCCATTGACATTCTCTCACCCATAGCCAAAATCTTGGAAATCTATAAGCAGCTACTAAACCACCTCACTACAAATAACCTATTGTCTAGTTCACAGCATGGCTTCCATCCAAAACAGCACCTCCACAGCTACCCATGAAGCTTCATTAACTACAACTACCTCAAAAACAATGGACAACTAGTCTACTATATTCCTTGGTATGTCCAAAGCTTTTCATACAGTATCCCACCTACTACTCAACACTAGCCTCCTTTAACCTCAACTCTAAACCTCTCCACTGGTTCTTGGCTACCTTACTAATCAGACAACTAAATGGGATAAACTATCCACATTCCCCCAGCCTCCATTGGGGTTCCATCCTTGGCCCTTTCCTTTTTATATTCACAAATAGTCTTAAGTACTACCACTAAATCTGTCATTCAGTATGCTGATGGTGCTACTCATTTGCTCTGCTCTCATACCCCAAGAACTCCAGGATAAAATCATTTCTAAAGATTGAAAATTACTTTAAGCTTCAATTCATCCTAAATGCAAACAAAACAAAGTTAATGATCTTAAACAGGAAACCCAAGCAAACCTACCTCTTCCCATCTACTCCACTAATGGCACTGTAATAGAACCAGTTAAACATTACTTGGTCACAATAGACAATCTAACATTCAAACCTATCAAAGTTCATGTCAAACTTGGTGCACTATATAGAGCCAAACCTTACCTTACTCAAAACGCCAGACTAGCCACAGCAAGATCCCACCTATCTAATCTCTACTATTCTAAAATTTTCACTAACGTCATGTCTGATTTAAATCTACTTGATTCCTGCTATAATAAAATGGCAAGACTTGCTGCTAATATACCTAATGGGACCCAGCATTGCTTTGTTCTTCAAAAACTAGTGTTATTACTGCCCACTCCATTATCCACAAACCTGAAAACTGCCCTGCACTCCAACCTAGTGCAACTAAGTACCAACCCCAAGACCCTGTGTAAGTGCCATAATTACTTTGACACTTCTGGAATGTAATGCACCATAATATCCTGAACAGTTTCAAACTGCTCCTAAAGGAATACCTTCATGTTTCACTGTTGCAGTCATCACTTTTGGGCCATCTGCTTGTAGTAGCCCTCAGCCTGATTAACAAAAGTCTTGGGTCCTGCATCGGTTGCTGTTCTTCCATGACGTCAAAGGTATAAAACATGTAGCCGACGCCATTACATCAGTCTTTCTTGCCATGTGGTGCCAGAAGCAGTTTGTAAGTGCCGGTCAGCAGACTCCTGAAATTTTCATTTTCAAGTTTCAGAACCAAAGTCTTCAACTAAAGCGAAGTACACCATTGGGGAAACTTTTTCTTGCTCCTTACTGATGTCAGTAAAAGTTAATTACATTACTGGAAAGCAAATACCTCACAGATTTTTTGTACTGTATTCCTTGCCTAGGCCCTGACCATGACATACAGTGCTGCTGGTTGTGCTTTATTTAATCTGCACACTATCCGTTGGTATATTTTTGCCTATAAATATTTCGGTTCTCTGTTTATCTAGAAATGTCAGGTTAGCCATCTGACTATCGGGATTCCAAAAAAACTGCAAGGATAGAGGCTGCTGAGGTCCAAAACTGCCGACGATGCTTCTAAGCCAGTTGCCGGTACTCAGTGAGGTGCTTTTGCAGCCCCTGATACTCGCTACTTCTGATTTGCAGGCCTCTACTGAGACCCATTCTGAGTCTGGTATACCACGAGATGCTTCAACTATAGAACCTGTGGATTTCTCTACCTTGGATGGGTCTGGAGCTGCTGTGCAGGCACCGGCTTCTAAGGGTGTATTCAGGCCTAAGGACTTGCATATTAAACCAATGCCTCCTTCTCTTAGGCCTAAATCTCGAACCATGCCTAAAAAACGATGCCCAGACCGCGCATGCTCAGGCCTCTGCATAAAAACAAGAATGCTGAAGATCTTATTACTTTAATCAGGGGAAGCCAGCCTCCCCCTTCTAAGAGACCTAGGACTGAAGTTGTTTATGAATCTTCTGACTTGGATTCTGAGTTTTCTGATTCTTCTGATCTGGATTTGCCCTTATTTACTTAAGAGGATTCTGATGCAGAGGACTCTACTCCCTCTGCTTCCCCTCCAGAGGATTTTTCTTTTGGTGAAACCTTACTCTAAGGGAGCATTTCCACTGGGAAAGACATGATTTTTCTGATTCTAAAAAGAAGCTTAGGGATTTCTTACTCCTGCCTCAGCATAGGCCTTTAGCTATTCCTCCTGTACTAGACATTGTTGATGCTTTTTCGGAATCTAGTTTGGCCCCTGATTCTTTGTCTCCTGCTCCAGAAAACCTGACTGATATTACAGGGTTCCTGATTCACACAAGTTCCTTTTCAAAAATTCTATTGCAGATCCAGACACTAGATCACAGGGATCCAAGGGCATTAAGGCTTCTACTGCTAAAATTCCTACCCCTTCTGATAGACTCCAGGGTGCTGGATAGATGGGGTAAGAAGGTTTACACTTCTGCAACCTTGGTCATTAGGGCTTTAAACTGCCAGTGTCATATGTTAAAGTATCAACATGTTATTGGATTGCTTACGCAGAAAATGATTCCTGACTGTGCAGAAAATAAAGAATTACAGGATTTAATGCATTCTGCTGAACAGGTTGGAAAATATAATTTGCAATGTGGATTTGATTCTTTAGAGGCCTCTTGCAGGGCTGCTGTTACTGGTTCTGTGCTCAAAAGGCATGCTTGGCTTAAGGAGCAATCTTTACCTGATCATGTTAAAGCTAAATTGCTGGATGCTCCCTTAAATCAGGATCGCCTGTTTGGCAACAAGGCTGAGGAAGTTCTTAAAAAGATGGAAGATAAAGCCAAATCTATGCAAACTGTTAAAGATTTCTTACAAGTGCAGCCCCCCCTAGATTTAGTAGGCACTGACCTAAGAATTGTCCTTTCCAGCCTCTTCAAGGTCTTCTCAAGCCAAACCCAGACATAGCAGAAACCCCAGGTTTCAGTCCCAGGGGGCACACAAGACTAAGCAGTGGGGAGTTTCCGCACCAAAATCCGGGAGTAAGACTCCCCCTATGTAAAACGGTCTCTGACTTCAAACTTCCAAGCACTTCCCAACTGAATGCTCCTTTAGGCGGAAAGATTGGTCTGCAGGCCAAAAACTGGGAACTCATTACCCAGGACAAATGGGTTTTAAATAGTGTCCCATGGATACAGATTTCACTTCCACACCTTACCAACACAAAGCGGGTGGCCAGATCTACCCCCAAATCAGTGGGCAGGGGCCCAAAATCAAGTACTTCCTTAAGCATGGGGGCTATTCAGTTGGTACTAGAAGAGGAAAGGGACAAGGGTTCTATTTGAGACTTTTCCTGGTACCCAGAAAAGGCAATACATGGCGTCCTGTCCTGGACCTTTCTACTCTAAATACCTTTCTGGTGATTCCAAAATTCAAGATGCTGACTCTTCACCAGCTGCTACCTATGCTAGGCAAAGATGCATGGTTGGCAACACTAGATTTAAAAGAAGCATACATGCACATCCGTAACAGGGAGTCTTGCAGAAGATACCTACGCTTCAAAGCAGGCTACATGCACTATCAGTTCTCTGCACTGCCCTTTGGCTTATCTACTGCGCCCAGGGTCAAATGCACCTGCATATCAATCAGAAAGAAATGTTAGCTGTACAGAATGCTCTGACAGCCTTCAAGGACCACATTCTTCCAGGACAATTAATAGACTGACAACCACTGTTATGTGAAACATAAACAAGCAGGGGGTACACATTCTTACCCACTCTGCAGACTAGCCATGGCATTGTGGCACATAGCCCTGAGCTATCAAGTGCATCTACAAGCTCAATTCCTGCCGGGAAAACTAAATACACTGGCAGACTAACTAAGCAGAAACCTCATGGACCCACACAAGTGGAAACTGGAACCAAGGATGTTGACAAGCAGTTGGGGGAGCCCAGATATAGACTTGTTTGCCTTCCCCCCAAACTATCAGTTGGACAGATTTTGCACAAGGACTCCCCACAAACAAGCTTGGAAAGTGGGATGCTCTGTCCTTCAGCTGGAAAAACATATCAGTTTATGCCTTTTCTCTGCCTCTGCTCTCCAAAGTAATACTAAAGATCAAAGAAGACAAAGGACAATTTTGATTGCACCAGACTGGCTACGCCAACACTGGTACCCCCCTCTTGCGCAGTGTGTCACTGTTGGCCCCATGGCACCTGCCTCTGACTCCTACTCTATTATCTCAGCAGGAGAACCAAATTCTGCACCCTCAACTTCAAACACTGACTCTAGCAGCCTGGCTAATTACATAATTTCTCCTTTACCATCCCTCAGTAAACCAGTGATGGATATCATTTTAGAGGCAAGGTGGCCTAGTACTAGAAAGGCTTACGTTGAAAAATGGAAAAGATTCTGTGCCTGGAACCAATCTCAAGGGATGAGCACAACAGTGCCCAATTTACCTCAGATTTTACAATACTTAACTGAGATACTTCATAAGGGCCTTTCTCCATCAAAATTCACGCCTTAGCCATTTCAGCTTGCAACACAGAGCCACCCCTCTTCTCATCCACTGCTTAAACAGCTCCTCAGAGAGGCTAAAATCTACAACTACCCAGGAGTGCTCCAACTCCAGTCTCGGGCCTCAACTTTGTATTGAAAAAGCTCACCCTTCCTCCTTTCGAGCCAGCTGCCACTGCAGACTTCTTTCTTGGAAAACAGCTTTCCTTTTAGCGATCACTTCAGCAAGAAGGGTATCTGAACTACAGGCCCTCGTGGCAGTGGAGCCTTTCATCATCTTTCATGCGGACAGGATGTCCCTCAGGACCAATCCCTCCATGCCCAAGGTGGTATCCAGTTTGGCCCTTAATCAGTCCATACATTTGCCAACCTTCTTTCCTAATCCACTGAACAAAGGGGGACAAGATTATGCACTCCTTAGACGTGCACAGACAACTTAGATTCTCCTTGGACAGAACTAAACCTCAAAGGAAATCTGATCAACTCTGGTGGCATTTCCTGCAGGGGCAGATGGGAAGGCTATTTCAAAGCAAACCATTTCCAAATATATAGGCCATTGCATTAATTTCTGCTACAAACACCATGGAAAACCTATCTCACAGGGGATCAGACCCCACTCTACTAGGACTGCAGCTACTTCTACAGCCTTTCTCAGAGGCATCCCTACCAGGGACATCCTAGAAGCTGCTACCTGGAGTTCTGTACATACTTTCCCCAAGCATTACCATCTGACAATTTTCTCTAAATCCAGAGCTGGCTTTGCCACTGCAGTCTTGCATGGCCTTTTAGCCAGTCCTAATGTTGTTTAAATTCCTCCTCCTCCCATCCTTAGCTTTGGGAATCTACCCAAAAGTGATGACTGCAACAGTGAAACACAAATAACAGTACAGTTGTGTACACTTACCATAGATGTAGATGTTTGAGTGTATTCACTGTTGCAGTCCTGGTTACCCTCCCTCCAGCCCCCTTTCTTATTTTGGATACTACTTTCTTTTTCTGTCTTCAAAAGCTTTTTGGTGTATTTGCTTTTTTGTTAGAGGGTATAACCTTGTATATTTATAGATTTAATTGCTTCCCATTAAGGGGACACCTGACATCTGGGGCAAGAAAAACTGATGTAATGGCATCTGCTGCATATTTTATACCCCTGACAACCTGACGTTATGGATGAAGGGACAGCAACCGACACAGGACCCAAGAATTTGTTAATCAGGCCGACTGAGGGCTACTGCAAGCAGAAAAGTGATGACTGCAACAGTGAATACACTCAGACATCTACATTTATGGTAAGTGTACACAACTGTACTTTGTCTATTACAATTTATGTTACAATAGGAATTAGAGGAGCAGCTAGTATAGAGTAAGTTAAGGCTTAAATTCCTGAGTCTGTAGAGTGCTGTGAGAAGCGTCTCACTAAATTCTGTCATGTCACAGAAATAAACAAAAAGCTCACTAGAGCACAATAACCAACGTGAAAACACTTCAGTTTAGCCTCAGTAGCAAGCAACAGCCTGGAAACCTTCTGCAACCAGAAGGAGCCAGTACACTAAAGAAAAAACGCACTAATTTAGCAGTAAAACCATTCAAGCAGAATCAGTGCACTCAATATTAAGTGATTCTATCAAAGTTACTTAGTCTGCTGTTTCTGGCTTCAGAATGAGCAGCCTGATCTG
The DNA here is from genome assembly GCF_019279795.1 of Protopterus annectens. Classification (NCBI taxonomy): domain Eukaryota; kingdom Metazoa; phylum Chordata; order Ceratodontiformes; family Protopteridae; genus Protopterus; species Protopterus annectens. The sequence goes on along the minus strand of NC_056733.1, from coordinate 704,833,101 downwards.
GTTTTATCTAATGACTAAGTGGTGCTCTTAGCTTGGTGTGTTGTTTCTTGTAGCAAATGAGAAACTAGGGCTAAATCGCCTTATTTATAACAGAAATAAAGCAACAAAAAGCTTAGTAGAACAACAACCAGTAGTAAGTCACATGAATTTAGCCTCAATAGCAAGCAACTTCCACAATATCTTCATCATCAACAATCCCCTTTTTTCCCCATTTTTCTACATGAGATTGGCATTTTGTGTCAGCTGCTGCCATCTGTTTCATTTCAGTGCCACTGCCCTACCTTGATAGTCATGCTTGACTCTTGCAGGTCCTGTCACACAATCCATCTCTCTTTGCTGGACACCCTTGTTTCTTCTTGCTTTTTTTCTGTCTGTCCCAAATCTTCCTCACCATGTCTTCTGATTTCCTATACATGTGCTCGAACAACCTTGTTGTGTTTGACCTTTTCTGTAATAGGAGCTACTTGGGCTTTGATGTTCTCATTTAATCTGTCCCACAGTGTGCATCCTAACATTTGTCTCAGTCTATATTCAGAAAATGCACATAAACTGGCTACTTAAATTATTTGAAGACTGCTTTTGCTAGTGATGTACATTGAATAAAGACCTTCCCTCTCCTGTTAACCAGTTCCACTATTTTCTCTTCTGTCTTAATCCACAGCCTCTTCTAATTTCCCTATTTGCTGCCTTTACATATCTTATCTGTACTCAGTTTCATCACATGTGCCTTCAGTTTTGTATGACATTTCCCTGTTATTTGCTGAACTTCTTGTTCAGAGTCTGACTAATGTCACATTGTCTATTTGTAGAGGAACTTTGTTGATCTATCTACTTTGACCTGTTTGCTTATGTAGTCCATCACTAGTATGAACAACAATGGGCTCAGAGCTGAACCCTGGTGCACACCCAATCCCATGGGGGAATCTCTGTGCAAGACTGAGCTCTGTTCATACTTTAATCATTGAGTCCTTGTACATAGCTTGCAGTGACTCTAATAATGTTTCTAGGACTTCAAACCATAGCAGGACTGCTCAAATCAGCTTTCATGGGAGTTTGCCATATGCTTTCTCCAAGTCTCAGAATGCCCAGTTGGACTCTTTCCTCATCTCTAGCTTCTTGTCCTCTACCTGTCTCATTGCAAAAGTTTGGCTGGTTGTGCTGCATCTTGTTCTGAATTTGAACTGCTTATCTCACATCTTACTTTCTTATAGTCTGTGCATTCATTTATCAACCCCCTTCACCAGAACATACATTCTGTGTCACAGGAATTTGATACTTCTGTCCTGCCCACATTTGTGAATGTCCCCATTATATCCCCATTGTTCTTGTAAATTGGTGACAGTATACTTATTTGCCAGTCATCAGGGATACACTTTTCTCACCATATGGCTATGAGTCACTTTAGGAGTCATTTCTCCCATAACCTGCCAATATCTTGATCACAACTGCTGTGACCTCATCTAAGTCTGCTGCTTTCCCTGATTCCATTTTCTTTAGTGCTCTTCTAAGATGTGAGTCTCCTCTTCTTTCATCTTGGGCGCTGTCTGGAGAAGTAGAGCTTATGTGGGCTTTTCTTCATTCAGAAACTGCTAGCAGTACTCCTTCCATCTGCCTTTGATGTTCTGTGGACTGGTGAGATTGTTGCTAGTATTCCTTAGGATGGGTGTCTTGTCATATTTTATCTTTCTGTCTTATCCAGTAAGTTGTGCAGCTGCAGTCTGAATGCACTCTCTTCCTTCACTATCACAACACTGCTGTGGAGCATAGGCTAAGATTATGTATAGTACAGTATACACTGGAGTTTGATTGCCATGAATCTGTCACTAATTCTAATGACATCCCTCACTGTCATCCAAAGCCTCCCTCATCAAAATTTCCTCACCCTGAGTAGTAAACATTTGATCCAAGGCAAATGACTTTGTTGCAATCCCCTTCCATCTTGCCTTCTGGATACAGAGAATGTCCAGCCTCCTCCTTAGCATCATGTCATACACTTGCAAGCTGCATGGTGGTGACAGTGAATTTATACTGTGTAGCAATCCTTAGTTCATATTTGGCAAGTTGATTAGATTTACATTGAGCTTTTAAGAGAACTGTCCTAGGTAACCAAAGTTGGACAACTGGACACGAGACTGACAGTACTTATTGACTCAGAGCTTTATGAAGAGCACACTGGCTAAATTTGGACATATAGAACCTTCCCATTGTTAATGTGGGTCCCTGGCATAGATCAGAGTAGTTGGGTCCTCAACCCACTTATCACCGGCATATACCCATGCCCATTTTTGATGTTAGTCATTGAGACCAAATCACCTATATCCAATTTTTACATCTTTGAGTGGCTAGAGCTAACATGGCCTGCAGTCTGTGATCCATGTTCTATCTAGTGAAAACAAGGCATGACAGTTGCTGCCCAGAGTGGTTGGACTGCACAACTCTTCCCCCAAGAAGATCCATCTGGAGTCTGTAATACTTCCCCCAACTTCATTTTTGGATGAGTTTGAGGTGGAAACACCTAACATGTTTTTAGGAGGAACCTCACAGATGCACAGGAAGAACATGCAAACTCCACAGAGGCACTGGTTGGAGGTCAGGACAGAACCGTATGCATGGGCAGTGAAGACCTTAACCATTATGGCAACTTCGGGATTTGTTTCTTTATTATTTTTAAAGACTTTCTTTTTTAAAAAAAGGTAAGAAAGTGCTTCTTTTTTGGCCCTATGATCTTTAAAGATCAGTGCTTTGATTTTTAATATTCAGATGTTAAGATGTATGGGGCAAACTCACTGCCTTTATTGTTCAGGTGACACATATATTAGTAATTTTTGTTTGGGTGATACATAATAGTAATTTTTTTAATTTGCCAAGAATTTTGTGAGGCTGCATTTAAAAAGCCGTAAACAACATTTGAAGTTGTATCTCATAAAATAAGTCTCTTCCTTCTTCAGGAGAGACATTTATCTCCTTTTCTTTATTACCAAAACCTTCTCCAACATCAGATTCCCCCCTTTTGTTCTTTAAAACATTTACCTGCTACTTAACTGTCTGCATCTGTGACTTTCCAGGTTTCTGAAATTGTTGCCATCTTTTGTATGGGCAAACCTGTAAGGAGGATTTATGAGAAGGTTACTGGCAGTGTGTCAGTCTGTGAAGGTGTCTTGCTGTGTGAAGTTATGAGGACTACAGACACTTGCTTGGGACACAAGCTCAAAGTCATGGCTGCTTTTTAATATGTTCATGTTTTCTTGCTCACTGATCTGTAGCATGAGCTGTAGTGAAAATTTGAGTTGTCTGATGTCAGTGCACCTCTAAGAAAGAGAGACAGGTATTACATCATTTGCATAATGTAGGACCATAGGAGGTTATAGGGCTAACAGCCCTAAAGCCTTTTCCAGCCTAGCCATTCATGCCCAAATTTTCCCAATTGTCAATGTGTGTGGGCTTAGAACAGCTTTGGTACAGACCATAAGGGCCACAAGCAACAAGCCAGGCTTGAATTTAAGATTTCCCATCCATTGATCCAAATTGTGTTTGAATAGGTGCAGGGAAGAGCTCTGCTTTACATGAATGAGAAGTCTGTTCCAGAGAGGGAGAAATCTCTGCGACACACATCTATCCCTCCAACATGTTTTATGTCACGGATGATGTTTAGATCTTTAATTCTAGTGCTGTTTGTTTTGTGAATGTGTAGTAGATCCATCATAGCTGGATCAAAGAATGTCTTGTAGGTCAGGCATAGGTTGTATCTTAATAGTCTGTAGGAGACTGAGTACAGGGACAGGGCTTTGAGGCAGTCTGCATATGGCAGATTTTATATATATATATATATATATATATCCTGTAGTATAGTGGGACTTTGATCTCCTTAGATATGAATGCCATGTCCTTTCTTATAAGTTGTGCCATATAGAAGGATTTTCTCACCACAATAGACACACCGTGATCGAAGTTCAGGTTACTGTCAACCTGAGTTCCCAAGTCCCTTACCAGTAGGTCTGCTCTTAGGTAATTGATATCAATGTAATTTGCAGGGGTAGTCTTCTTCCCAAAGGGTATAATTATGCATTTTTCTACATTGAGTTGTACGCCATGGTTCTGGACTAGTTTTCTATCTGTGTAAGACCCTCTTGGAGGATATCTATATCTTTGGGGGATTCAGTGATTGCACCCAGCTTACAGTCATCAGCAAATCTGGTCAGCCAAAGGCCCTCTACATTTGTCTTAAAAGAAGTATATTCTGAACAGAAAGGGCCCAGTACTGAGATCTGTGGGACACTACTAGTAACAGACTCCTTGATGGAGGTGGATTCCTCTAACTTCATGTGTCCTTTCTGTGAGCCATTTGGCTTTCCATTGGGTGACAGAGGGATTTATGCCTAAATTTGTAAATGTGTGTATAATACCCACATGTGGTTCATAAGGTTCATAGGTGTTTACTAGGCTAATGACCACAAGTTCCTCTTTAAGCCTAGCCATGCATCCCAAATCTCTGATGAGTTCTGATATCCTTGATAAGTGTAAGCATGGACCTGGGAGATGAACCATTTGTAGGTTACCTGTTTGCGTCATAGACATAGGTGTCAAACCAGAGATGAATTTCTGGTTTTCCATCCAATTTGCACTTGAATTGGATTAGGGAGGAACTCTGCTTCACATGGATGGGGAGCTTGTTCCATAGACAGGGTAGTCTCTGGGATACATATCTATCTCTCCAGCAGGTCCTATTTATATCACATGCAAGGTTTAAGTCTTTAGAATGTGTAACCCTGCTACTGTTTGTTTTATGGATATGCAGGAGGTCCATCAGAGTGGAGTCTGACAATGCCCTGTATGCCAGGCATACATTTCCCCTCAAAAGTCTGTAGGAGACAGAATGCAGGGTTAGGGCCTTGAAGCAGTCTGCATAGGACATATTACTTATGCCCTGTATTCTTTTAGTGAGAAACCTCTGGGGACATTCCAGTTATTGGATATACCTGGTTAGATACATACCAAAGGGGGGCATTGTACTCAATAATAGGTCTGATGAATGTCAAATACAGTGGAACAATGACTTCCTTGGACTTAGATGCCATATCTTTGTTTATAAGTTGTGCAACACAGAATGATTTCCTCACCACTGTAGACATGATAATCAAAGGCTGTGTTATCAATATGGTAGTTACCAGGGATGGATGACTTCCCAAAGGATACTATTATGCATTTCTTGGCATTTATTTTAGTCCACGACTCTGACACCAGTTTGTCTGTCAGCCCCTCCTGGAGAACATTTGTGCCAGTGTGAGAATCAATGACAGCTCCTAATTTGCAATCATCTGCAAATTTAGTCAGCCAGAGACCACTGACATTGGCCTTGATTTCTGAGAAGTAAATGCCAAAAAGGAATGGTCCAAGGACTGATCCCTGAGGGACTCCACTTGTGACTGGCCTCTTTGTAGACTTCCTGGGTCCTGTCTGTGAGCCACTTGGCTATCCACTTGGTGATGTAGGTTTGTACCTAACCTCTTGAGTTTGTCAACACTACCTGAGTGGGGTATTGTGTCAAATGCCTTGGCCAGGTCAAGGGAGGCAGTGTGAACAATTTTGCCCTCATCCATTGCTTTGTTGACATCAAAACGTCCACCAGGTTGAGTAGGCATGATTTGCCCTTTACAAAACCAAACTGGGTTGGGTCCAGTGTCTGGAGGTTTACTATATCTCTATTGATCATCTCCATGATAATTCTTTCCATGGCTTTACATATAAGACTAGTGAGATTTATGGGTCTGTAGTTTCCAGGGTCTGTAGATGGCACAACTTTGTGCAGAGGCATGACTGTTGCCTTTCTGCATTCATGAGGCAGAAAGCCTGTTTGGAGGCTACAGTTAAATAGTAATTCCAGAGGCCCTGATAGGTCACATTTCATGTTATTTAGGAGGCATCCTGGGATGTTGTCTAGGCCCATTGATGCAGTGTCTTTGGTCTTAGAGAGAGCATCATGGACCTGTTCCCTAGTGATAGTAGGGGGAGTTATATTTAATGGTATTTCCTCAGGGAAAGTTGAGGGGAGAGAGGAGTAAAGTTGGAGCTGAATTTATCAGCCAGGAGGTTTGCTATATCTTCTGGCTCAGTATACATGGCTCCATTTACAATGAGCTCTGCACACAATTGTGTATTGCCTTTGAGGTTGTGGACATAGCTAAAGAATGCTTTGTGGTTGCCCTTGTCCTGGGAGGCCAAACTTATCTCGAATTTGGCTTTGGTAGACTTTATCTGTCCTCTGAGTTTGTAGTTTAATGAGAGTGCTTTTATCCTGCTGGGTGTTGCACCTCCTCATTTTTGCCATGATCTTCCTCCTGTTGTACGTCCAATTGATTTTGTGATTCCACCAGGGTGGATTGTTTTTTGATTTAGTTCTGTACTTCCTGGTGGGTACAGCTGCCTCTATACATGGTTTCTGTGAACAGTTCTGCATAGGCAGAAGTGTTCTCAGAGTTTATAGGTGCTTGAAATTTTGCCAGGTTCTCACTTAATAGCAGGAGGTTAGCCTTAGAATAGTTCAGAATATTCCCAGTTTAGCTGGGGGTCCAAGTTTTATTTTTACTTCAAAGGAGACCATTTTGTGGTCTGACCTTACCAGGGAAGGCATTACAGTAGTGGGGTGTGCAGCACTCTCCCATATTAGTGAGGACCAAATCCAGTCTGGTTGCACCCCTGGTTGGTGTGTTGACTATCTGTTCCAGGGAGTTTGTGTTTACAAAATCCAGGAATCTCTGTCCATGTATATTTAATGTTGTGTAGGATTCCGAGTTAATAGTGTGGCAATTAAAGTCACCCATGAATTTGGAATTGGGTTGGATGGTTAGTGTTTGTAATAAGTTTAAATACATGGTATGGGTTTCCTGGGTCATAGAGGGAGACTGTAGCTTGCAAGGAAGTGGTATTGGATTATACCTATGGTGATTTGAACATGGAACAGCTCAAGTGCATTATCCTGTTTGACTAGCCTTGAAGTATATTTATTTTTGATGTAAATAGAGACACCCCCACCTTTAGTCTCTGCCTGTGAAGTAGCTGGTCTAAATGTGCGGAAGGCATTATAACCCTGCACTGTTGGTGTGCCTTCTGCAGCTTTAAACCATGTCTCTGAGGCCACACAGACATCAGCATTCTTTAGGGAAAAGAGAGCTTCCAGGGAGAGGAGTTTTTTGTTTAGGCTCCTAGCATTGAGCAGTAATACCTTTAGATTTTCTTGGTTCTGATTTTCTGTCAGAAGTACTTTCAGTTTGGCATTGCCTAAAAAAAGCACTATGGAGGAAGACAATATTTTAGCTAATATTCGAAAGCCTAGAGGGGAGAGGTGCATATCATCCCTGGCAAAGCAGCATGGTCTGTTGACCATCTCCTTCCATGCTGACAAATATTGCACCCCCTTAGAATAACACCAGAAACTAAACCAGATATTAAAGTCAATCATCTTTTGTTTGTATTGTGGGATCATCCTTGGAGAAGGTTAAATGCTGCTTAATGCTAGGCTCATACCAGCCTGAGACACATATTCTGAAAGCTCTATGATGTCTCTCTTCATATAGTCTAGGGAGGTACGTCTCAGGTCATTTACTCTCACATGGACTATGACTGAGTTATATTGGTAATTGTGATCCAGTGACCTGAGTGCATGTGTAATCTGGCAGATCCTAGCCCCTGATAGGCAACTGACTGTAACTTTCTCCTTACTCAGCCTGGTGAGAGGGACATCAGTGTGTCTCACAGTGGATTCTCCAATGACTAGAATGTTGGATTGTGTGATGACTTGCCTTATGGGCTTAGAGGTAGAGGCTCCATGAGATGTGTCTGTATGTGTTGATGCGGATGTTGTGTCAAATATCTTTGCCAGGTCAAGGTAAGCAGTATGTGCCATTTTGCCCTAATCTATGGTAGTGACCATCTTGAAGAAGTGATTAATTTTTTTCTTCAAGATGCAACAGTTTTGGTATGAGAATAATAAAGTAATGGGGAAGAAGAAAGCAACCCCCACATGGGAGAGTGCAGGAGGTTTACTTCACTGCAAAAGTGTTTTATTTTTTGTCTTTATTATAACTACCTATAACTGAGCAGCTGAAGTGCATACATTACAAGAGAGTGTGCACTGTACTGGGTTTGTGCAATAGTAGGCCTGTTGTGGGTATGGCTTTACCTCTTACAGATTTATCATTATAGTAAGTACATAGCTTTCATGTTTGTGAATTTACCATAATTCTAGATCTATAAGAAGGTCCATCTTCAGTTACGCTTAGGATTTGCATCACAGGAGTTAGGATCTCTTGACAGATAAACTTTTACAAGGCCACCTCATCTTCTTTATCCTTTCTGCAGTGCTGTGTTGTTCTCTGACCAATGAAAATCTGAAGCAAGTCCCACAAGAAAGATAAAGATAAGAAATTAAATGAAAAGATGTAGGAGTGGAGATAGTGAGTTATTTAAGCTGGAGATTCTTATGACTGCATCCTTATGGTAATTAACAACAACTTTTACATCTAATAAGAAGAGGTCCATTTCTGGCAACCTTTAGAAAAGAGTTCTTAGCTAATCTTCCAAGGCTTTTATTTTATTGGAATGGGCATCAAATGGCAATGGCTTCATAAGAATACCTGGACCCAAAGCTAAAATCCAGCATATAGTGCCTTGCAGAGGTTTTGAGGGAAGACCAGGTTGCTGCTTTGCAGCTATCAGCCAAAGCAGTATTACAGAAAAAGGCTGTATAGATGGCTACTGCTGTTGCAGGATGAGACTTGGGGTTGTCGGAAGAGTTCTTCTGTATTTTTTGTAAGAGAAGGAAATTCATTTAGCTAATCATCTGGGGACAGTATGGTAAACTTCTTACCCCACAAAGTTTTAGCAAAAAGGATACAAACAGTTGATCATATTTCCTCCAGGACTTAGTTCTGTCTCTTTACTAACTGAAATCTCTATGGACATTATTGATGTCAAGGAGATGTTCAGCTTTGTTGAAGTAGGCTGGGAAGAAATGTAGCAACTTTATACATTAGTTTACATTTGCATCCATAGCATCCTTGCACATAAAGGATGGATTAGTCTCAATGACTAACCTATCCTTATGACACTTCAGTTGTGGAGGTTTGAAGGAAAAGAGTTCTGAAATATTTTAGTAGATGGATTGACTATCAAGGATAACAGTTTTCACTGAGTCATAAATAATAAAGCCAACAGTGTTTCAACACACAAAAAATATATATATTTTTTAATAAACAGTAAGAGGTTTTATTCCTCACAGAAGACTTCATCAAACATTTAAAATCACATACTGCTTATACATCAAAAAGCAACTAATAGGAAACCCAACTAATGGACCACACCCCTTTTTAAATAAGCAATAACATTTTCCATGTCATTAATACCAGGCTTATAAGGCATTTGATTTAACCTGCCATACATATTCCTTCCAATCTAATACATCTTCTATCATTCCTTTTCCATATACAGATTTAACATGCTCAATAACAGCAAACTTAAAACATGCATTTTTACATTCTTTTATGTCTAAACAAAGCATTGTTCTCATCACCATCTTTACTGCACGTATATATGTTCATAAATATGTCTTGACCATATTTGAGATGTTCTTCCAATATGAAATGCTGAACATACAGAACAACATGTATTACAGGAAAAAAGCCTGCAATGTACACAGATCTCTCAACAGCTTTAGTCACTTTGTGTCTTAATATATTAGTGATTACAATTCCCAAATATGCGAGTTTTCCCTTTAGCTTCTGTTCCATCAGCACATGTTGTAGAACTTCCTTCAACATTCTCTTTTAGATATAAACTTGGGTACCTCACCCAATACTTTCATAACATTAGGTGACCCCTTAATTATTCTCCATTTCTAATCTATAATTAATTTTCTTAATGGAACCTGCATCTACAGAATTCACTATTTTCATATCCAAACACTTCTCACCTTTCCCCTGCCCACCTCATGAATATGTGACTCACATAATATCTTTGGTTTATATTTAGTATCTCTTTCCTTTGCTACACTAACCACTTCCTTGTTGACATTTTTTTAGGATACCCCCTCATATAAAATCTGTTTTTCAGTAAATCCATCTCCATTAAAAAGGCATCCGCTTTTTGAGTCAACCTACTTGTTCTAATGGGCTGTTCTTTTATAATATTACATTTTATCCAAGGGGGATGCATACTTGTTTAATATAAATAAGCATTACTATTAACATTTTGTTTAGTAACATTCATACACAATTTACCATTCTCCTTACAAAGCCCAATATCTAGGAAAACTAAATGTTTCATATTATAGCCCCTACTAAATTTCGTAGAATACTGTGCTTGCTTCAAATAGGGTGGCTATGGTGGTGCAGCGGTTAGCATTGCTGCCTTACAGCAAGAGGTTCTCTGGTTCGATTCTCAGCTGGGGTGCCTTCTGTGCGGAGTCTGCATGTCTTCCCTGTGGTCGCGTGGGTTTCCTCTGGGTGCTCCAATTTCTTCCCAGAGATATGCTGTAGGTGGATTAGGTACTCTAAATTGGCCCTAGGTGTGCGTGTGTTTGTATGTGCCTTCTGTGGAAGGTTGGGCTGTGGGCTGGAAACTCAACACTGTAAAACTCCACTGCCAATCATTCTGCAGACTGTTCCACTGTGTTGACCCCTAACCAGGAAAAGCCAAAAGAAGAAGATGACGACTGTGCTTGGTTCAACTCAGTATATATAAACTTATTTAATTCATTAATACTGCCAGTCTAAGTTAAAAAAATACTATCAATAAATCTTTTAAATACTTATATACTTCATAAAACAAGATAAATAGTGGGAGTGGCCAAGATGCCAAGGAGATAACAGCACTTCTTACATGCTCTGCTTTAAATAATTTATTCTGACAGGATTTTTTCATTTTAATATTTCAAAAAAAAAAAAAAAGGATTCTGCTCTCACTCATTCATTTTGATATTGTGGATAACTTCCTTTACAAGAAAATCAGTTTTAGTGACTTTGAAGTGAAATTTTCCTGTCAGAAGTTCTACTGCTGCCTTTTACAGACTGTTTCAGTTATGAGTCATTCAAAATCTTTTCTCCAGCATAGTTCCATGAAGAAAGAACTACAAAACAATTTCCAGCTTTCAAGATCTCTCCATGAAAATGGATAATTTGGAGAAAATTATGGGCAACATGAAGAAGAAAGAAAGAAACAGATGGATGACCTGAAAGAGATAATTACAAAACACACAGCTCAGGTAGCTGCAATTGAAGAATCTATGAATGAGATAGATGGAAGGAAGACAACTTGAAAATGATAATCAGATAGACTTCTTATTAAAACAAAACACTTTATTATTAGACAAAACATAAGATCTAGAGTCTAGATCTAGAAGAAATAATATTACAATATATGGTGTACCAGAAAAAATGGAAGGAAATAACTTGATTCATTTCTTAAATGACTGGTTACCCAAGGTATTAAACTTGCCTGAGTCTCTTTCTTTTGGGATAGAAAGAGCCCAACGGTCCCTGTCAAAAACCCCTAATATAGTAAGATACATCATCGTTAAATTCTTAACCCAAGACAAAGACTTAATTTTGAGAACAACTTGGTCGGGAAATCCTATACAAATAAATGGAAGAAATATAAGGTTTGACAATGATTACACTTGAAAATGTTGAAGAAATGGATCTTTGCTTTCCTAGTTTGAAAAGGCAGGCGACAAATGGTAAACTGACATCAAATGACAAAACAAGCAAGAAACTTAAAGGCAAATAACTTCATTACTACACTTTCTTAAATTCCTCCAAACACCAGGTCTCTCCTTTCTACAGTAAATTATCTTCATATGGAAAAGGACAAATATTCTAAGGTATTGTCATAACATTCTCTCTCTCGCTATATATATATATATATATATATATATATATATATATATATATACTCAACAACATAATCTTGCAATAACATAATTTCCCAATAATGCACTATACAGTACTTATAATTGATCAATAGGGGGCTTATTATTGTTATAGCATATATGTTTACTTACTATTCAGTACTTATAATTGAGCAATAGGGGGCTTATTATTGTTATAGCATATATGTTTTATTACTTTATAGCCCCATTGAAATGACAGCATTTATCTCATTTAAACAAAAAAAATTTGAACTTCATAAGGTTTATGTACATGCATGTTTGGCTTTGCTGGCTATTGCATGAATGACAAGGGTGTGTGCCTTTAGGGTATTATATTTAATCCTTTACATTATTCATTTTGTTTTATGTAACTTTTATTTTGTGACCTCTATGGTCTCCACTAGATTTATTTTTGTTGTAATTTGAAGTGTCTTTGCTAGGTTTGACCTGACTTCATATTATAGTTCCATTGATTTATATGGAAGCTTGCTTTCACAAAAATGCTCCTAGAGGGGCTGGAATGACTTCTCGTGTGTCTGAGAGGGTTGGGAGCTTGCCATCTTCTCTCGTTTTATTCATTATGTTATGAAAGTTTTTAATATCCCCTGAAATGTTAAAGTATGTAAATTGGGGATTGAATGTTTGTGTAATTAGTTTTGGTCCTTTTGTGAGTGCTGTATGTTCATAGAGAAGCCTATATTAAGTTACAGTGTACTGCTGGTTTCAATTAATTATTTATGCCATTCTAACTGGAAGTAATTAACATTTCATAACTTTGTTTTCTACTTCCATTTATCTCACGAGTGTCTGGTGAAGCCACAGTAAAGTCACTTGCGATTATTTCATTTCAAGCCCCTTACTGCCAAAATCCGAAAAGCTTTGCAAGAATATCCCCTCGAGACATGTCAATGAATCCTTGTTTCAACAGGAATCAAACTGTATGTTTTCCCATGTAAACGGAAGACTTCTTTGAGCTCTGAACTTTCGTCACCTGTTTGTTGAGTCAAATGCAACAGACTTTTGAGTAGCAGGTCATTGGAAGCATTCAATGAATTTTGCCTTATTACTTTTTATGTTAAATTTTTAAATTTCTTTGTACAAAGCATGTTTTGTGCTAAAAAGTAGCAAGAATGGAGGAACGAGGGGTAAGCCCTTTATACTTGTTTATTATTATAGTTTTGGCATCTAAAATTTAATGGCTTTGCAGTCTGCAAGAACTCAGAAATGTAAAGCAAAGCACCTATGATTTGTAAATATATAATAGCTGCATTGCTTACCTTTAAGTATACTGCATATTCTCCACATTTTTGTTCAGATGTGCTTACCTCCATTTTAAGTGACATAACTCAAGTGTTGTTTTAAAATTTTTTGAAAATGTTTATATGTAAATGTCTGTTGGGTTCTTAGAGGTATAGGTCTGAATATTTATGGGCTTCTTGTCTTTCACTATTGCTGGTCAGTTGATATTTAGACTTTGTAGATCCATTATTACAACTGTATTTTTGCCTTTAATATCTTTACTTCAGATTTCTGCACAAGTGGCACAAATGCTGAAATGGTTACATAACTATAGGTTATTACAGTGGCATTGCTTTGATGTGCACTCATGTGACACTTTTTAATTTCTTCTGGGATATTTTTATTGCATAGGAAATCAGCTAAAAGGCTTAGACAGTGAATTTTTTTTAATATCCAACACAGAGTGAGGTATAGATGTCATAACAAGTTTCATTTGTTATGGATTATTATTAAATGCTGCACTTCTGAAGAAATAAATATAGTAATTGCTAATACTTCTATTCCTTGATGGACCCATATAATGTAGATGTGATCTATTACAGCTTTTTTTTTTTTTTTTTATATAGACCTATTATTTTTATTTCTTCTTAAAGGGGATGCAAAAGTTAATGAGATGACAGACCAGATAAGACTTGGATAGGCACCTTATGCTTTAATATTATTATGGGTAAGGTGGTGAAACTGTCTTTGTTTATAGAGACGAGGATGGGGGGAAGAGAAGAAAGGAGAAAAAAAGAAGGGAAATAAGTTAAAAGAATTCTATCCATTTACATAAGAAATGAATAATATGTATATTTCATTACCACTGTTAAAACTTTTATTATAATTATTTTAGTTTAAGATCCTAGACCATACTCATGATTATTTATTATATACTAACTAGAGATTGAACACTAATGGTATTGACATGAATTCACTCTGTATAAGTATCTTAAAGTAAATTTTAATTATTCTGGAGATTCAATTTTGTTTATAGTCTGCTTGTTTTGCTATATATTAGGTAGTTGTATTAGATAGTGGTAGTCTTGAGCACTAAGGATGGTTGTGGGTGGTTTTGATGATCTAGTCATCAATCCAGGCACTAGATGTTCCATGTTTAGTCTTGTACATAGTTTTGTTTCTTTGTTTTTTTAAATTTCTGTATTGTTTGAGTCCAAAGTAGATTCTAATGGTGTGAAATGTAATGTTAAAAATGTCTTCATATAAATGTTTATCTCTAAATGTTAACAGTCTCAATAACCCTATTAAGATAGGAAGTACATCTAATAAAGTTGATATTGTCTTTCTACAAGAAACTCATATAATACAGAAAGATTTGGATAAAATATCTTTTAATGGTTACACTGTCCTTGCTGAATCCATTATCAGACCAAGAGAAGAGGCACCATGATTTTGTGGAAGACATCATTACCAAATTCCTAACATAATTGACATATATTCAGACAAAAATGGCATGTTATGCTTAGCAATATTGGAGTTGAATAAGAAATATTTTACTTTAGTAACTGCATATTGGATTCCTGGTATCGGCGCTAAAACAGCAAATAAATATCTTGAAATATTTTCATCTAAATCCAAAATAATATTATCCTGTCAGGAGATTTTAATTGTATCCTATCTGCAAAAGATACCACTAAGAGTGGCATCATTACAATACAAGCCCCAGCTAAAAAAATATCAGTTTTGTCTCTTTATATAATTTAAGAGATATATATGAGATTAAAGAATCAAAATCTCTGAATTTCACACACTTCTCATATAGATATGGCACACAAACAACTATTGACAAGGTTTTTGTCTCTGATAATTTATTATCAAAGACTCAAAACGTCATGATTACATCTTGTTCACTGTCTGACCACAATGCAATATTATTTAAATTTAGTATTAAATCTAAAGATCTTATTTATTGGCAAAGATTGCCTGCTTACATTACTAAAATAAATGGCTTTAGAGAATGGCTATTAAGTGAATTGAGTTCATTTCTTGAGTTTAACAATAACACTACAGCTAAAGTCTTTATATGGGATTCATTAAAATCTTGTTTATTTGGGAAAATAAAAACCTGGTATCTAAACAAGAGAAAGGAATGGGACAAATAATTATCCAGTATGCAATTGAAAATTGATACATTAAAAAAGCAATTAGATCCTAAGGATATGGGCTCAGGTTTGGAACTAAAACAATTAGATTTAGACTATGTTGAAATTCTTAGTCATAAAGTTGCAATTAACTTAGAGCAACTAAAGTTACAATCATATTCTATTAATCCAAAAAATATGCATAGATTAGCAGTTAAAGCAAAAAATCTGGCTAAGAATAAAAATATAAAAGAGATGGTGGACAACTCTAAGCATAAATCAAAACCACTATCAGATCTAAAATAAATTCTAGAAGTATTTAGATCTTACCATGAATCTATTAATAAAGTTGTTCTGAATACTAATAATGATGCAGCAAAGGTCGAATTTATAAAAAGTAATATAAATAAAAATTTTTCCAAAGAACAAAATAATAGATTATTTAAACCACTCTCTGTAATGGAAATTAAAGAGAGAATACAAAACCGTAAGAACAATAAAGCTCCTGGTCTTGATGGTATAATATATGAATTGTACAAGATCTTTCCTGACAATATTTTAAAACTACTAGTGGAAGCTTTTGAAGAATTTAGAACAAGTGGTAAATTATTTGCTTCATGGAAATATTCAATAATTTCCCCCATTATAAAACAGGACAAAGACCCTAAACAGCTTTCCTCTTACTGCCCTATTTCTTTACTGAATTTAGATTACAAAATATTCACTTCTATTTTAGTTAACAGACTAAACCAACTGATGCCAAATTTAATAAATAATTATCAAACAGGTTTTATTTTAAATAGGAGAGTTCAAGATAGTGTCATGAGATTTCTATCGTTAATAGATTTTGCAAATAAAAAAAAAACTCTGTCATTAGTCTAGACATAGACAAAACATATGATTCCATAAACTGGTCATATTTATTTAAAGTTCTAGAAGTATTTAATTTCTCTTCCGATTTCATTGATTTATTAAAAAGACTATATGAAAAGTCTATTTCATATTAAAATTGGTGCTTTTCTTTCTGGTCCACTTAAAATAATGAAGGGCACAAAGCAGGGTTGTCCACTGTCTCCCTTGTTATTTGCTTTATCAGTGGAGCCATTTGCCAATTTTATAAGAAATAATATCAATATAAGAAGTTTTGATGTTTATACTAACTACAATTCTAAAATACTACTTTTTGCTGATGACATTTTATTAGCAATTGGTAACATTGATTCATGTATTGATCATATTATTCATTCACTACAAATCTTTGAAGAGATCTCAAATCTCAAATGTAACTAGAACAAAACAGAAACCATTCTAATAAACCAAGAAATAAGCAATGCTTTATCCATTTATAGCAACTTTAATTGGACGAATGATAAATTGAAATACCTTGGGGTTTACATTAGTTCTAGTTGGAATGATTCCATAAACATAAATTATAAAATGTTGTTAGATGTAATTAAAGAGTACATCAATAATTGGAATAAAATGCTCTTTACCATGGAAGAGAGATTATCTCTAATAAAAAACGATTCTATTACCCAAAATCTTGTTTTTATTTCAAGCTCTGTTAGCATTTCCTTCCAAGAAACAGCTAAAACAATTGAACTCTCTGCTAATCAAATTCATATGGTTCCTCCTAAAACCAAGAATTAATTATAATTGGTATTATAAAAGTTGGACTGAAGGGGGAATAGCATTTCCTAACCTTGAGTTATATGCAGATTCTGTTATTCTTAATCTAATGGGTTTGTGGCTAAATCTGAAATACACCTCAAATGGGAAAATTTTGCATAAAGCAAGTTTATTCTGTAACACTGGCACATTAATAAAAAACTTTGATTGCTCTAAAAACATTTTTTTCTTAGTGGTTAAAAATGTGTTTTATAATAAGGTGAAAATTTTAAAATTCATTCCTATAATTAACTATATTTTGCAAAATTCTAAAAATGTAATGAACAAGAATTACATTACTAATAATATTTTATTTCTAATGTTTCCAATAGCTTTCACAAACAAATGTCTTGATTCCTTTATTATGGTAAAAAGGAAAATTATGGAAGAAAATGGTTTAATGTCTTGGCATCAATTCTTAGGAAGTAATATTCATGATACTACTTTCCTCTTAGCTAGATTTAATGTTTTCCAAAATAATTGGTTAGATATACAAACTTTTAGAGAATTTATTGTAGCTGAATCCCAACATTGTCATTATCTGGTACAATAGATCTTCCCAAAAAATTATTTTTCTATTTTGAGTTTAGCCACCTAGGTTATAATAATGGTATTTCATTATCAACATTTTATAAGATTCTTAGATCTGAGTCTCATATATTAGAAGATACCTTATGGACTTACATGATTAAAGTTAACTCCCATTTTTCAGAAAATGAAAAAAAAACACTCTTAAATATGTGAATAACACATCATCATCTACCTACTGGAAATTTTACACATGGAAATTTATTCATAGGAGCTTTATTACACCTCAAAAAGCTTCTTTAATATCTAAAAATACTCCATCAGGTGCTGGAGATGTGACAAGTTATTAGAAGCTGATTGGGCCCATATGTTTATAGAATGCAGAATTGTAACACCATTTTGGTCTGAGTTTAGAAACTTCATAAAAGCTTTGTGGTTGGACAGATGTGAGGTCTCAAATTCTTTATTACTATTCAATGTGCCAGTACCAAAGTACATTCTAAGAAACCAAATGCATCTTCTCTGGTCTCTTCTTGCAATAGCAAGGAAAATCATTACTATAAATTGGAAATGTAAAAATGACCTCTCTTTCAAAGAATGTATTTCCTTATCTAAGATTATATGTAGTAGGGAATTACAAACAGCTTTATTGCGAACTTCAAATATGACACATAAACAAATTGTCTTGTTAAAACTCAAAAAATTATTAGATAAAATGTAACCTTAATGAGGACTTTGTATCTATTTTGGACATTGTATATAGTTTGTGTTAATTTAATATGTTCGTGTTCATTATATCTAAGAAATATTTATTTGAAGCATTTTACTTGTTTCTAATTATGAAAATCAATAAAAATTATTTAAAAAAAGATAAATATATATTTTCTTCCTCCCACTTGGCCATAAATAAATTAGCATAATTGGGGGCCATAGCTGCCCCCACAGAAATTCACAACAAATAACAAGGAAGAAAAAAAACCTGATTAAGGTCTATGAATTAAAGAGTATACATACTAAAAGGACACTGCTTTGTTATGAAACACACAGATTACAGGGAATGATGATATTTTTCTACCAGAAAACCTTCAATCTGCAGGAAAATGCATAGTTTTTCCAAAAGTGAATGTAGAAAAAAAAAAGGCAAAGTGCAGGTGAAAAGGAAGAAATTAAAATTGAATGTAGAAGGACTGAAGAACATTACTGTAAGGAAAAAAGAGGAGATAGAATTTGATAATATGGCTCAAGCTGTGGATGTACAAAACCAGATGGACGAGAACTGTATGCTTGCAAGTGTAATAAGCAATGAAAACAATGGTACTAATAAGACTGTTGGTGATGAAGATTGTTCCTGTGTAGTAATTGATAGAATAGATATTGCTGAATTTGAAGATGATTCCTCAGCTCTGGTAAGAAAAGGTATTCCTGTAATTGGAAATTCAATTATTAGAGGAACTGATATTTATATATATGTAGTGAAGATAATGAACATTAAATAGTGATATGATTGCTGGAAGCAAAAGCAGAGGGTGTAAGAAAGTCCTTAGAATGCCTTAATGTTAGAAAATATGGATTTGTTTTTATTCATGTTGGTACATAAGATCTCATCCATGAGGACTCTGTGACTGTTAGTAGAGAACTTGCAGCTCTCTTCTGTAGTGTACGTTGAAACAGGTGTTAGGACATATTTTTCACAAATCACATATAGAAAGGAGAGCCAGGTCATGATGAATGAAAAGATTTTTTGGGTAAATATCTAAATGAAAAAAATGTCCTGTTTTAAAGAAATGGAAATGTGTAGAGCATTTGAGCCTAATTTTGGACATGTACTTAGATTGAATGGCATGCCCTTGTCAAGATCAGGAAAGAGACTTTTTGCAGCAGATATTTAACAATATTTGACAAACATAAGGCAGGATTTTTGCCAGGTTGAAAATTTAACAGGTTAAACATAGCAACATTTCATGCTGATGGTTGTTAATATTATGAGCATTAATAATGAAGTTTTTATTGAAAATTTTGCTAAGTTCCCACAAGATTAATGTTGTTATTGTTTGTGAGACATAGTTAAAGAACAATTACCGGAAACCTAGTTCTGTCAGGGTATAAATGTTTTTGCTGTAACAGACATTCTAAAAAAAAAAAAATCAGGTGGAGGTGTTATGATAGAGATTGAAGATTATGAGATCTGTAATTGTTACATGTTCAGCGATGACACCAAACACTATAGATTGTGTAACTGTAACAATAAAACAACCCTGGAACATATAATAGTTGTTAGAGTGTATAGACCACCAAAGTCAAGGGGTGATGATCCATAGAGAAATTCATACATTTCTTGCATGAGAAACAGAAGGGAAGAATAATATTAGCTGGGGACTTAAATTTACCAGAAACAGATTGGAATAATATTGATTCAACAACATTAGTAAGGGAATTATTTACAACATATATTCAGGATCACCAATTTCTTCAAATTGTAAAAAACCCTAACAGAGAACAGAACATACTAGACATTGTTTGTGTTCCCAAAGAAATTACTGTTAGATCATGTGAAGATTTACCACCATTGATGTTCAGTGATCATAGGTTTATAAAGGTTAACTTGTTGCTAGATAATTCTTCCAAACTGAAATCTAAACCAATGCACAGAAGATTAACATTATATAGAAGCAAAACAATCACTATGCAAAACTACTTGGAGTGATGCGTTCAGTGGAAAAGCTGTAGAAGGAATGTGGAAAACTTTAAAAGAGAAACTGTTTGAATGCAAAAAAATTAAAAAAAAAAGTTTAACATTAGGGTATATTTCCATAAGAACTAGATATTTAATTAAGGTGAGAGACAAAAAATATAAGAAATGGAAAAGAGGTCAAACTACGACTTTGAAAACTGAAATTAAGAAGCTGGAGAGACAAATCAAATATACCCTGGGATTCAGTAATGCCTACACTAAGTGTACACTGTTCTGAGTGAATAGACACCACAGACATAACTCACACCTTCTTCCTCCTAATTTTAGTTTTCCTACTGATTTTCCTGCAGCTTTAAATACTGAGGCAGATTCATAAAGGTTTTCATAAGGTGTAGACTACATGTACACTTAGTATATCTTTCTGAGTAACTAGAAAGCACACAAAATGTGGTAGGGATGTTCTTGAATACAGATTGTGTACACTTAATGTAGGTGTTATTGAATCTGGCATATAGGGGGCAATAAATTGTCTTAGTGATATCCAGTTAACCTCACATACTGAAATCAAATTACATTATATTGAAAAAGAACTACACAAACTGGATCCAAAAAATATTGAAGAAAATTTTTATAAACATATTGAACATAATAGGAAGCCATTCCATAGATAAATTAGATGTGGTAGTTGTAAAGATGTATACATTGATAAACTGTGTGTAGATTCTAAAATGTATTCTCAAACGCAACAGGTATATTTACAAAATCTTATGCAAAGCAGTATGACACCACACATGGTGATAAATTGTCCTAGTGATATCCAGGAAACCTTACATACTGAAATCAAATTAGATTATATTGAAAAAGAACTATATAAACTGGACCCAAACAAAGCACAGGAGGGAAACAGAATTAGTAATAATGACCTGAGAACACTTTGGCATGAACTTATAATAGCATTATATTTGCTATTTGCTAGGTTGTTTAAATATGAGGAGATTCCTCAAGATTGGAGACCTGCACTTGTTAAACATGTCCTTAAGGAAAAGGGGATTAGGACAAACCCAGAGTCATACAGACCCATGAGCTTATTTTCATGTTATGGAAAAATTATGCAGAAGGTTATACTGGATAAATTATAGTCAGAAATGGAAAGGTTGGGACTTGAAACTATACATCAAAATGCATATGTTGAAAGTAGATCTGTTACCACTTGTAACATGATGTTCTATAATAGAATAACAGCTATGAATAAAAAAATTGTGCTGTGATGTAATTTCTGTAGATTTAACTTTAGCATTTGACAGGGTCATACACATAACACTGATCAATAAATTAGTATAACTAGGTATTGATGTACTCTTGATAAGACGGATAGCTGCATGGCTTACAAAGACGACATGGCAAGTGTCATACAGCAGTTGGATAGGTGAAATTCAAAGTTACAGTCAGGGTGCCTAACAGGGCTCTGTCCTAGGCCTATACTTTAAGACTATAGGTCAGATTCAATAAACCCTACACTATCCGCTAAGACCGTGCACATGGTAGAGCATGGTTTTGTATTTAGTAGGCTGCTCTACACTGTGTATAGAGCTATGAAAACAAGATAAACACAGTGGCATGCTAATTACAGCATAAGCAGCTGAATTGTATGCTAATCAACCAATCCAAAATGGAGGAACTATTCAACAAGCTATAAAGCAACCATGTAGACTCAGTGCTGGTTTTCCCTGTGAATTCCAAAACCTATTAGAATACAATCACAGAAAGGATCTACACAGAAAGAATGTTAGGAGCTGCAGTTACTTTAATTCCTGTGTATGTGCAACAGGCTGAAGTCTATGTTGCCACTGCTGCTAGTAGACCATGGCCAAGAAGAAGAAGAATTTTTCAGATTCCAGTTAACTTATCGCAATCTGTATGAGGTGGAAATTGTACAGCACTACAGGGTAATTAAAGATACACTAGAGGAACTCTGCAACCTTTGTCATCCTCAACTCAGACCCAAGGCAAACTGAGGGGAACCAGTACTAGTGGAGACAGACGTATGTGTAGCACTTAGAATTTTAGCTACGGGAACCTTTCAGAGACTAACATGGGGCATGCTGAGGGTGTCACAGGCAGGAGCATCCAGGATCATCCATCAATTCCTGAATGCTATGCTGCAACATGCCAGTGACTGCATATATTTTCCTGTATTGCTAAGGACAGGGCCACAAATATGCAAGAATTCTATCCCGTAGCACACTACCCTGAAGTGGGTGCCATGGATTGTACACATATAGAAATCAAGGCACCACTTGGGGAACAGAGAAGGGTCTACATAAGTAGAAAAGGCTTCCAATCCACTGACTGCCAAGTTGTGTATAATGCTAAGAGAATCACCTTGAATGTGTGTGCTAGCAACCCAGGCAGTTACCAAGACACTCATGTCTGGCACACCTCCTAACTGAATCGGATGCTTACTAGGGGTGATATCCCACAGGGTCATTTACTGGGAGATGCAGGTTATGCACTGGAACCATGGCTGATGATGCCCATCACAAATGCACACACACCCACTGAACAATGCCATAATGAGGCACATGCTCAAACCAGAGTATCATAGAGTATGTGTTTGGGCTGCTTAATTCATGGTTCAGCTGCCTATATACATTTAGGGGAGCCCTGCAGTACAATCCATTTACATCTACTGAAATATCCACCTTCTGTGCTGTGTTTCACAACATCATCCTGAGAAAACAACTTCAGCAGGATCAACAAAGGGAAGGGGCACACATTCCACCACCAATGGCAATATCACCACAGCCACATGCAGGTGAGGAGAGGGGGAATCGGCAGCTGCTGTGGGTGTAGATATACATAGGCATGCTCAGTATGCCCTTACATTGGCTAAGAGGCAACATATAGCACAGTCACTCATCACCTAAGAGGCTAAAACTTTCATCCTACACACAGACATATAGTAATATTGATGCCAAGCAACACTCACAACCTTTACCTACCCATGTAATGACTGTGTACTCCTAGCATCAGGCAGACTCAGCCCTGAACTAAAACTGTAGCAACTGCTGGATTTACAAGGTGAGTGTTGAACCTGGAGTGTTAAAATAGAATTGTGTAATAATACAATGAATGGCATATCCTTGCATGCTGTTACTTGGTAATGTAATTAAGTAAAGGTGGGTGATTTGTACAGCAATGAGTTTAACATGTGACAGTAGAGACCTATGTGACTTATGTATGTCCATTATCAAGATGTAGATCTCAGGCATCAAATATTCACACATTCATACCTCTTAAAAGTACTGATGGTCACCAGATGTCCTCACTTTAGCATCATACCTTTGTACTGGAAAATCATTAAAGAGAGAAGTTAGAAAGTAATGAGACTCAATTCAGCTTCAGACTTCACAACCCTCAGAAGATTCTTAAAAGTACTGATGCAAAAAACTGTTTTGCTTCTATCAACTGTCTAACTTTCTAAGACCAAAATATATCAAAAGGACAATTAGCAAAACATCACAAACACAGATCTACTAAGCACCAAGTCAGCCATGCACCCTGAGCATCAGACACAAAGTAACAAATGGCCAGTGAGACAGAATGAGCTTATACTTCACAGTTGAACCAGGTAACTGTTGTGTGTGTGTCTGGATGGGCTCTGCAGGTGAAATTAATTTGTGAGTGACTGCAAGAACACAGCCAAGTTCTGTGCTAGCTCTATGTCTTGGTATGTCAGACAGGTGTTTAGCCATGCATGGTAGAGGTGGCAGTTCATTGATGTCATACCGAACCATGAGAACTGGCTGTGCCAGGAATTTCACTCGCACATCCATGCCTATGGTCAGATGCACTACTGCTACCTGAACATGACTGATGTCTGCTGGATAAGAGCACATCATGAGGACACCCAGGACCATGACCCTATGGCCTGCCATATCCAGGTTTGGATACCTCAACCACTGACAGAGCAGTGGAAATAGTGCACTATGGGAACATGATCGGGCATGGCCACATTGGCTAACATCAGATGATGTGACTGACCTATGCCCATGTGGATACTATCCCCCTCCAGTAGACGTTCCATCACAGATACCTCCCATTCCAATATGTCATTCGTCTGATCCATTCAATCGGCAACATGGTGTAGGTCGTCAGGCATGTCAGCTTGTGCCACATCTACAACCCTAAACATTTCTCTGGAGGACCTATTGGAACATGCCTGCATCTCCACGAAGGCCCTAAACATATGTCGAGTGGCTCGAGAAGACACACTCGGATCAGGTGGAGGATGGTTAGCAGGCCTCCTCTAAAAACCCTTAACAGCCCTGCTGTGTGGTACTTTGTCCACACATTGGCTACAGCCCGAGTCAGCAGGCACTGAAGCTGCATTAACCACACTAACCTGATCAAGTGCCTCACCCTACATGTGTCCAATATCTGAGAGCTCACTAGAATGTGTTGATGTAGGCCTACTGGCTGTGTTTGATGGAATTACAGAGGATGGTTGAATGTCAACCTCAGTGCCAGATTCAGCTGCTGCACCCCCCAACTGTGTCTCCTTTTGTCCACCCCCCAACTGTGTCTCCTTTTGTCCACCATCATCATCAGAGTCTGCTGATACTCTGACATCAGGTGGTAGAAGTCTCACACTTCCACTGTCAGGATCACCTGTGATAATAAGCAACAAACACAAGAAAAATAGCAATACCTTCACTACTGTAGTAAAATAAATAGTAACAAATTAAAAGTGGCGCCATTTTACAGACAGTATGGCAATTCACACAACAGTCCTGGCCCCCACATCTCAGACAAAATATTTCTTTGAAGTACTGACATAAAAATGTTTGGCTTACCATGTGCAGATGATTGTCGGCTCCCTATGGTGGATGGTCCTGGAAGAAGTTAAGCAAAAGGTAAAGACACTGTCATCAAAATGAACAGTAACACAGGGGGGTAAACATTTTTGCCCTTTATATGTGCATTAATGATACTTTTAACAAGAACTTGGATGACACCTCAAGCCCACGTGTAATCAACCGGAATGTGTTTACTGTATCAATCTACAACTATACCCCCCAAAAGAAATGTAATGTTAAACAGAACTTAAGTATTGTTGTCAATATTTTACTATACAAGAAGTATTTAACAATTGAGATAAGTAAGCTGACCTGGAAGCTCCTCCTGGGACATACCTGTCCTCCCTGAAACAGCAGCACCAAACTCAATGACATGCTGTTGTGCACTTTCCACTGAGCTCTCTGGATCCCTCACAGTGGACAGGAACTCTTTATTTAGTGTCAGTGGTGGAGCTGCATTAAGCACCCTCTGATAGTCATCCTTTCATGGGCCACTGCAGCTGCTCTCCTCTTGGTCAATGAAATCATGTCAGTGGCCCTAAGGCACACCTGATCATATGTCCTGCTCTGCCTACCTACTGCATTCACATCAGCCACTATCTGCTGCCAAATTTGGATTCTGCCAGACATATCCCCATGTCCCCTATCAGGCATAAATGCACCACATCACCTAAATGCTTCCACAATGACTTCATTCTCAGGGTCACTAAAAAGAGGTTTACGGGGATTGGGATGTCTGGGTGCCACAGTCCTAGGTGACATAAAGAAATATAATATGTATATGTGTTACATAAATAAAAGTCCTGCTTAGATATAACACATAAAACATAGTATTTCACTATTACCCACTGGAGAAGCATAAAGCAGTCAAGATGTTCAAATATAAAAAAGGAATTGTGCAGTTGAAACATATTACAATCACACACAAAGCAAAGCTGGATCTAAAGCAAGGAGAGTAAGAATAACAAATTTTGTTTGTGCCAACACAGAAATGGAGCTTGGCTTCCCACCCCTAAAACAACAGGCAAATGACACATTTTGCTCAGAAACCATCAGTGAACTGCTAAAAGTGATATCAAATACACTGTGACTGAGACATGTGTACACATTTACCATAGAACATTCCATTTTATACAATTGCCAGTCACATCTACCTGTGTCTAGCACTACCCTAGAGGTGTGTATGGGCCATTCTAAAAGGCTAACACCCCTGTGTCATTGACAATATAGGACATGTACATTTCACGGAAATAACAATAGAAGAGTGTAAAGAGAAAAACAGTTGTAACATTAGCACTTGTGATGACACTTAATAAGTCTGTGCATCTGAGAAAGTGAAATGCCCTGATAAACGCCCAAAATCTTGAATTTCAAAAGGCTGGGACCAAAATCTTGAATGTTCAAAAGACTGAAAACTCAAAACATTGAATCTCAGAATATTAAAAACACACAGGATACCAACACTTACTATATTCCAGCAGAATTAGATACAGAAACAAATACAAGACAAACCATATTACTTTTCTCCAAGGATAAGCAGGGGGCAAGCCCCCTTACACCACCCATGTGGGTGGCTGTACCCCCGCACGCCCTGCTATTTAAATATATCAACTCTGAGATTGCACTTCACTACACTAACATGAGCTATGTTGTAGTATAGCAAGTTAGAAGAGAACATGACTATGATTACAACAGGCAGTCATAAAACATGTAATGGTATGTTTGCCATTTTGTTCTAGGGAGTGCAATCTCGGAGTTGATATATTTAAGTAGCAGGGGTGTGGGGGGGCATTGGGAGGATTAGCCCCAGATTATACTTGGAGAAGTGGTAAACAGTTTATCGTTTATTTGTTTCTTTATGTAGTTGTACTGGAATATAGTAAGTGTTGATATCCTGTGTGTTTTCAGTATTCTGAGATTCAGTATTTTTAGTTTTCAGTCTTTTGAAATTCAAGATTTTGGGCTTTCAGTCTTCTGAAGTGAAATCACATGCACACACACACCCACACACACACACACACACACACACATATATATATATATATATATATATATATATATATATATATATATATATAAATATATATATATGTATATCAACCATTTTTTCATAGTGACATTTTAGCATATACAGTATATAGCTGAAAAATGCAACCATACCTTATCAAAAACACTAGTTTTCCTGTGAAGATAAATCCCAAGGTAATATCTTCTTCTGTGCTATCCACATAAACACGTATCCTCACCTTCAGGCTCTCTAGCTACACTGTTCTCTTTTTATAGTGTAGATTCAGGGCTGTGAGCATGGGGAAGATGCAAATGAGGTGTGAACTAATTAGAACTGCTGAATCCCAAATAATTGACTTCATGTATCAGATGTAAACATGGTGCAGGCACTCCCTCAGTGTTTGCTGCTAATGGATTGCAACTGTGAATGATTACTGGTATGAAGAAGGAAAACACAACAGCAATTCAGACTTCCTTACCTCCAGTGTGTGTGTCAACCAGGTTAGAATTACAAAGTTTCTATTCAGTAACATCCAACCGCCCTTCATTTCTTGACAACTGTATATTATTGCCATTTAATATCCTCACACATTTTAATGACAATAATATGGAATGCCTTACAGCCTGCATGTCTCAGATTACTGGTCAGATAATGCAAGACTGAGCAACAAACACAGGGAGATAAGACATACCTGCATTTATGCAAGCAATGATTATAAAGGGTTGCGTGATCACTCAGTGCACTACATCTGAAATCAATACATGTACAAACAACTGTTGTATATTTTGTTAGTACTGTGGATGATGTGGTTGGTTGTATGCACAATGATTTTCATTCTCTGTTGCAAAGCTGTTTCTGTGGCAAAGAGGGATAAGACATGCTTACTGTGTTTTGAAGGTGCATTGGGGTGAAAGTTCAAATCTAGACCTGTGTAAAAATATTTCATGTGTACCAACATAAATTTTGTAGTGTTTAATAGTTTTCTTCATTTCTCTTAATTTTCCCCCTTTATTTGTAATGCCAGTGTTTGTGCAGTGTGTGGCTTAGCGCAAACAAGGGGGAATGGAGAAACACAATGAATGTCATGTTTAGCTGTGTTTATCTTGTTTGCATGATGCTTAGCAGTGCACAAACCTGGGCTAGTGGCCACACAGGTAGCAGACATAACACCTGTAGACAAGCATAGACAGTGTAAAAGACAAAAATGATACATTATTGCATTTTTTGCTGTCCATTGTGTAAACACCGCTAAGCCACATGCGGTGATTAGCAAGTTCCCCAACACCTGCAGCCATTAAACACCTGCAGACAGGAAGCAGACAGTCAAAAGTTTCAAAATGGATATATTCTAGTAATTCTGGTGGGTACTGCACAAACACACTAAGTGGCGTTACACAGTGGTTAACACACAGAATTTAAAAATGAATATGGAATTATGCAACTGTTATTTAACTATTTCTGTGGCAGCAGGTGTAAGTTTAGGCTGTAATACAGATGGTCCTAGGTTCTAATACTGGAAGTGCAACATATTTTTACTGTTCTGACAGTCCAGTTTATAGTAATGAACAGGAAACTATACAAGTGTTATTTCAATATTCCTTTGGCAGCAGGTGTAAGTGTAGGGCTGCCATACACATGGTCCTGGGTTCTAATACAGGACATTCCAAACATGTTTACTGTTCCATTTTACATTATATGAAATATCACTTATAACACTTTATACATAATTATAAATAGTGGAGTTGATATGAATTATATATATATATATATATATATATATATATATATATATATATATATATATATATATGTGTATAGGATAAGAGACCCTTACTGTGTTTTGAAGTTTTGGATGTATGACTGAGGGTTTACTGTCTGCTATGTTTTTGTAAGTATAATTCTGCTATCTGAACTTGGATAGCCTTCACATTTAAACAAGACACATACACAAATGAATGTGTATACAAGGACATTGTCAGGTCACATGCATACATGGTTAACACCTCAGTCTGCCATCTGTATTTATGAATGATTCATGACTATGTCTGAGAAGCACTTTTTTATGTGGCAAAGATGGAAATTCACCACTGGGGAAGAAAATGTTTTGTTCCTTATGCATAGGTTTGAATCCCACACTGTAAAAATGAATTTTAGCAGTGTATAAAACCAAAAAAACATGTCAGGTCATGACATTCATGCCCCCAGTACATGTCAGCAAGGTTAAATCACTTAAGAATTACAGCAGCAGACACCCCTCAAACTAATGTCAAATGTCAGACTAACCTTCCCCTTTCAAAATTTGCTTTTCTCCCTACTTGGCATTGTTGCTCTCCACTTAACATCATGCAAATGTGGTTGGCATCATTGCTCAGGTTTGCATACTACCAGTAAATGCAGTGACAGGAATTGGTGGTATATCATTATATGCTATTGTTATTGCTTTAGGATTAGACTTGTCTGGGATTAGAGTAGAAGGTGCCCACTTTAGTGCACAAAGGTGGGGTGTTCAGGAGTCCATAATATTTATTAGACTCCTGGTAAAGTGCCACAGCCAATGGCTTCTGCAGGGGGACTATTCTGGCTCCAAGTACAAATCTGAGGCTTGGGATAGTCTGGTCAAGGCTGTATCCAGTGCAACTAGCATTCCATTCACTGGAGAACAGTGTAGGCACCACTTCAATGACATAAAAAGGTGCAAGTGGGATACACTCAGTCAGTAGTTGAATGAGTTTCAAACTAGTGACATCCCATAGTTGTGTATGCATGCTAATGAAGAGAATTTATAATACAGGGAAAGCTATATTTGAATTTGTACAGTGTCTTATATAGATATTTAAGAGGAGACCTTATTCAGGTATATAGGGCATTCAGAGACAAATATCTATGAGAATGTTTTGGGTCATCAAAAGGTAGTAGAGAATCATCAGACAAGCTATGTAGAAGATTCTATAGGAATGAGAAATGTAGTAATCTATTCTCTAAGAGAGTAACTGATGCATGGAATAGATTACCAAATTACATTAAAGCAAGTACTAGTTTAGATTTTTAAGAACAGCCTGCATACCTATCATGGGAGCAACTGTTTTCATCTGCTGGCAGGCTAGAAGAGCATTATTGGCTGTTCTTGAAATACTTGTATGTATATATGCATGTATAGTTACACCACTCTTTTGTCTATAAATCTGGCCCTTAAGAATATAAAATTGTATGTTAAAATAATATCTAACATTTTCCTAACCAACCTAATTTGATGGGATTTCAAACATGAATTATTAAATAAATAATTTGAGAGGTTGCATTATTGCCTCACAGCAATAGGTTCTCCAGTTCGATTCTCAGCTGGGGTGCCTTCTGTGTGGAGTCTACATGTCCTCCCTCTGTTTGTGTAGGTTTTCTCTGGGTGCTGTGGTTTCCTCCCATGCTACAAATACCTGTGATTGGAGCTTTTCTCCCTGGGCCTCAGCTTTAAATTAGCTTGTTCCAAGTTGGACTTCCCCAGTAAACAAATGTTAAATAAATAAAATAAAATAATAGTAATTCACAACTCTTTCAAAACCATCTTCTGTTAGAGTCACTGAATATAATGAGTTAATGTTGATCGTTACTAAAACATCATCCTGTTCTGTACATACATCTTTTACTTTATTAATAAAACCAAAGGAGTAGTTTATGTATGACTTAACAATTCCTTTAATAGCTTTCTCAACATATACTCAAATCGCCTCTATCTTGAAAATCTCACTTGAAACAATGGGCCTCAAAGAGGGCTCTATTAAATTTCTATATATTTTGTGAGCCCAAAAATATAGGAAGCACAAGTAATTTTCACTCTTTAAAAAATTCCTATATTTTCATCAATCAAGCCTTCTGAAATCCACTTTTTAACAATTGTATCAACTTCATTATTTAATAAATGTAACATTTTATGATTATGGATATTTTCATTCATTATAACCATGTCTCCCCCTTTGTCTGCTTTTAAAATCTTTGTATCTCTTTTCTTCCTTAAAACTCTCAATGCTTCTTTATCTTGTTTATGCATATTAAAATGTTTTTTTTTAAGGCATCATCTTTAAAGTTTGATAAATTTCTACTTCACATATTCTGAATACTGCAACTAGGTATTAATGGAGGATTACAACTACTTAAGATTTTACATATGTTAGTTTCATTACCCCCTTTACTTCAGTCAAACTATTTAATATACTCAGGTTCAATTTACTTACATTTTCCCTTTGGTGACTGATGCAATCACATCACATCTCTTAGCAGGCACAAATGAAAAAACATATGCCAACATTTGAAATTCCAGCTGAGAAACTTTATAATGAGACAAACTTACTATTTTAAAACTCCCTTGATTAACATTCGCTTGACAGAGACAAATAATCCCCATTATTAAATAACTCCGTATATAACAAATCTCTCTTAATAAAGGTTATCTTCTGTTGTTGGTTTGTCATGACTATCATTTTTTTCTGTTGATTCATAGGTTCATGGTGAATACTAGGCTAGCTGCCCTAAAGGGCCATTTTAAGCCTAGTCAATAACCCCAGGTTAGAATCAAATGCTGTACCTTGTCCTCTGGTTCCCTTGTCTGCATGGCTGAGGTACATGTGGTGCTACTTCTGCCCATGTTTTCCACCCTTGCGGCCCCTCCTGGAAAACATGTATCGTCCATTCATTCCCATTCTGTGAATGTATTCCATGCAGTTTTGGATAATCCTTCTGCTGACCTTCCTGCATTCTGCTGAACAAGACATGGTGACCTTCTGGGTTGCAATACATTTTGTATCTAAAAAGTTTGGTTGCTCATCTACATTCACACAGTCATTACTGTCATTCACCTCTTGCTCTGTTGTATAAGTTGCATAATTCTGATATTCATTACCACTTTCATAATCCTTGCAATCCCACTCAAACTTCTGTCTCTTTTTCTATATATCGCTCTCTTTAATACCTGCATCCTGAATCATTTGTAACTTATTATCTACATTTGTGCTCAAAGTATTGTTCTTCAGGGATGTATAAGTCCTTTTAATTTTATCTGATAAATTGACTACTTTGCTCTGATTATAATATATTAACAGTGCCAAATATTGCAACCTTTTTTTAATTTTGGGCTTTACATATATCCACAAAACTTACTGGAAAGTTAGAACCCTTGGGTAATATTATGATTCTTAAAGCCTTCGAGACATGCTTTATCCTCAAATTTTGGTCAAATAAATTGTCCTATTGCAACTTCTCCAGTTTATCAAGTCATTTTCTGACATGGAAAGTTGTTTAAATACAGTTGAAGTTTCAACACTCACATTCTGTGATGCCACATGCACAAGCAATTAAAAGGACTGCCAACACCTCAGTTAAAACATTGCCTAAAAATGAGCATCTTGACTATTACTAGCAGCATTACCAGCAGGTAAATTCCCATTATACAATTCAGCCATTATAGAAACCTGATTCAGAAATGGCCCCTTTGGTAAATCAGTTTTAAACCTGATAGTATTACTATAAAGCTCCCATCATTCTGGCTGACATTTAAATCTAGAGTAGCCATCTCTTCAAAATTATCTGTCCACAAAGCTACAAAAGTGCTGCAGCCAGTCAGATGTAAAAAATACATCCAACAGTGTTTCAACATGTATAAATAAACAAATGGTTAGCGCTTTCATCCTCCACAGAGAACTTCCATCAGACATTTAAAAATCACCTTACACTTTTTATATATAAAAAAAAACAACCAATCAGAAAACCAACTAATGAACCATGCCCCTTCTTTTTAAATAAGCAACAAAGTGTTCCATATTCAACTTACCGCAAGGTACAGTGATCGTCAAGTTGGAATATAGATGTATCGGTGCATGAGGGGGAGTGCAAAATCACTTTACAAAGACACTTTAATGTTGTTACAGTGAATTTTGACATTTGCTGTATCTCATTTCAAATCACAATTTAATTCCAGAGTTGCCAGTCTCATAAATATAATTCTTGCACTTCTGATTGAGAGCCCTAGGATAGGCTTGATTTTACTCACCTTTTTAAGGCACTAAAAAGAGCCTGGAATAATATTCTAGTCCCTTGTGGAGCAGGGACCCTCTTGGATGTTTTTTTTTTTTTTTTTGCTAAGGGGAAGTTTTTTTATTGCTATGTCCTTCTGATGCAAAAGGCAAGGGTAAGGGCAGACTCAAAGGTGGAGTAAGAAAGGGGACTGAGAAACCTTTGTTTATAATCTCTGTGATCTCTGTAATGAAACCCTACTAACAAGGAGTAAACCCTGCATCCACTCACAAACTTAATTTATTGTTAAATCAGACTTCATTTTTGCTTTTTTTAATACCATCATTTCTAGTCAACAAGCAAATTTTTATTGTTACTGTGAAGATTGAAGGAAGACGGGCGAAGGCTGCCAGCCTAGTCAAATAGAATTTGATACATAGATTCATAGGTAGGTACTAGGCTATTGGACCTAGGGCCTATATAAGCCTAGCCAAAAGGTACCCTGGCTTTCGCCACCCAAGAAAATTATTTTCCTATGCCACTGTCAAGCAGAGCCACAGAAGTGATCCCTGGGGTGAATTTCCTATCTCCCATCCAATCATTAAGATTTTTCTTGAAGAGTGCTAATGAAGAGCTTTGTTTGATATAGATAGATAGTTTGTTCCAGAGTATGGGAAGTCTCTGGGACAGGAGTCTATCCCTCCAGCATGTTCTGTTTATTGTGGTGACAAGGTTTAGGCCCCTAGAGTGTGTAGCTTGGAGGGACTGGGATTTCTTTAAGTGGAGCATGTCCAAAAGCTCTGGGATTGACATAGCTTTGTGTGTTACGCAAAGATCGCCTCTGAGTAGGTGATATGCGACAGAGTAAAGCTGCAGTTTTTTGAGACTGTCTGCGTAGGGCATCTGTTTGAGGCCAGTAATCCTTTTTGTGAAGTATTTCTGCAGCCTTTCTAGTTGTTGTAGATGTCTTGTGAGGTACATACCAAAAGGGGGTGTTGCACTGTATAATGGGTCTAATGAGTGATGCGTAGAGGGGAAAATTACCTATTTTTTCCTGGATGAGAAACCTTTTGTGATGAGGTGTGCCACGTAGAAGGATCTCCTGACTACTGTGGCAATGTGATTATCAAAGGAGAGACTACTGTCCACCTATGTCCCAAGGTCTCTTATCACACTTCTGGTGTTATCGTTTGTAAACATAAATGTAAAATACAGGCTTGTGTTCTTAAATGAAAGAAAACCCTATAAAATGTGACCTTCAAGATTGTTGCAACATTGCCACCTGCTGTAAGGAAAACTAAGCCAAGCATTTCAAATATTCTTTGAAGTTAAAATTATCTAAATAGTGGTGCCGAAGTGGCTGGCTGAACACATTCTTTCTATTGTTTTAACTTAGGGAATAATTACTAGAGTGTTCATGTGAAATGTCTTTTATTGTTGTAGTTTCCTGAGCAGGCATTAGATTGCTAAATAATGCAGTTTGTTGGCGTGGTAACTCCAGACTAAGTGTCAAAATGATGTAATAAGTATACTGGGAAAACCTAAGTGTCAAAATGATGTAATTTGGGAGGGCCTAACAAAGATGTTTGTTAGTGAGTTTAAAAACTATTGTTCAGAGAGAGACTGAGAGCATTTTGATCTTGATATCCCACTTACCAGCACTCTGCCTGTTGTCTTATGTAAGTAGTGTCTTAGAAGTATATTTTCTTGTAGTTATAGCTAGGAACTTAGAAGAAAGTTAGACACATATTTTTCTGTTATACCAGAACTTTCCTACTGTATTGTTTTAAGTTTCTGTGTGATCTCTGAACTCTTAGACATAACTGTGGTGTAGTAGAATTGTCTTGTGTTTTAATTATTCATTATTAAATATTTTTAAAACTTTTTACCTATGGCTGGTTTGTGTAGAGATAAGTAAGCTCTAGAGTACATTGCATATTTATAGAGTTTATTGTAATAAGCCACTCTAATAAGCCTTAGACTGAATAGCCACATTACCAATTGGATACTAATATTGCACAGTAATAATTGGACACCCTTTTAAGGGCCTTTGGGTAGCTGATAAGTATTAGCTGCTGGTGGCAGAAATTACTACCGTATAAATAAGTAACTGTAGAAAATCAAATCTCTGAAGAAGACAAGGGAACCAACAATGAAATAACTAAGTAAACAAAGTAGAATAAAACATGGTGGTTCCACACGGCAGGCTAATAAACAAAATAAATGGTTTATTCAGATAAGGTAAGTGCTTTCACGGACATCTGCTTCATCAGACCAAGATGAAAACCACTATTCAAGGCATAAAACTGGGATTTGTCCTCCTCCCCAATGTTGTGCGACTCTGAAGTTATATATAGTTGGGGGCACAGCCCCCCAAATTGGGGGGTGTGGGGGCGAGGCCCCCCCACCTATTTTCATTTAAAAGAAGAAAATAACACAAAAAGTACGCATTTTAAATGAAAATAGGTGGGGGGCTTTGCCCCCACACCCCCCAATGTGGGGGGCTGTGCCCCCCACACCCCCCTAACTACATATAACAACTCCAGGGTCGCACAACATTGGGATGGGGGACATTTCCCAGTTTTATGCCTTGAATACTGGTTTTCAATCAAATGAGCTTTCGACCAAATGAGTGTCGATCAGATGTAGTAGACCCACACACACACACACACATATACACACACACACACACACACACACACACACACACACACACACACACACATATTTGAATTTAGTTCATAACATCGACATTTTGGAACATTGAGTATCAGAAAATTGAGACCATCTTTCACATATAAAACATTAGTTTTTCCATTGTATGTGCTGTAATTATTCAAACTATTCATATCATGGGAAAGCACTCATACTGTATGTTAACTATTTACAAACAACATTCTTTTCAAAAAAAAAAAAAAAAAAAGCAACAGAAACTTTGCTTAAACTTAACTAATTTGTTGTACTCGTATTAAATAAAATAGCAAGATGTTTGCTTAAATCCAGACTAAGACAAGCATGAATGTGTAAAAGAACAATGTAACACAACTAGGAAAGTAAATATATACAAAATAGTGTTTAATAAACTTCTATATGTAGCTTAGTACAATCACCTATACCATACTAACAGGAATAAGTTTAGTCTGCGGAAGATATTCCATATTCCATTATACTTATGATATTTTACCTTTTTGTATGGTTTATATACCACCATATTGAACTTTAGTAATTATTTTTAACAACATAATCACTTACCTTTCAATCTGAGCAATTATGGCCCTTCTTGTAAGTCAGCATCAACCCCCTTTTTCCATTTTGTACACAGAGTCAGGGTGTCACATCAGTGGTGACTATCACCTAGAGTCAGTGTCCACACCGCTGTTTAGCTAGCTGTCACATGGCCATGCTTCCATACCACATATACTCACACTCACTCCTATGGCCAATTTATTCATTCCACCGACTGCATGTCTTTGGAATATGGTGTTTGGCCTCTAGGCACTGAAGATCCCCGCAGTCACTATGGTTCTAGCATCTTCAGCACCAGACACTGGAGTCTGTATTTTTTGTCAGTATGGACTCTGGTGCATATGGTGCCATCAATTCCAATCCCTGATAGTACAGTGAAATTGATGGTGCAGAGGAGAGGCCATTCAAGCTTTTGACAAGGTCCACTGGTTCTGCACTGTGACAGCTTTCTAGCAGTCATCATTTTCAACCCAATGGACAAGAAAATTTGTAGGCATGGACTCTGTGGCGCTTTCTTCCTAGAAGAATTCTGATGACTCTCCCCCTCGTACCCCCAGGAAGAGGTAGCTTAAGAGGAAACACCTTGATTTTCCTTCAGAGTCTCTCTCAATATATGCATATCTCAATGAAGGGGAGGTCTCAGCTATGAAGGACAGAGCACCAACTATAATTCACTTAACATACACTTCTATGATATCTGAGAAGTTGACAGTCTGCATATACCTCTATATTTATGGGTATTTACTGAACATTTGAATCATTATTGTTAGCAGATTACTACTTTATCAGTACAATGTCCCACAGCCACATCCTTAAAGTATGTCATATATTAACTCTCATGCAAGCAAATACTTAACTAGCGTCAAAGAATCTTTTAGACTTCACTTATGTTCGGTGATTTGTGGTTAATGTTCTAGTTAACATATCATACCCCAAGCTACCGCAGTCCATATTCTCACTAAGAGTTTTCCAATCTGTCTAGATATCTTGTTCCTGGGATTGGCAATTGTAAGTGCCTCACCTGTACTATTCCCAAAGAATCATGTGTAAAACCAGTCTACTCTGCCATTTTGTTTTTACACATATTCCAGCAAGTCCATATTTATACACCTTCCTAAATTCCCGGTACCTGCCACCTTTCTCAAGCATTTCATGTCCATCACCTTAAGCTTCCTCAGCTGCTCTGCCTTTACTGCCCAGGTTTCTGTACCATACAGTAGTAGTGGGCACACCAATGTTTTGTACTGCTTACTTTACAGCTTCTTTGGTATACTTCTGTATTACACTACCCCTGAAACTTTGTGATTTTATATTACAGTCCCATCTTATGTGCAGAAGTTCCCATTGAGTCTGCATGTAATGCTACATCATCTGCATACAGCAGGTTTATTGATCTGCCCCTTCTGACTCATTTGCTAATGCAGCCTTTCACTAGTATGAACAAGGTTGGAATTGGAGCTGAACCCCGATGCATACATACACCTGCTGGGAACCCCTATGTGAGTCCGAACACTGTCTGTACTTAGGTCTTTGGGCCTTTGCCAACCACCGTTTCTGGGACTTCAAACCATCGCTAGACTGCCCAAATGTCGTGTGCTTTTTCCATGTCTAGAAATGCCTTGTTGGACTCTTTCATCATCTCCTACTTCTCTGCCACTATATGTCTTCCTGTAAACATCAGATCAGTTGTATTGCAGCCAAATCCAAATCTGAACTGCTCATCTCCCACCTTACTTTCTACTACTTTGAGTGTTTATCAGTCATCCTCTCTGGCACATTCCTACGGTGTGACAGGAGTTTGATACCTTTGTTCTATCTGCAGTTGTGAATATTCCCTTTTTATACTCGGTGCTAGAATAAACTATTCCCTAGGAATCTCAGATATGCCTTTCTCTCTGTAATGTGATGATTATCCTCAGGAGCCACTTCTCCAGATTTACTCAACATCTTGATTGTAACAGTCCAAAATGTATCTGAGCCTGCTGCTTTCCCTGATTTAATTTTCCCTATTGCTGTTCTTACTTCTTCTATGGTGGGTTCTTTTTTCTCTTTCTGTGGTCTCTACTGAGTCACTTTCCAGAAGATGGTAGAGTTTCTGTGACACCTTGCTCTTTGTTGTTGCTACTGCTCTCTTAACTTTTTTGTTAGCCAATCAGCATTCCTTCTTACCTCAGTCCATATTTTCTATGTCCCATTTCTTCCGACACACCTCCTTCTGATAACTTCCTAGACTTCTGCATTCCACCTTTTTTGGTTCCATTTCAGAAAGGGGAGGTTACATCAGACCCAGTGACTTTTAGACCCAACAGCATGACCAGTAGTCAATATAAAAATCATAGAGAGAGTCACAATGAAGCTTATCCAAAATGGTACAGGGGCCTACTTCTGTTAGACATGGAACAGTATGAGACTGTTAAAAGGAGAGCTTACATTCTGAACTTTCTGACATTCTTTGAACAGCAAACATATAGATATAAGAAGCAGAGCATACTAACATTGGGTTATGGCAGTGAACCTTCTTCAAATATGACCCAAAGCATCTGTTAGCTTTTGATTTGGGAGAGGGGGAAGGAATGCAAGTCCCAGATTCATAGTGATTTAATTAATCTGCCTCTGAAGCACCTTTTATCAAAGAAAACAAAAGAGGAAGATTGTTTTATTGGCTGGTTCCATAAATCCTTCACATACACCTGGATTTTGTTATGTGGACTTTTCTGGCGGAAATATCAAGCTAGAGCAGAGCATCAAACAAAATTGTATTCAGAAACATTTTGTCTATTCAGTGATTTATAATTTGACTGAAGAACTCAATTGTCATTTTAACCATATGTTGTGGAACAGAGATTAATAATGCTAATCTTTGTGTTCAAGATATCCACCAGAAATATCTTTGTTTCAGGATGATAGATGCGAATTCATAATTGGAACTATGCCTAGAATCTGAAAACATGCATGATGCAGGATAGAGCTTATATATTCCAGACTGTGTACTTGAATCAGGCAATTATCCAGATAAGGATATATATGACTGTACTTCAAACTAAGGTGAACAGGCATTTTGTAAAGACTGTGATTGCAGTGGAAAAGCCAAAAGGCAAAAAAAGTAAAGTGGTGATGTCACCTTGTGGCACACAGGGGTGAAATTCCTAATTGTGGTGCAGATTACCATGGTTCAGTTAGTGACCCGGATGATAGAAGAGACAATAACAGTAGAAAGAAAAAGAATGATGAGGCAATGCATGCTCACCCCTTCCACGGAGAAGGGTGTGGGGACACGTGGAAGGTTATGCACTCAGGACAGAAGCACTAGTGGTGATACTGGGGCAGTGATGAAATGTGGCTGCCACACTGTAAGAGGGGTGGGTAAATGGCAGGAAACTCACCATGTAGGTAGGGGCAGCTCCCTCACAGCCCTGTTGTACATCCACCACATGACATTGACACATCAGATAATGGGTAGGGTCAAGGCAAAAACCCTGAGGGTCATAGTGTGCTAGCCCAAATACGAAGGCAAAAATCCCAAAGGTCATAGTGTGCTAGCCAATTATGAAGACAAAATCCCTTCGAGAGTCATAGTGTGGTAGCCCAATTATGAAGACAAAAACCCAGAGGGTCATAGTGTGCTAGCCCAAGTATGAAGGCAAAAATCCCAAAGGTCATAGTGTGCTAGCCCAAATATGAAGACAAAAACCCTGAGGGTCATAGTGTGCTAGCCAATTATGAAGGCAAAATCCCCCCCCCCCTGAGTGTTATAGTGTGCTAGCCCAAGTATGAAGGCAAAAACCCAGATGGTCATGGTGTTTGCCTAAGTATGAAAGCAAAAACCCCGAGGGTCATGATGTGTTTGCCCAAATATGAAGGCAAAAGCCCTGAGGGTCATAGTGTGCTAGCCCAAGTATGAAGGCAAAAACCCAGAGGGTCATAGTGTGCTAGCCCAAGTATGAAGGCAAAACCCCGAAGGTCATAGTGTGCTAGCCCAAGCCCGAAGGCAAAAACTCTGAGGGTCATAGTATGCTAGCTCAAGTATGAAGGCAAAAGTCCCAAAGGTCATAGTGTGCTAGCCCAAATATGAAGGCAAAAACCCCGAGGGTGATAGAGTGCTAGCCAGTTATGAAGGCAAACCCCCCCCAAGAGTCATAGTGTGCTAGCCCAAGTATGAAGGCAAAAACCCAGATGGTCATGGTGTTAGCCCAAGTATGAAGGCAAAAACCCAGAGGGTCATGATGTGTTAGCCCAAGTATGAAGGCAAAAACCTTGAGAGTCATAGTGTGCTAGCCCAAGTATGAAGGCAAAAACCCCGAGGGTCATAGTGTGCTAGCCCAAGTATGAAGGCAAAACCCCGAGGGTCATAGTGTGCTAGCCCAAGTCCGAAGGCAAAAACTCTGAGGGTCATAGTGTGCTAGTCCAAATGCAAAGGAAAAACCCAGAGGGTCATAGTGTGCTAGCCCAAATATGAAGGCAAAAACACAGAGGGTCATGCTCAAGTATGAAGGAAAAACCCAGAGGGGCTTGCTCAAGTATGAAGGCAAAAACCCCAAGGGTCATAGTGTGCTAGCCCAAGTATGAAGGCAAAAACCCAAGGGTCATAGCGTGCTATCCCAAATATGAAGGCAAAAACCTTGTGGGTCATAGTGTGCTAGCCCAAATATGAAGGCAAACCCCCAAGGAGTATAGTATGCTAGCCCAAATATAAAGGCAAAACCTCCAAAGGTTATAGTGTGCTAGCCCAAATATGAAGGCAAAAACCCCAAGAGTCATAGTGTACTAGCCCAAGTATGTCTGGTCTGCTCACAAGTTATGGAGACATTCATAGTCTGATGGCTGAGAGGTCTTCTCATTCAGAGGGATGAGTTCCACTCAGTAAAGATGCGAAGGGAGACATCCAAGATATGTACCCGCTGTGTGTGGTATCTCTAGGATAGAAAGGCCTGTAAAGTGAGTTGGATATGAAGTAAGTGGTTAGCGGTAGCTGGCAAAAAAAATGAACTAAAGTTATAAGAGGAGCTTCTGTCCAGAAGCTATGTAATCTTCAGAGTTTTGCAGACTGTAATGAAAAGGTAAACTAGGCAGTAGAGGCAATACAGTCTAAACTATAAAGCCATTTAACCTCTTTGTTGTTATGTACTTGTTCAGGTTTGAGAGATATAAAATGGTTCACATTGTTATTCTTTTTTGGCACTAGAAAAATGTTTAAAAAAATTGTTTCTTTTTCCTGAATCTGGAACTAATACCATTGCCTTTATTTCAGAAGACTTTGCAGTATAGAAATTGTCAAGGCCAGCTATTGTACTTGGTTAAAAGGGTAGAGACCTAGAATTTGAATGGAACAAAAAGTCCATGGAGTAGGTCTTTTAACTCAACATCTTTACCCACTGGTGTGTAGTTATTAGTTCTCTGTGTTTTGTAAAATGAAAAACAAAAACCTTCTGTCTGCAATGCATAGGTAGTAGCGGCGGGTCACATGATGATGGCCGGTATACTCATTGTTAGATGTAGAAAGCATTTGCTCATGAAAGATCACACAATGAGTTATCAGAAAACAACTCCTTATTCTCAGCTGGCAGAGAAAACAACTCACCTAAACTGCTGCTATTAGTAGTTGTAAATAAACTGCTGCTATTAGTAGTTGTAAATAAACTGCTGCTATTAGTAGTTGTAAATAAACTGCTGCTATTAGTAGTTGTAAATAAACTGCTGCTATTAGTAGTTGTAAATAAACTGCTGCTATTAGTAGTTGTAAACATTTTTTTCAGAAGGATGACCACCCTTGCTCCCCTCATGTACAGACCTCCCCACCCACACCTCCTTACTTGTATACAGTATACTAACACTGTGGTTGCACAGCAGTGGAGAAGGGAGAAACTCCTTAAGATAGCACAGAGTGGTCTCATGTAAACAGTAGTCTCACAGTAACAGTGCTATAAAGAGATGACCTTACCAAGTGTAAATTCAAATGAAAGTGATCTGGGAATTAGAACCAGATCAAATGACCAGTGATCACTCTTAGAGAAGACATGGTGAGAGGGAGGACTGTGTTACCTTTGTCCCTTTTGTTGTCTTTTTTCCTCCATGCCTTACCCCCACATTATCTTTATGGTACAACAAACCAGTACCTCATGCCGGGTCTCCCTGCAACTACAAACTCCCCTGGGCTTACTCCCTAGCATGATGTGGCTGGTTGTGGAATCTAAGGATGATGTGCTGAGGGTCTTGGCCATCCACATTCCTTTCGGGGAGACTTTTTTGTTTTTATGCCCTATCAACTTTCCTACATCTTCCCCTGTGTTTGCTGACATCATCTAATGACTACCCTCATTGGACCACACCTGTCTTTTTAGGTAACATTATCAGGGAATGGCCTCCCTGCCAGTGCCTCAGATGCCCAAGACGTTTGTTGAAATCAGGTCACCTGGGCTGTAGCTAGGGCTTTATCTCTGTATGCCATAGTTCATAGGTTCATAGGTGTGTACTAGGCTAATGGCCCTAGAGCCTTTACAAGCCTAGCCCATAGGATTACTCTGGCATTGTGCCACCCGACCTTAGTTCCCAGTGCCTCTGTCAAGTAGAGCCACTGCAGTGATACTCACAGTGAATTTTCTATTTCCCATTCACTCATCAAGATTTCTCTTGAAGAGGGCCAGTGAGGTGCTCTGTTTGATGTGTATGGGAAGTCTATTATAGAGCATGGGCAGTCTCTAGGTTATGAACCTGTCCCTTCAGCACGTTCTGTTGATTGTGGTAATGAGGCTGAGGTCTCCGGAGCGTGTGATGCAGAGGGATTGGTATTTCTTTAGATCTAGCATTTCTGACAGAGCTGGGTCAGACATGGCTTTGTAAGTCAAGGCAGAGATCACCTCTAAGTAGGCGATACGAACAGAGAATAGTTGGAGTTTTTTGAGTCTGTCCATATAGGACAAGTGTTTAAGGCCTAGAATCCTCTTTGTGAGGTACTTTTCCAGCGTCTCCAGTTGTTGCAGGTGTCTAGTGAGGTACATGCCAAATTGAGCATTGTACTCGATGATTGGCCTAATGAGGGAAGAGTAGAGGGAGACAATGACCTCTTTCTTCCTGGATGCAAAACCCTTAGTAATGAGATGGGCCACATAGAAGGACTTTCTGACCGCAGTGGCAATGTGGTGGTTGAAAGAGAGGTTGCTGTCAGCCTGTGTTCCCAGATCTCTTACGCCTTCTGTGTTCAGTGGACTACCATTGATGTGGTAATTCATGGGAACTGTTTTTTTCCCAAAGGGAATGATGACACATTTTTTGACATTGAGCTTAAGGCCATGGTTCTGACACCAGTCGTTGGTCTCAGTGAGGCCTTTCTGTAGGATGTCAACATCACTTGGGGAGTTAATAATAGCTCCCAACTTGCAATCGTCTGTGAACTTTGTCAGCCAGATTCCCTTTGTGTTGGTTTGGACTTCAGAGAAATAGATACCAAACAGGAGAGGACCCAGGACTGAACCCTGTGGGACTCCACTCATGACTGGTAGGTAGTCTGACTTGGAGTCAGCCACTTTCGCACTGTGGGTTCTATCTGTGAGCCAGTTTGCAACCCACCTAGTGAGATAGGGGTTGATGCCTAGCTTACTGAGTTTTTCTATGATTCCTGATGGGGAATGGTATCAAAAGCCTTAGCCATATCAAGATAGGCTGTGTGAACCACCTTGGCTTCATCCACAGCTCTGGTGACTGAC
This sequence comes from Protopterus annectens, assembly GCF_019279795.1. Classification (NCBI taxonomy): domain Eukaryota; kingdom Metazoa; phylum Chordata; order Ceratodontiformes; family Protopteridae; genus Protopterus; species Protopterus annectens. Next base: position 704,789,100 of record NC_056733.1, on the reverse strand, counting down.
TCAGAGAAGTAGACCAAGTTGAGCAGGCATGATCTACCCTTCACAAAACCACACTGTGTGGGATCCAGAGTTGGAGATTCCCTATATCCGTGTTTATTAGGTCCATGATGATGCGTTCCATAGCTTTGCATATCAGACTCATTAGGCTAATGGGGCGATAGTTCCCAGGGTCTGTGGTCGCTCCTCCTTTATGGAGAGGGATGACTGTAGCAGTGCGCCATTTGATAGGGACAAAGTCTGAGGTGAGGCTGTGATTGAACAGGGTATACAGGTGAGGTGCCAGTTCACTCTGTAGTTCATGTAGAACACAGCCAGGGATATTGTCAGGTCCCATAGAAGCTGTATTCTTAGCCTTGGACAGTGCTGTTTTAACCTGTGCAGCAGTAATGCTGGGTGCCTGGCAATCTACTGTTAATGTGATAGGTCCTTCGGGAGGGGTGAGAGGGGTAAAGTTGGCACTGAATCTGTCAGCTACTATATTGGCAGTATCTGTTGGCTTGGTATAGGAGGTACCATTGTGCAGTAGCTCAGAGCAAATCTGGGAATTGCCATGGAGATTCTTTACATAACTATAGAAGGCCTTGTGGTTGTCTTTACTATCTGCTGCAATTCTGTTTTCATAACTAGCTTTAGAGGATTTGATAAGGGATCTCAACTTTTTGTTGAGGCTGATAAAGGAGTTTTTCCAGTCTTGGGACTTCACCTTATTCTGCATCAGTTTCCTCCTTCTATTGTAGAGTTTGTTTATGGCAGGGGACCACCAGATTGGCTTCCTATTTTGGAGGAGAGCGTCTTGGTTCTATTTGGTATGGCAAGAGCCATGCATTTGTGTACATGTTCATACAGTGCATTGGTGTATGATTCAGCAGTCATGCAACTATTCTCCATTTACATGGGTGCTGTGAAGTTAGCCACCTCTGTTTTTAGGAGCCCAAATTTAGCTTTGGAGAAGTTTTTCATGGTGGTTACCTTTGTGGGGGTGGGAGGGATATGGATTTTCAAGGTTATTAGTTTGTGGTTGGATCTTAACAGGGAGAAGTTAACTATTGGTTTAGAGTAACAGTCACCCATGTTAGTAATGACCAGGTCAAGGATGTTGCTACCTCTAGTGGGGGTAAGAATGAGCTGATCCAGGGCATTGGAATTAATGAATTTCAGGAAACGTTGAGCAAGTGTATTGGTACATGAGTAGTTTTCCCAGTTAATGGAGGGGTAGTTGAAGTCACCCAGTATGAGAGTGTTAGGTTGGACCCTAATATTCTTCAGGATGCTTAGGAACATGGAGTGTGAGTCTTGGGACATGGTTGGGGACCTATAGCAGGCTACGACCTGAATTGCTGTCTTATGCAATGTTAGCTGCACCTGAAGTATCTATGATGCATTACGTTGGGTTACCAGTCTGGAGGTGTGCTCATCCTTTATGAATATGGAAACACCACCGCCTTTGGAGCTTCGGTCAATGTTCTGGGGCCGAAAGGTGTAGAATGAGTTATAACCTGGTAGTGCAGGGGTGCTTTCTGCTGCCTTTAATAATGTCTTTGTTACAGCACAAATGTCGATGTTCTCCATTTTAGGGAGTGCTTTGAGCGAGTGCATTTTGAAATTTAGACTTCTAGTGTTGAGCAGCATGACCCTCAGATTGCATTTGTTTGTAGCTGTTACGGTGGTAATTTGGGCTTTTGAACACAGTCTAAAAAAGTCACTATAGGGGTGGCAAGAGCCTTGGCCAGTATCCAGAAACCCAGGGATGATAGATGTAGGCCATCTTTGACAAAGCATCGAGGTCTATCAATCATGTCGTCCCAGGCAGACAGATAATGGTTCCCCTTAGAATGACACCAGAAACTTAACCAGTTGTTGAAATCAATCATTTTCTGCTTGTACTGTGGCATCATTCTGGGTGATGGTAGGATGTTGCTCAGGGCTAGGGTCATACCCGTCTGGGGTACATAATCCGAAAGCTCCTTCATATCTCTTTTCATGTGGTCCAGGGAGGTATGTCTCAGGTCATTCACACCCACATGTACAATGACAGAGTCATATTTGTACCTGTTGTTGAGGGACCTGAGTGCATACCTTATGTGGCGGATCCTGCCACCTGACAGGCAGCTGACTGTTACTTTCTCCTTATTCAACCTAGTGGGTGGGACATCAGTATGCCTCACTATCAAGTCTCCTATGACTAGCATGTTGGGCATGCTGTTTTGCCTTAGGGGCTTTGGTTGAGTGGCACACTGTTTAGGAGAGTTATGTGTCTCATGATTAGTGTTGTGTTGTGGTGGTCGAGTGCGTTTCTGCCTTGGAGGTCTCTGCTGTTTGCATAGATTTTTACTGAGAGCCTCCATGAAGGTGGGTGTGTGGTTTGTGTTTTTATATGAAGGCAGTGCTGGTGTGTGTTCTGAAGGGCTATGTTTTCCATATGGTGTGGTGCTAGTGTTAACCTCCTCTTGACCAGCTATTCCGGTCTTGGCTGGAGAGTGCGTGGCTTCCAATTTGGATATATACTTGCATCTACCACAAGTCTGAGTGTTGGGAGGTAAGAGGAGAGGGTTGTCTGTGTATATGAGGCAGTTGCCACATTGCCTCAGGATGCCCAATTCACCAGGTTAATAGGAGAAAGCACAGGGAACTGCCCTTTAGACATTGCTGGCACATTCCTCCATTCATCCTGTTGAGAAAGCATTTTTATTATGAATATAATGTTGTTTTAAGAGGTAGTCAGTGGGAAGCCAGACTTGAGTATAAAGAGCTGTTCTGGCAGATAAAACTTGAAGCAGGGAATGCCCCAGGTTTAAATGAGAACATTAGCATTAGTAGTGTTCTCAAAATTAGGGCAGCTAAGCTGTAACTTTAAGGAACTAAAACACACTCAGGAATTGGTTCTGTTAAGTGTGTTTAAAATAATATTTCTTTCTTATTTTATGAGTTTACATGGGATTGTGAATAAATATTTTAATATATTAAAACCTTTATTTATTTAGTTATTTTAATAGTAAAAATGTATTTAACTTAATTATATTTTAATTACACTCTTTTGATTGGTTGTTGATGGTTATTTAAATGCATTGATGCATGATTGTAATTGTTCTGATGAAGCCTGGGAGATTGCTGGGTGAAAGTGCATAACCTTGATGGTTTTGTGTTGTGCATTAAACAGTTTGTTACAGTCCTTCCTTTCTTGATTGAGTGCCTTTGATATTTTTCCTGGATCAAATCTTTTTTTGGCTTTTTATTTTGAATATAATGTTATTTCACTGCAGTACTTTGATACAACTCTCTGTTTAATTATACATTGTAGCTATCTATTTGACTGCTAACTGAAGAGAGTCTGCAGAGCAGCCCACCTACCCAGTCAACAAATCTGAATTTAATTTGACTGAGACCATAATACCTAAATTTCAAAATACTGAAAACTCATTTGACTGAGTCTCATTATACTGAAAGCTTACAATGCTGAATTTCAAAATACTGAATTTTAAGCTATAGATGTGCTGTTTCCCTTCACTTGTGACTTGCTTGTGATAAAAACACATTACTGTAACTTAAAGTGCCGACTGTGGGAATACCGATAGTAGGGTATAAAGTAGTGCTGTAGTGTTTCTAAATGTGGGTATGTGTCTTTACATTTTTATGGGAAGTATCTAAAGTAATACAGTGGACGTTTTGTGTGCTCCCAGCAGTAGTGGCTGTGTGTACAGTACTGTAAGGTAAGTAAAAGATATATGCTGTTTTCCCCCACTGTAGTGTGATCCTGGAGTTAGTATATATAGTTGGGGGTATGGGGGCTGGGCAGGGGTATGAGGGGCGTAGCCCTCCACATAGTTTGGTTTTATATCATCCAGTTTCTGTTAAGAGGGTAAGTAAGTAGTTTTTAAGTTTTAGAAAGAGTTAGTCATTGATGTTGCAAATGTGCATGTCTATGGCTCAACATTCAGTATTTTAAAATTCAGCATTGTAAGCTTCCAGTATAATGAGATTCAGGCAAATGAATTTTCCGTAGTTTGAAAATTAGGTATTGTGGTCTCCGTAAAATGAAATTCAGTATTTTGAGATTCCAGTCGTGAAGTAGACCCATATATACATAGATATAGGATTGCCAAGTCAATCTAAGCATCTAAATGTCAAATGTCATGACATCAACCACATATGGTTAAAAAAATGAACATCGATGTCCTGTAAAGCATGCGATTAGAAACAACCGTGACATGTTATATTTCACCTCAAACAACAAGCAAGAGTCATTGTTTTTTGCACTCTGATGTGATGGTCTGCACCCCCCCTTCCCTGGTAATTCTATAAACTAACTCTGACATTGTGCAAAATTGGGAAAAGGGCATATTGTCAACACTGAAAATTGTGCAATCTCACATACCTGTCCACATTTTGACCATCTATTTAGCTGGCTGTCCACAAACCACCCACTACAAACCATAGTGCTAGGTGACTTTAATATAGACTGGAATAGCTGTACTACTGCTAATCCTACTAACCACATAAACCTACATGGTTTCTCCCAAACAATCCTCTCTCTTACCAGAATCCACAAACCCACCAATAAAGAAAGCACCTTAGATTGGATTTTAATAAATACTCAACCCCTAACATATAAAGCAGGCACCCTCCCAGATGACATTAGCGATCATTCACTAACGTATATAATTAGACAAAAGACTAATATTCTTTACCCAACCACATATAGAACCACTCGATCCAATAAACATTTTAACCCTGAAAGCTTCCAAAATGAACTTAGTGCATGTGATTGGCCACCCCTAAAACACCTCCAGCTAAAGCATGCAGTGACTTACTTCAACACCAAATTCTTAGAATTCTTGGACTACCATGTCCCTACCTGTACTATCAGAACCAGGACTAAAACTGCTCCATGGCTAACAAAAGAAACTAGGCAGAAAATTCTACTTAGAAACAAAATTTGGGCCAAATGGTGTACTACTAAAAACCCAGCTGATCATATAAATTTTAAGCAGCTTAGAAATACTACTAAAACATCAATACTATTAGATAAAAGAAACTTCTACTCTCAACTTCAACAAACTAACCAACATAAACCACAAAAATTCTGGACAGGTATCAATAGACTCCTACATCCAGGTCACTCCAGGACACCATACCCATCAGGGATAGCCCATGAGAATCCCAAACAAATTGCTGTTGTCTTTAATACCTTCTTTACTGAAGCCATCCAATCACTTGCTAACTCATTACCTTCAGTATCCTTTAACCTGCCTTCCTCCTCAACTAGCTTACTGCCTTCATTTCAACTACAACCTGTTCCTACATCCCTCTTCTGCACCCTTCTTCAAAAACTCAAACCATCCACCCCCTCAGCTGACCTATTACCAGTCAAATACCTGCAAGTAGCAGCTTAAGTTATAGCCTGTCCTATTTCTATCCTAATAAATAGAACCATAACAGAAGGAACCATCCCATCTATTTGGAAAATCTCCCATATAATCCCCCTACATAAAGGCGGTAACTCAACAGAACTCTCAAACTTTCGTCCGATTGCCTTACTCTCTCCCTTAGCCAAACTTATGGAAAAATGCATCCACCATCAACTGTTAGACCACCTTCTCCAAAATTTTATTTATTTTTATTTTACATTTGTTAACCAGCTAGTCCAGCTGGATACATGTCCATTTTCAGGGAGCCCGGAAAGAAAAAAGCTCCATCTAATGCAAAAAAAAAACAAAAAAACATTCCAAGTACATTAGGCAGTTTAATGCACACTATGCATAACAAACAGGCATTTAGGCAGTCACCTGCTGTATTCTTTGCTAGAGAAGTTTGAATCAGTAATTTATTGGAGGAGCGAAGGGTTTTTAACTGTCAGCATGGTTTTAGGCCTTTCCACAGCACCACAACTGCCCTCCTATCCTTTTCTGACCACATTAACAAAAATTGTAACTGTAACACTCTTTCCTCCGCAATCTTTATTGATCTCTCAAAAGCCTTTGACATGGTCAACCATCAGCTACTTTTGAATATACTTAAGTCCCTCTCACTTGATACACAGGCATTACAGTGGTTTAAGTCCAACTTAGATAATAGGCAACAGGCAGTGCTTTGGGATAATAATCTATCTAACCTCGTTCCTGTCACCCTTGGTGTACCTCAAGGTTCTATATTGGGTCCTCTTCTATTCTCAATTTTTATCAATGATCTAAATGCAAACATCCCTCAAGCTACCTGCATACAATATGCAGACGACTCCAAGTTAATATACTCCACTACTGGTCCTTCTGAATTGCAGTCCCTCACCCAACATGTCTTTGAAATAGTGGAAAATGGTTCTTACAGCGCTGCCTCCTCCTTAATCCCAAAAAGACAAAATTATTGCTCTTTACTCCCACACAAAAGTCCACCCCAATTGACTTCACTATCAAATCTAATAATGGCACTGTCATATCTCCTGACACTACCACCGAACTCTTAGGAGTAATAATAGACCACAGTCTTAACTTTGATACTCATATCAACACCACAATAAAATCAGTTAACAGAAAACTAGGCTCCTTTTATAAGATTAAACCCTTCCTTACTCCTATAGCTAGAACTACTATTGCCCATACCCACCTCATCTTAACTCTCCTCTATGCCTCACCTATTTACACTAATCTATCTAAAAGAACCTCAATAAACTGGCAACCTCCTACAATAACATTGCCAGATTTGCCACTGGCTCCCCATTCAGAATCCACCGCTGTCAAAATCTAAAACAACTAGGTTGTCTGAAGCGGCATAATCCGATTCAATTTCACCAACTTATTATTGCCCATAAGACCCTTTATCATCCTAGCAATACACTAATACTCATGAGTCTAATCACCCCATATAAAAATCTTACAAACCTACGCTCAGCAAATAAATGTCTGGTATCCAGACAAAAACCCAGCAATAAAGCAGGGGATTCACTTTTCTCTAACACTGTGGGAAAAACCTGGAACTTACTTCTCTATGAACTCACATCTCTTTCTTCAACTCCACTATTCAAAAAGAAACTCAAGTATACCTTACAACTCACTGGCTATGCCCATGTACTAACCCAGACTAAGAATCCCCTTCCTGTTATCTTATGTTCTGTGCATTAAATACTAATTTCTCTACTGATACATTAAGTCCATCTCCTTCTTACACCTCTGTAAATCTAATCAGTTAAGCTTATTTAAGACTGTATAAATTATATCCTTCTTACAAACCATTATAGGAAATGATGTTTACCCACCTTGGACTTTATGTACGTCACTGCCTTGTAAATAACTTTTTTTTTATGTGTATCCAGCTTGGACTTTTGGAATGTGCCACTGCCTTCTAAATAATTTTTTCTTCTATTATTGTTTTGACTTTTTTTTAAAGATTTGTTATCGCTCATGATTACTAAGTTGCTATCTAAACAGCTGTATTGTCTGTAAAGTGTACTGTATTTGTAGTGGCAATTATCTGTTTTTGTGGAGTTTTTCTCCCTGGGCCTCTACTGAAAATGGACATATATCCAGTCAGACTAGCCAGGTCAACAAATGTAAAATAAAATAAAATGGTCAACCAAACAGATGTCAATCCAAAACTCATTTGACATGTACCCATGCATCCATTTATATACATTATAAAGCTCAGTTAAGGGTGAAAATGCTCATATATGTATATATCTGTATTTAACTATATCTAATTATCTGTATCTACCTATCTATATCTATGTATATCTATATCTATCTATATCTATCTGTGTGTGTGTGTGTGTGTGTGTGTGTGTGTGTGTGTATGTAAATACAGTTGCTGAGTGGAATGGGTCTGAAGTGACCAGTGACACCTTGAAGTTTATTTATTTATTGACATTTGATTATCAGGTAATCTGACTAGATAGGAGCCAATTTTCAGTAGAGGCCCAGGGAGCAGAGTAACCTTTTAGTTCAGGCAGCAAAAAAAAAAAATGTGAGGAATTTGCAGATCTCTCTCTTTTTTTATACTTCATTTGACTACCCTCAAATAATCATTGCATGAGATTTCAACCACATGTAATAGGGGATGTTTGATTGCTAAAAAGATCTGGCTGTATAAGATATACCCCAACAATCTTAATACTCAGTTCCACATTTTTTATCAATCTATCTATCTATCTATCTATCTATCTATCTATCTATCTATCTATCTATTTATCTATCTATATATCTATTTATCTATCTATATATATTCATATATATTTCCTGCTGCAAAGATCCTTCTGAATATAAATGGATGTCCCACATCTTGACCAGAGAAAGATGTTTGTGCCATTTCATGACCTAAAATGGATTAAGTTCAGGGCCTTTTGCTGAAAAGACTGGCTAATTGGACCAACCACCCATAAAGATGAAAGACCATGCTCATAGCTCCTGAGACACTCAAGAAAGCATGGCTGTCTTTTGGCAGTCTTCAGTGTCAGACATTCGCAGTGTTATGGATGTTATGGAAGAAAGAGTCCCAAATGGAAGGTTCTTCAAGATAAGTCTTCCTAAATGTGTCATGCAGCCCCATGAAACTTCAGGGACACTGTGAAGAGAACCATAGAAACCCTGACAAATTACAGATATTCTGCCTAAAGTGCTCTGAAAGTCTAAAAGTGTAAAGATGTATATAAAGATGCTGTTCTGACTGCTGTAAGAAACCCAACAACAAACTATATTTGTGAGGAGGAGAAACAGTAAGTAGTCTAAGTTTTCATATAAAAAATCTCTGTAACAATGCCAGGTATGGAAGTTGTATTACACAATTTATACTTTCTTTTCTAGATCTTTTGCACTCTTTGCCTGCCAATCTTCAGCCTTCTTGTGGCCAGTTAACCTATTTTTTCCTTCAGTATTGAATGCAAGAGTCAGCTAAGTGAGGTCATTAATAATGCAGCCAGCCATCAGGGGTGGTTCAAAGGTATTTTTTATGACCTTATCTACCCACTGATGCTTGAATAAGCAGCAGAAGAGAATGTACAATGAGCTGACCATGGTAGACGTCCCTCACTTCCGCAAGTGACATTACCAGCAAATAGCACAGCGCCAACCCTGAAGCATGAGAAATGCTTCTGCACTTCCCTCTGTGCTCCTTGAGCACCCACAACCTTCCCCTTCACCTCCCAGGAGAGTTGAACGGGCCACAACCCCATCACTCCTCTCCCTCTCTACTCGGCTTCTCCAGCACTGAGGCCAGTAATCAAATCCTGGTCACCTAGGTTACAGTCAGGGTGCCAACTCTCTGTCCCCAGAGCCATTTTCATTTCTAGATTTACAGAAGTGCCACATCAGATATGTATACAGGGTCAGTGGAACTAAACAAAGTTTAGTGTCTTTAGCAAATTTTAACTGCATGAATACCTTTTTTCTAATATGTATGTATATATGTATGTATTTTTGAGACAGCATGAGTAGAAAAGAAGTGAAATGTTATGCTCCAAAAGCACATGTGCATTTTGCATGAACATGACTGTAGGATGTGTCTTTTCATTCCAGCAGTAATGCAGGCATAGTTAGCAGACCTCAGCTTCATGTATTTATTTTAATAATGTGGGTGGGCAAATATGCAACAGAAGTCAATATTTATTCTTAGACTTAGAAAAAAGCAGAGGCCTGTAATGTATAGTGCAATCTTCAGTCAGTACCCATAGTCCCTTGCATGCAGGATGCCATGTGATGTGTCTCACCCATGTTCTCCTGTGATATGAGTAAATGCAATAGTTATTTCTGCTCCAGCTTCTGTGTCTGTGCCTCACATTATAGCTTATCATAGGTGTCCAGAAATTACCAAACCTTCCAAATGTTCTGACAAGACAAGGCCAAGAAATCACAGCATAAGGGAAAGTGGTCTCATAGGTAGGCACTAATCTATTGGCCCTAGGGCCTATATAAGCCTAACCAAAAAGGTACCCTGTGTTTTACCACCCAAGAAAATTATTTTCCTGTGCCCCTGTTGAGCAGAGCCACAGAGGTGATCCCCGGGGTGAATTTCCTATTTCCCATCCAATCATCAAGATTTGTCTTGAAGAGTGCTAATGAGGAGCTTTGTTTGATATAGATAGGTAGTTTGTTCCAGAGTATGGGAAGTCTCTGTGACAGGAATCTATCCCTCCAGTGTGTTCTGTTTATTGTGGTGACAAGGTTTAGGTCCCTAAACTGTGTAGCTCGGAGGGATTGGGATTTCTTTAAGTGGAACATGTCCAACAGCTCTGGGTGTGGTATAGCTTTGTATGTTAGGCAGAGATTACCTTTGAGTAGGCAATATGCAACGGAGTAAAGCTGGAGTTTTTTGAGACGGTATGCATAGGCCATCTGTTTGAGGCTGGTAATCCTCTTTGTGAGGTATTTCTGTGGCCTTTCCAGTTGTTGTAGATGTGTTGTGAGGTACATACCAAAAGGGGCATTGTACTCTATAATGGGTCTGAGTGACAAGTAGAGGGGAACAATGACCTCTTTTCTCCTGGATGAGAAACCTTTTGTGATGAGGTGTGCCACATAGAAGGATTTCCTAACTACTGTGGCGATGTGACTATCAAAGGAGAGACTACTGTCCACCTGTCTCTCAAGGTCTCTTATCACACTTTTGGTGTTAAGCAGACTACCACCTATGTGGTAGTTCATGGGTACAGACTTTTTACCAAAGGGGATGACAATACATTTTTTGGCATTGAGCTTGAGGCCATGGCTTTGACACCAGGCATCTGTCTCAGTGAGGCCCTTTTGTAGGATGCCCACATCGTCAGGAGTTTTGATTATGGCTCCTAGTTTGCAGTCATCTGTGAACTTCATTAGCCAAAGACCTTCTGTGTTAGCCTGTACTTCAGAGAAGTAGATACCAAACAGGGCAGGACCCAGGACTGAACCCTGTGGTACTTCACTTGTCACTGGTCTGAAGTCTGATTTGGACTCTGCTACTTTCACAGTGTAGGTTCTGTCAGTGAGCCAGTTGGCAACCCATCTTGTGACAGGGATTTATACCTAGTTTAGTGAGTTTATCTATAATTCCAGAGTGGGGGATGGTGTTGAAAGCCTTGGCGAGATCTAGATAGGCTGTGTGAACCACCTTACCCTCATCTATGGCTTTGGTGACTGCTTCAAAGAAGTCTTATCAGGTTTAGGACACATGATCTGCCTTTTACAAACCCAAACTGGGTGGGGTCCAGAGTTTGGAGATTACCAATGTCTTTGTTTATACGTTCCATAATGATACGTTCCATCGCCTTGCAGACCAGGCTCATCAAGGCTAATGGGGTGGTAGTTCCTAGGGTCCGTGGTGGCTCCCCATTTGGAGTGGGATAACCACCGCTGTGTGCCATTCAGTGGGCACAAAGCCTGAGGTGAGGCTATGACTAAACATGATGCTTAGGTGGGATGCCAGTTCATTCTGTAGTATGTGTAGAATGCAGCCTGGGATGTTGTCAGGTCCCATGGATGCTGTGATCCTGGCTTTGGAGAGTGTGGTTTTTACCTGGGCAGCCATGATTACAGGAATTTTGCATTCTTCCAGTATAGAGATGGGCCCTTTAGGGGGTGAGAGGGGGGGGGGGTAAAGTTAGCACTGAACCTATATACCAGGATGTTGGCAATATCACTTGGTTCTATATATTTAGTGCCATTGTGCTGTAACTCAGAGCAGATCTGAGTGCTGCCATTGAGATTCTTGACATAGCTATAGAATGCTTTGTGGTTGTCTTTAGAATCAGTGTCAATTTTGTTTTCATAACTAGCTTTGGAGGATTTTATGAGGGATCTCAGCTTCTTACTGAGGCTGACCAGGGAGTTCCTCCAATCGTGGGATTTTACTCTTTTTTGCAACAGTTTCTTTCTTCTTTTGTAGAGTTTGTTTATGGCAGGGGACCACCAGATTGGCTTCCTTTTTATGGACGATAGCATCTTGGTTCTGTTAGGGATAGCACGATCCATACACTCGTGTAAGTGCTTATAAAGTGCACTTGTGTAGGATTCAGCAGTCATACCTCTATTGTCCGTCTGCATGGGTGCCGTGAAGTTTACCACGTCTGTCTTAAGAAGCGTGAAGTTGGCTTTGGAGAAATCTTTTATGGTGGTTTCCCTAATGGGGGTGGGTGCGGGATGTAGAAGTCCAGGGTGATTACCTTGTGGTCTGATCTGACCAACGAAGAATTGACCTGTGGTGTGGAAGACCGGTCACCCATGTTGATAATGACCAGGTCTAGGATATTGCTGCCCCTGGTGGGGGTGTGGCTAAGCTGATCCAAGGCATTGGAATTTATGAATTCCAGAAAATGTTGAACAAAAGAGTTGGTACATGAGTAGTTTTTTCAGTTAATGATGGGGTAGTTGAAATCGCCCATTATTAGGGTGTTGGGTTGTACCCTAATTTTTTCCAGTGTATCAAGAAATGAGGAGTGGGAATCCTGGGGCATGGTGGGGGATCTGTAGCAAATTACAATTTGGATTGTGGTCTTGCCCAGAGTTAGTTGCACTCGGATAATCTCGGATGCATTATACTGAGCAACTAGCCTGGAGGTGTGGATATCCTTAATGAATATGGACACACCTCTGCCTTTAGTGTTTTGGTCCAGGTTAGGTGGCCAAAAGGTGTGGTATGAATTATAGCCTGATAATGCAGGGGTGGTCTCTGGAGCCTTGAACCAGGTTTCTGTCACTGCACAGATGTCGATGTTCTCCATTTTAAGGAGTGCCTCGAGGGAGTGCATTTTGAGGTCTAGACTTCTAGCACTGAGTAGCATTACCCTCAGAGTTTTCTTGCTTGTACCTGCCATGGTGGTGAATTTGTCATTTGAACCTTGCCTAAAAAAGTCACTATAGGTGTGGCAAGAGCCTTAGCCAGTATCCGGAATCCCAAGAGCGACAGGTGCAGGCCATCTCTGGAAAAGCATTGTGGTCTGTCGCTTATGTTATCCCAGGTAGACAGACTCTGGATCCCCTTAGAATGACACCAGAAACTTAGCCAATTGTTGAAGTCAATCATTTTGTCCTTGTACTGTGATATCATTCTGGGTGATGGCAGAATGCTACTCAGGGCTAGGATCAAACCTGCCTGGGCTACAAGATTGGAGAGCTCTTCCATGTCTCTTTTCATGTAGTCCAGGGAGGTACGTCTCAGGTCATTCACACCAACATGGACAATGACAGAGTCATATTTATACTTGTTGTGGAGTGACCTGAGTGCGTGCGTTATGTGGTGGATCCTGGCACCCAACAGGCAGTTGACAGTAACTTTCTCCTTGTTTAGTCTGGTGAGTGGAACATCAGTGTGTCTGACTATAGAGTCACCTATGACTAGAGTGTTGGGTACATTGTTATGCCTTATGGGCTGTGGTTGAGTGGCACACTGAGTTTGTGGGCTATGTGTCATTTAGGATGTAAGGAAATAATGAATATGGTATAAAAAATATCCAATATAAAGACATAAACTTAATACCAAATAAAACATCCAGAGAAAACTATTAGCTTTCCAAAGGCATAGCCTGTAGTCTCTATTCCTTTTTCCAGAAATTCCTGAATAGATATCTGGGAAAGAAAGAGACAGAGGCTTGAGTCATTCCCCTTTTAACCCATAAACAAGGATGCCAGTAATGAAGGCTGGAACCACTCCAATATTGCTACCCTGGCTTCCAAGAAGGCAGGTCTCTGGCCAGAGTGGATTAAGATTTTGACCTGACATCCTCACTTTAACCCTATGTAGATCTGAAAGATACCACAACACCCCACTGTACTGCTGCCTAACAAGGAGTACAAAGCTCTGGACACTATGAAAATATTTTTTCTCCTGTACTGTGCTGAAGCTTAGAGCCCTGAACAATACATCCTGCCTTTCTATGTTCCAGTCCCCTAGAGGATCAGGGATTAGCAAAACCTTCGGCCATTCTTGACTATGGGCTTAGAGATGAACTGGTTAAGTCTCTGTCTAAGGCTTCCACAATGGGCTATCATGTGCCATGCTGATCTTTGACTGCACTCATGCTGTGGCTACAGCAGCAGGATTGGGCATATGCCCACACAGAATGACATGTCTGAGGTTCCCCTCTTAAAAAGACGGTCATTCCTGATGCTCCCATCTAAATGCAGTTCCTTATCAGCCAACCTTCCCAGGACCTTGTCAGTGACGTCCTGGAAAGGAAACAGGTCCTGTTAAATGTGGAAGACCTCTATAATGCTCCTTAGACCTCCACCCCCCACCACCTTCTTCTAGACTAGGCTAGCCTTCTGGGAATAAGATGAAAAAGGTTCTCAAACACTAAGAAGAGCCCTTAAGCCCCAAAAATGCCCTAATACTTGTGGTGGTGTCAGCCAGGATCCCAGGATAGTGATCCCACAAACCATTCAACTGCAGTCTAGACTGCTGTCCAGGGCTATGCATGGGGCAGTTTTCTGACTCTGATACAACTTGCATGACTACCACAAAATATCAGTGGGTTCTTGATATAGTTAAAGATAACCACATATTAGGCTTCATAGGTCATGTCTCAGAAAAACCACCTTCCAAAGACAATGTTGTTCTACAGAGCTGTTGGAACAGGCCTGAAGTCAAATCCTCAAAGAGGCTATAGAAGCTGTCCTGTTTTGGGGATGCAGTCAGCAATTCTGTTCCTACCTCTGCCTGTTTCTGAATCCATGCTGGACCTCAGCAACTTCAATTAAGACATTTGTTATGTCAGAAATCATGCAACTGCTACTCAAGGGCAACTGGGTGGAATTGCTGGACATAATGGAGATAGTGGACATTCTATGGCACTTGAGTGTCTTGGGGCTCCAAAGGAGGTTCCTTTGTTTCATTCTGAGTAGGGCTCCACTTTCAGTACAAAGTACTGATGTACAATGCCCATTCTGTGCCCAGCATTTACCAGAGAATTAGGCACTGCACTGGAAGCTTTGTAGGAACTCAATGTATTCTCTTATCTGCATGTCCAGCTCCTGGTGGCACAACTGAGAAACTGTCTGCTAGCATCCTTGACATGGGATCTTCCTTGCTTGTAGTCTCTGGGGTCTCTATAAATTGGGAAAAGCCTTCTCTCATTCTGTCCTAAACAACTATCTTCTTTTGTACTGTGTTGGGTACTCTAAATTGTCAGTTATTCTGCAAGTGATGAAGGGCCAGAAGGTCATGACCCTGGCCTCCTGTGTAAGGATGCAGTAGATGGTCCAGGCTCACACCTTCCTGTGCATTCTTAGCTTGAGCATATCTACAGTCCTCTCTGTGATGTTCACATCCCTGAGAGTACTGGAGTTGAAGTGGACTATGTAATGTCAATGATCACTAAAACAACTTAAAAGAAAGGAAAAAAACTGGAGAAGTCCTTTCAGTGAGTTAAGGCAATAGATATGAAGCAATTTATTATTAAATGCTTTTCGTGTGCAGAATCTGCAAACTTCTTCAGATGAAAAACAAATGTCAAAGAACATGCATATGCACGAATTTAAAAGCAATCACATGATTGTAAAAACCAATCAACGCCTCTTAGTATAACCTAGGAGCACAGAATTAAAGATATATTAGCCTCATAGCCGGCCTTAGGCATAGGCCAACTAAGCAGCCACCTAGGGCGCCGCTCTAGCGGGGGCACTTTTCCAGTATCTATTTAATGTAGGTAGACCAGGATGGGGGCACTGGGTGGTGTGGTGGGGGGCACTGTGGAGCCTTTTGCCTAGGGCACCAGTTAACCTAAGGCCGCCCCTGCTTAGCCTACTGGCTCACATTCACTAACTACAAACCCAGAATTCAAATAACATAAAAATGATGAAAATATATAAAATAATATATATAAATAATAGAATTCCTAAGAACTCTGAATAAGTATATAAATAATAATAATGAATTCTATACAACCATATATTAACTTTAGTTTTTAGATAAATTTATCTCTCCAGGCTCTTTAGTTTTAGTAAGCAGGTAATATTACATGCTTCATTTAAGCCTGGGTGATTAAATGCATTTAATAACAGTTGCCAGTACAACTCCAGTTCTTCTAGCTGGTCCACCCCTACTATCCATCAATATTTGGTCAATTACTCTAAAAGTAAACATATGACCACTTAACATTACACAATGTTTGGCCAAAGCATTGTCTTGTTTACATTTCTCAATTGCATGTAAATGCTTGTAGACCCTTTCTCGGAGCCACATAGAAAGCTGGGCAAAGTTGACACTAAGCTAAATAAACAACAAATCTTGAATTACATGTGAATTTCTGCTTGGATGTAAATACCTTACTTTTTACTTGGAATTTCTTACTTATATCCACATATTTACAAAATCTGCACATTCCACATCTATGCATACCAGATTGTCTAGGTGATTCTGTATGCTTACTTTCAAGCAGATTTTTTAAAATTACAGCCTCTTCTATATACTATTTTCGGATGTTGTCCTAGTTTTTTGATTAGGCCCATATCTCTGTTTATCAGTTCCCAGTTCTTACATATAATATTAGAGATGATTTTACTATCTAAGTTGAAGCAAGTTATAAAACTAATATTAAAGTTGGTATTTGTTGGGACTTAATTCATATTCACTGATATGAGCTCCACATAACTAGAAAGGGGAGGGAAAGCACAAGTTTGAATTATCTTATCTTGTGTGAAAGATGCCCACAGAATGGGTAAGATTACACCATTCTGCCTTTTACTTTGAACTTCTTCTGAGATCTCCGCGATTAGGTCTTCCGGGTATCCACAACTGGCAAACATGTTGCCCAACAATTCACATTCAGCCAGAAAGTCTTCTTCTGATGAGACTATCCTGGATGCTCTAACCAATTGTCCCTTTATCACTGATCTTTTTTGTGAAAAAGGATGACTGCTAGAGAAATGTAGGAATGAATTTGAGTAAGTACTTTTCCTATATATGGACACATACCTATTATTAACAAGGTCCTTGCTTAATTTAATGTCAAGATAATTTATTTTCTTCACACTAAACTTAAATGTAAAGTCAAGGAACTGTGTAGATTCATTCACCTGGTTACAATCACCCTTAAGCATTATAAATATGTCATCCAGGTAGCTTTACTAACTATCCTCTTACCCTAACCCGTGCCCTAACCCTAAGGTCCGTGACTATCACACCATAGTGAAGGACATAGCTTATTTTTTTATGTCCTCCACTGTGCTGTGGTGTTTTTGATGAAGTGCACTTATGCAAAAGTTCA